>NC_138370.1:27542078-27578843 GCF_054177405.1 Leptonychotes weddellii
TTCTCCACAACCTCTCCAACATTTGCAGTTTCTCGCCTTGTTAATTCTTGCCATTCTAACTGGTGTAAGGTGGTATCTCAATGTGGTTTTGATTTGAATTTCCCTGATGGCTAATGATGATGAATATTTTTACATGTGTCTGTTAGCCATTTGTATGTCTTCTTTGGAAAAGTGTCTGTTCATGTCTTCTGCCCATTTTTTGACTTGATTATTTGTTTTTTGGATGTTGAGTTTGAGAAGATCTTTATAGATCTTGGAAATCAGTGCTTTGTCTGTAGTGTCATTTGTACATATATTCTCCCATTCTGTGGGTTGCTTCTTTGTTTTGTTGACTATTTCTTTTGCTGTGCAAAAGCTTTTTATCTTGATGAAGTCACAAAAGTTCATTTTCACTTTTGTTTCCCTTGCCTTTGGAGACATGTCTTGAAAAAAGTTGCTGTGGCTGATGTCGAAGAGGTTACTGCCTATGTTCTCCTCTAGGATTTTGATGGCTTCCTGTCTCACATTGAGGTCTTTCATCCATTTAGAATTTATCTTTGTGTATGGTGTATCACATTGCCTGATTTCAAGCTATCTTACAAAGCTATGATCACCAAGACAGCATGGTACTGGCACAAAAACAGACACATAGATCAATGGAACAGAATAGTGAGCCCAGATATGGACCCTCAACTCTATGGTCAACTAATCTTTGACAAAGCAGGAAAAAATATCCAATGGAAAAAAGACAGTCTCTTCAATAAATGGTGCTGGGAAAATTGGACAGCTATATACAGAAGAATGAAACTCGACCATTCTCTTACACTATAATATTAGATTGAATACTGGAAATTTGTTAAGAGAATAGATCTTAGGTGCTCTCACCACACAAAAACATGGCAACTATGTGAGGTGGTGGGGGATGTTAATTAGCTTACCTGTAGTAATCATTCACTGTGTATATGTATATTAAAACACCATACTGTACACCTTAAATATATATAATTTTTATCAAAGGAAATTGCATGTTGTAATCCCTAGTGTAAACCTTTATGAAAGTTTACTAAAACAAACAAACAAAGCTAAAATCTTTTTTTATTTTTTATTTTTTTTAAGATTTTATTTATTTATTTGACAGAGAAAGAGAGATAGCGAGAGCAGGAACACAAGCAGGGGGAGTGGGAGAGGGAGAAGCAGGCTTCCTGCTGAGCAGGGAGCCTGATGCGGGGCTCGATCCCAGGACTCTGGGATCATGACCTGAGCCGAAGGCAGACACTTAACGACTCAGCCACCCAGGCGCCCCAAAGCTAAAATCTTAAGAGAGTAATTTAAAATTACTGAAATTTACTAAAATATACTGGTTTAATGTCAAAAAAGGCAGTAAAGGAGAAACATTAGAAAATGACCAAAATAAAAATACATGAGACATATAGAAAACAAATAGAAAAATGGCAGACATAAATCCAACATCAATAATTATATTAAGTATGAATGCACTAAAGACTCCAACCAAAAGGCACAAATCATCAGTCTAGACAAGAAAAAGCAAGATTTAATTATATGTGCTGTACAACAGACATCATTTATATTCAGACATAGAAGGTTGAAAATTAAAGGATGGAAAAAGATATACCATACAAATAGTAACCAGAAGAGAGCTGAAGTGCTTATCTTAAAGGGGTAATAGAAAAATTTTATTTAAAAATCTGTATTTAGGGCGCCTGAGAGGCTCAGTTGGTTAAGCGACTGCCTTCGGGTCAGGTCATGATCCTGGAGTCCCAGGATCGAGTCCCGCATCGGGCTCCCTGCTCGGCAGGGAGTCTGCTTCTCCCTCTGACCCTCCTCCCTCTCATGCTCTCTGTCTCTCATTCTCTCTCTCTCAAATAAATAAATAAAATCTTTAAAAAAAATCTGTATTTATAAAATGCTAGAAAGTACTTTTTTTTGCAAACATTTAAACATATTGAAAATCTAGATGTCCTTTTAAAATGTACAAGGGGATACAATTTTTTTTAACTGTTTTTATGGGCTGTGGAAGTAAAAATATTTGAAGTCTGATCTTCTACACAGATTCTGTCATTGTACAGAGAAATAAATTAAGTTTCATGGAGTTCTGACTTATCCAAAATCACACAGTTTATAGCAAAGTCAATATTAGAAGCTGTACTCTTTTTCTTGGTCCTGTATTTCTTGCCCATTTTAAAGAGGCCCCAAAGAATAATGATTAAGTTCATGGAGTTTGAAGCTACATTTGAAAAATTCTAACTCAAACCTTGCCCGCTGTGTGACTTTGTAGAGTTTTCTTGAACCTCCCTGTGCCTCAATGACTTTGTCTATAAAATGGGGATAATAATGGTATATATCGCATAGGAATATTGTGAAGTTATGCATGCAGAATATTTGGAACAATACCTGGTAAAAGCAAGTACTCCATAAATGTGAGTTATTTTTGTTCAGGGCTTTGGAATGTTCCAAGAAATGTGCTAGAGATAAATCACTATCACATCTGCCAGCACATTCCCACAATGCTGGAACAGATTTCAGAGCTCCTGACTCAGATGTTTAATATACATCTGGACATCAAATCATTTTAGCAGTCAGCACTAGAGAGATTGAGTTGCAAAAAGGCAGCACTGAAGGGAACACCTTGCTAACAAGATAATTTGTGCTGAACTCAGCAGCTTTGTCTGTTATTGCTGAAGAAGGGGAGACAGTGCAAAATGGGAGATGTGGGACACTCAGAGGAAAGTCTGTATGATGCACATAATTTATTGCTGGCTTGGATGACTAGAAATGGCCAGATGGCAACCACTGACCTCAGAAATTCACTTCATAAATAACTTTTTTCCTAGCCCTCTGCTCTCTTATTCCTTTCCTGAACTCTGTGTGCCTGGGTCTTGCAGACACAAGCAGAGTTCTCTTGCCTCTGTGCCTTTGCTCATCACTTGTTCTAGAATGTCTCCTACCCACTCAATACTTTTTCTCTCCCACTTTTTGCAACATGTTTAATAGAGTACAATTTATTCGCTCGAGCACTTAGTATGTCCTGAATACTAGGATGAGCACTGAGGATACAAATTTCTACATGTTTAGAATCAAGTGTGAGAGAGTGTGCCTATCACACTTTGTTATAACTGTCTACAGTAAAGATAGGCACAGGTGTCCTGTGAGCACAAACAAGGTGTCTTATTCAGGCTGGAGATGATCGGCAACCATCTTCTGAATGGTTTAGTGAGTTGTAGTTAACTCTATAAATAAAGAGAAGAAACAAAGGCAATAACACATGCCCAATTCAGAGGGGAGAGTGTGGCATGTTCATTATGGCTGAGGAATAGGACACTTGGTGGGCAAGTGAGTAATAATGAAGCTGGAAATGTAGGTATGGGTCAGATCATAAAGGAGCTTAGAATGTTGAATGCCTTGCTAAGGAATTTGAATTTGACTGTGACCATGATGGGAAGCCACCAAAGGATTTTAAGCAGTACAAAAATTTGATCAGATTTGCATTTCAGAAAGACCACTTTGACAGAAGTATGAAGAATGGATGGATTAAAAGAGTGGGGGCAAGAATTGAGGGATTAATTTAGTTAGAGGGCTATTGTAAAAATCAGTAGGGAGAACGAGGACCTACACATAGGCAATGGTGGTGAGTAAGAGAAAGGGGGATCAATCTGAGAGTCACCCAGGCAAGAAATCAGTATTCCTTGAAACGTAATTGGATATGTGAGGTGTAGAGAGTGTAATGCTCTTGAATTTTTGGCTTTGGTGCCTGCAGAGATGGTAGTACTATTCCTGAGAAGACATGTAGAAAGAGGGATAAGGTAATAAGACTGCATTTGAACATGTTAACTTTAGATTCACTTATTTATTCACTTAACAATGTTTGCAGAAACACCACCTACTAGATGCCAGACACTACTCTTGGGGCTGGACATACATAGTGATTCAAACAAATAAATTCCTTCATGGAGCTTACATCTAGGACATCCCAATAAGTGATTGAACTGATGTTAGAGCTCAGATGAAATACTTGGTCTAGAAATGTTGACTCAAGGGAGAACAGCTTATAGGTAATCATTCAGATTATGGCTTAATAAGTGTCTGTAATGAAAAAAAATTTTTTACTACACAAAGAAAAAGATGCAGTTTGGCAGAAACATTTAGGGTGGCCGGGGTATTTAGGCTAATGTGGGTCAAAAATGAATACATCATCAAAAAAGCTAGTGCCAATAGATGTTGCTTTAGTGGATCTATGGCCCTAGAATTGAAGAGGTGATAATGCTACTCTGTACTTACAGAAGGCTGTAAGCCACACTTTAAGTGGGATATAGACAAACTGTAGGACATTAGGGAAGAGTGACTGTGAACTGGAAGAATTCAAACTATGTCGAATAAGGAATGGTTAGATCAAATGGACATATTTAGCCTACAGAAGGTAATCATGGCAATTGTCTTCATATAGTTAATTTTGTTATAGCTACAAAGGGGGTAGCTAGTATTGATGGGAGGAAGTTACAGAGAAAATTTCAATAAGATTATTGCCATCTCATGTGTGTCCTAAGATACTTAGTCTCAGATTCAGTGGTGTACTAGTTACCATTATCCAGAGAAACAGAACCAATAGGATTGTGTGTGTGTGTGTGTGTATTTAAGGAACTGGTTCATGTGATTAAGAACCTGACAAATCCCAAGATCTGCAGGGTGAGTTAGTAAGCTGGAGCCCCAGGAGAGCTGATGGTATAGTTCTAGTCCAAAGGCCAGCAGGCACAAAATCCAGGAAGAGGTGATGTTTCAGTTTGAGTCCAAAGGCAGGAAAAATTCTGATGTCCTAGTTTGAAGGCTATCAGGCAGAAGGTATTTTCTTTTGGTTAGGGGAATCAACTAATCAACTAATTTGGATGTGGCCCACCCACATTAGGGATGGTAATCTGCTTTACTCAGTCTACAGATTTAAACATTAAACTCATCAAAAAAACAAAAAACAAAAACAAACCAAAAACCTAACAGAAATACCCAGAATAATAGACCAAATATCTGGGCACCCTGTGGCCTAGTCAAGTTGACACATAAAATTAGTCATCATAAGTAGGAATTGTTTCTACCTGGAGACTGGCTGGAATAGACAGGATGGTCAGAATTTTTAGACCAGCTAAACAAATTCACTATCTGGTACTTATTCAAAGACTTCGATCAAACAGCCTCCAGATTCTTAAAAACAAAGGAAAGTCTCACCAGGCTCAGGGGTCTCTCTGTCATTCTCAAAGCGTGGTGAAACCCAGAAGGCCATGCTGTTGGTTAGAGTTAGAAATGATGCACTGCATGTCACAATCTTGCCTAAGCCACTTTCCAAACCAAGAATATCAGCCAAAGGCAAACTCTCTTCTCAACAGTTCAAAGTTCTACTTGTCTTTTTTGTTTTGATTTGGTTTGGTTTTTGGTTTTTGTTTTGGTTTGGTTTTTGGTCTCTCCTATTGTTTCTTCTCAAGGACCAGACCCAACAAACAGAAGAAAAGAGAATGTGAGCATTTAAAATATATTTTTAATTGGAGGACTTTTATCTGATCCAAAGCACTGTAAAACTGCAAGCTCTCACGGTGCCCTAGTTCCCATTTAATCTTCATTTCTCGCTTTCTCATCAGCTGTGCGTGCAGATGCTGAAATCTTGTTTGTTTATCATGGGGCCGAGAAGATTTATGGTTGGGTGCATGTTGGGCTGCCTTCCCCGCTCTCTTGGCACAGCCTCTGAGCTGCACAGCATGGGGAACACTTAAACATGCTTAATAGGGAAGTCGGTCCCACATGTTCCCTGTAGTTCTCATCTGGTTATTTTTCAGCTTATGCTTTGGTTGGAGTTAAGGTAATTACAAAGTTATTATTTGTCATTTCCATTATCTTTGGGGTCAGAAAGACATCTGTTGAAAGTTAGCATCATCTGTCGTTTATGCCAGCTGGCGGTCAGCACCTGAGTGGACGTACAAAATGAGGGAAGGCACTGGGTGTGCATGCAGGCTAGCTGTGTGTGTGTGTTTGTGAGCACGCGTGCATACAGAAGAACCCAACCCTGGTGTGAAACCTCAAGAAGTCTGTGCCTTCTTGCAACACCAGTAATAGTGAGCTGAAAAGAAGCATGGGATGCTGCTGTCCATGATATTCTCAGGATTTTCAAGTCACTGGTGTGGAGAAAAGTAGTAGAGTCAGAGAAAGTATTCTGAATTCCCTTCCTGCTGGGTTATTTATTTCCTTCCCTAACATGCTGCACGTAGTTTTCTTTGCAGAGTGAAAATGAGAAATGGTCTAGGATTTGAAATGCTGCATTATTCAATGAAGAAATATAGGGTGTATATGATTAGTGGTTTTTTTGAGCCAGCAAATATGTTAATGTTTGCAAATCCAGAATTATCTGCTGATCTTTTCTGTTCAGAGTTAGCAAACTTTTTCAGCAAAGGGTCAGATAGGAAAATATTCCAGCTCCAGAGGCCATATGATACCTGTTATAACTACTAAAATCTGCTGTGGTAGTCCCCAGACAGTCATAGGCAATGTGCAAATGAAGGAGCATGGCTGTGTTCCAATAAAACTTTATTTATAAAATCAGGCATTGGGCCAGATTTGGCTCATGGGCCCTAGTTTGACAACTCCTCTGTTCATTGACATGCCACTAAAAGCTTACCCCTAAGCAAATAGGCCATGGAATAGAAGCTTGAGATGTGATTGTAGAGTCAGAAGGAAGAAGAGTCAGGAGTCCTATACCAAACTGTGTAGTTCCCTAAGCATTGGGCCTATCACACTGCCCCAGATGTTCTCTGAACAACATATTTACCGCACTCCATTTATAAAACTTCTGTCTACTGAGGCTGACCAAACTTTCTTTACGATTATGTTCTTCAGATCCAGTTATGTCTTACATGCTCTGAAGAGATAAAATTTTGGTACATTTCTTCTTAGTACCGTGAGAGTATGGGTGATGCTCAAAATTCTCTAGGGCTGAGTATCCAGATATTCAGAATATGACTACAGTCTTGGCATTAGTGCTGGATCGTTATTGTGTTCAACTCACATCATTTACCAAAAAGAAGACAAGCAATTGTGGAGTGTGTTAATATCCCCGCTCCTTTGTTAGATGGGAAGAATTTCACTTAATCCTCAAAGAGGAAAATGAAATCTTTACAGATCAGGGAAGTTAGTACAAATGTCAGTTCAGAGAATGATAATATGCCAAACCAAAGACCACGGCTTAGCCTTTGGTGTGTTGAGCACTCACCAGGATTTAGAATATGGGAGACTGACTTTGAATTCAGTTTCGCAAATGCCTTTACCTTTTGTCATAGGTTCATTTCACTTTGACAAGTTTAGGGATCTTGTTATGTTCTTCTGGATTTGTTCTACCAAAGAAGTTCTTAACAGAAATAGGAAACTGGGACCAGCTTCAACTTTCATAAGGAAATTAAACTAAAACCAAAGACGTTTACTTGGATTTTAAAAATTATGAGGCAAGAATTAAGAAAAGTGTTACAATTTGCTAAAATTCATGAATAAAGTTAAGCACGGCACACTTTTAGTATCTGTTTTTATTTTAGTGTGTGTGTGTGTGTGTGTGTATGTGTGTGTGTGTATGTGTTTTTATTGAGAAATTAGTTCTGAGGAACTTTCTCTTCCTCTGAGAACAGAAAGCAGGGAACTTCACAGATCTCTAGTAGGATGTAAAGTCCTTTACAGAAAAACCACCAGCCAATCTGTACATACTTTGACCAGATTTTTCAGGTAGATTGTATGCTTAAGGTGGAAAAGTTCCCTCAATGTCTTCACATGCACCTGCTACTTTCAAGTTCAGCCACTCATTATGAAGGTTGTGGACAGACCGTAAAGGGCTATAAAAGTAACAACGATCTTTGTCCATTTGGGATGAGGGATAAATTGCTTTAGATAACATATAAATGTGTTCAGTTTATATGAATCAGGAAAAAAGAAGAAATATGTGTATTTGGGGGTCTAAAAATCCCTTAACAAGCTCTTTGAAGATATTGCCTTTAACATCAATTAGCTTTATTTAGTACAAACCCACATGAAATGACTCATTATTTTAAAAGCCTTAACTCTGTCTTTGACCATATTCCATCAGATAGTGTTCCAATAAATTACATACACAGACAGATATTGATGAGCCAATATAAATGTAAATAAAAATGTGTTTATTCCTACTACTGAGTGAGAGGCTTTGCCTGCATAAAACATTTAGTACTAGCAACTGGTTGATTGCTACAGCACAAGTAATTGGTATAAATGTCATACATTTGCATTAATTGCAATCACATATAAAAATGTAGATTTAAAATAAAATTTAAAATAATAAAAGAGTAAAAAAACCTGACATTTGGAATTTGACCAATGTGCATAAGTTTCAAAAGTATATCAAGTTCTTTCTTTTATGTACCAAAATTAGAATGACAGAAATTGCTTCTAAGGATGTGTATGTATGTATGTACGTATTTATTTATTTATTTATTTATTTATTTATTTAGAGAATGAGAGCAAACAGGGGAGGGAGTGGGAGGCAGCAGAGGGAGAAGGAGAGAGACAATCTTAAGCAGGCTCCACACTCAATGTAGAGCCTTACAGGGAGCGTGATCTCACGACCCTAAGATCATGACCTGAGCTGAAACCAAGAGCTGGAGCCTTAACCGCTGAGCCACCCAGGCACCCCTAAGGATGTGTATTTAAAATATAGTCCCCATTTAAAAAATAAAACAAAATAAAATAAAATACAGTCCCATTTTAAGAAAAAAATAAATAAAGCCTGGGTGCTTAAGCCCTTCACTACTAAGAACAATCTGACCAATAGGCATAAGCATTCAGGAAAATGTTACCTCAAAGATTTCTTACTACTTCACTTATGAGATAAATAAGAAATGAAGCCTTCATGTAGTCATGGGTTTCGTTGTTATTTTACAAGGTTTATTACCAAAAGTACAAAGATATTGACAGACATGAGGAAGTAACCATTAAAAGCTTTTCTAACACAGAATTTGCAATGTTGAACAATTGCCTTATAAATGTTTTAATAAAACAACTACTAGTGAAAAATGTAAAGGCCCAATATTATATGGATTGACTATTAATTTGTTAAACAATGATCGCTTGCTTAATGCGTATCGTGTATGCTATATTGTATTGTGAGCTACAGAGCTCATCAGTAAAATATATGTGTTAGGGTACTATTTTATCATCAGGATCTGGGACTTATTCATCTTTGCTTCACCCATAATGGATGGAACAGTCTTGGTAATAACCAGCCATAGTGATAAGCATGACTCACCATTAAATGCATGGAATCTACTGGAAACACATCTTATATAGATAAAAGAGAAATAAGCCTAAGGCATTAATATTAAAATGATCCACTGACCTTTAAAATATAAAATTAGGCTATATATATTTTAGTATATGTGCTGCCAAAGCGAGCACAAAATTAAGCTATATATAATATACATATAGTAAGATGATTGGAAATGTATACTATGCTTGCCCTCTGGCACCAAGGAACATTGTCAAGGGTTTTCATATGCTTTATGTACTAATTGATCACTAAATTTTGTGCATCTCAAAGACTGCAGGGAAATGTGCTACTTGTCTCTTCCAAAAAGGAATACTGTACATTACTCTTTATTATTTTACAACAGATTTCAAATTTCCAGCCACAAGAGTTGTTTTTGCTCTTTATAGATGTGTATCCAAGTAGACATGCTCAGGATCTGCATGGCTGTAAAGACACATGTCTGAAGGGTTGTGACAAACTGATGGGGATCTTGGAAATGATAAGCATGCACACAAATATATCACACAGCAGATTTTCCAGTCCTAAAAAAACACACCTGATCTTCTCTGTGTTACCTAAACCATACCTTACATGGGGAAATGGCCCTCCATGGTTTCCTTTGCCATTATTAAGATAGCTGTATTTCTTATGCTTTCATCTTCTCTTTCATGGCGAGGCTTCAAAGTCTGCATAAATAAAAATGCACGTAACTGCAGGACACTCAAAATGTCTAGACTACAGGGACAAAGGACACAGTTTTTCATTTATATGCCCATGAAGGCTGCATGTCCTGGAATGTGACAGGAAAAATAGAGTGGTGTAATGGCCAGATCAGTGACCTCGGCATCAAGATAACTTGTGTCCCAGTGTTAGCTTTGCAACTAGTCACCTTTGGATCTTAAGCAAATCTCTTAACTTCTCTGAGCTTCAGTGATGTAATCTGTAAAATGACATGTATGCCAGTGCTCAGATCTTTGTTTCTTATACCCTTCTCCAACAAAAGGAACCAGGGCTACTCAGAAAAAATGTCTGATATGCGGACTGAGGCAGAGAAGATACCGGATGAGCCTGGAATGTCTTATAGTGTCAGAAAGTAGGAAAGAGCTCCCAGAACACAGGAGCCAGCAGAAGGAGCTCCCAATAGTAAAGCTAGAGCAAGCTGAGCAAAAAAATATATAATATGGCATTAGATTATACCTCAGAGTATAATCCAAGATATGAAATACCTATCCATGAATTCATAATGATATAAATAAATGAATAAGTGACTAAGGAGAAACCCAAGGAGATATAACAGCTAATTGAAATGTGATATATTGGATGGGATCCTGGAACAGAAAATGGCAGTTAGGGAAACATTAATGAAATCCAAATAAAGAATGAAATTTAGTGAATAATAATGTATCAGCATTAATCTAAAATTACTTGTGACAAATGTACCATAATAATATAAGAAGTTAATAGGAAAAATTAGGTGTGGGGTATATGGGAATGCTCTATACTATCATTATATCTTTTCTACAAATTTGACACTAACATGAAAAGTTTATTCAAGTATTTTTAAAATGACATGGTTGGAGTAGAGTCTACATATTAGCTTTTTGCTGTTCTATGACTGGGTGTTGAAGTATTATTCCTTTGTGAGTTTGGGCCAGAAGAAATCTATTTGTTATGGCATGGTTCGTGATAGAGGATGCTGAAAAATCTCATGTCCCCCACTGCCTTCATCAGTCTCCCTGGCACCAAACACAGATTTCTCAATGCATGTTGATTACATGGGGGAAAAAATGATCATGATTATCTTCCCCCTGATAAATAAGTAGAAACAAATCCTCACTCAGGAATGAAAGTCTTGTTTTTCTCCACAAAGTCTTTTAATCTTTAATAACCATCCCCCCAAAATAAGCAAATGCAAAACTTTTGAATATATAGCACATGCTCTAACATTTTAAGTCTATCAATATCTTTTCATTACAATAATTGTGTACCAATACGCTGTACATAATAACTATAATTAACTGGCAGTGTCAAAGAGTAAGCAAATTAGTTCATAGTCCTTTGGCATTTGAGTAGCTCAGCCCAGGAAGTGCAGTCTGTGAGCTGTAAACTTTCTGCCAATCTGGATGCCAGCATTACTTCAAGGGTTAAACCAGGCTAGGTCTGTTTTAGCAGAGATGCATCTGCCAGCTTCCTTGGAGGCAGAAACCCAAGAAGGGGGAAGGGCTTCTCAGATACCCTCATGCAAACCAATCCATCAAAAAAAAAAAAAAAAAGGTATAATGTGTATCTCCCTTCCCATTCTTAAATGCTTATGAATAGAGAGAGGATTTTAGAGGGAATATATTTAGAAGTGTAATTTCGACCTTGAAAATGTTTCAGCATTTCTGATTCCTTGTGGTGGATTTGCTTTGTGACATTCCGTTGTGCTGTCTTTCCCTGTCAACTCTTTATCCATATGGATCTCTGATTTCTCTACTCCAGGGCATGATTAGCCAAACCCTGTCTTCTCTCCTGAAGTGTTGCGAGGATGAGTAAGGGAGGAACTGTCAGGGGCCTTGTGAGGTACGATCTATTTAAATGTGATTCCTGAGATCGTCACCGCCTGGTTGGCAAAAGGCTAAATCTCAAAGCAGCAGCCGTATTTGCCAGTCATGTCAGAGAGATTGAAATGTGACGCCCAGGGAAGCAGGACACTTGCTTTAACTAGGACACGATAGCAAGAAAAGAAGTATGAAAAAGAAAACCCTCCCTAACTGATTTTGAAAGCCACACTGTGGTTATGTTGGAGAGATTAAAAGGATATTTGAGGCACATATTTGATTACTAGTTTATTGTTTCCTTCATGAGCTCTCCTGTCACCAAATTTTTTGTTTGGTCTTGAGTTAATACTTTTCTTGGGTAAATTTGTTAAATCATACTACATTGACTCAGAATTGGTGGCAAATGGCCTAAGACTAGCTTTAATTTACCTTTATGTTGTCTCCACGTTTTTTATTTGCTTTTTAAAAAATCTATAAATCTTTATTAAGTTGTACCAAAAGGTCCAAACTGTTTAAGAGAGTAAGCTTTTTATAAGAAGTATCAAATGCTTTTGAAATTCCCATTACTAATCTTAATTTCAGTTTGTTATTTTGAATTGTTTAAAGATTTTCATTTGGTCCCTGTAATCCAAATTGTTGTAAGCACTAATACATAATACGATTGTATCAATTTGAAAATACTCTAAAAGGCAGCCCTTTTAATTCTTCAAATTCACCTTGTCCCAAAGTATGTGTATTTAGTGTGTGTGTGTGTGTGTGTGTGTGTTAATGGTTGGGGTGGTAGTAGGCAAAAAACTCTGTTTTACTTCAACAGAGACCATTTTTATGAATGAAATGCACATCCCTTTGCATGCTTTAGAATCCAATCTACCTGATGTCATCACTAGGCTCTCCATGGAGTTGTTTGTGTTAGTCAGAGAAAGGCTGAACACAACAATTGTGTCTCTGGTGATGAAGCTCCATTGCCTTAGAACAGAAGAGGTTGGAAGGGAAGATGCTTAGTAGTCACCTGTCTTTTCATTTCACTGATGACAAAATTGAGCTCAAAACAAAACAAATAACTTGTTCAAGCCCTTGGATAATGGAAAGTGGAACAAAAAAGTATCCATCAGGTGCAGCTGAATCCAGGTTCTCCCTAAACATCGCCATGTGCTGTCAGTGCTTCTCACAAACTCTGTGAGAGACATCGCCAAGCTCCTTCTTGCCCTTCATTAATGGTGTCACTGTTTAAAAGGCCCCCATCAAGGGTTAGTTGTTCTCAGAGAATGATACCTCTCTCTGGAGTCTTTTAAAAGAATAAGTTCTGTTCTGTTTAATGGGAAGGGAGCTGAAATTCACTTAAATTTAAGTTTCCCTCCCACCCAGAATGAACACATGAAAAGGTCATCCTGTTATTTCTAACCCCCTGGCTTCCTCTATGGAGCTGCTTTCATGGGGCTTCTCCAACTTTTGCCAAAATCCTTTCCTCCTGAAGGGAGGAACAGATGCAGGAGAGAAATCATCAAGACACATGCATATCAGACCATTGTTTTCAATTGAGCCATGTCCTCATTTTGCTCATGAAGGAAATACGTAAGAAACATAGAGTCCAAAATCTGTCTCTGTTGCTTTTTAAGACAAGCGAAAGATTGAGACCTCACTTCTCTCTCTCCCCCATTTTAATTCTGAGGAAACTAAGGTCCAGAGTGTTTAGGTCACTTTGATACATCTCTGCTGTTGTCTGGAAGGTATCTTTTTAGCTCAATTTAAAAAGATGAACTTTGAATCTCTGAGGTTAAATTAGAAGAAATATTGTTACCTAGATAAACCTATTTCTAAAGGATGTCATCCAACTGCCCTAATTTAAACTTAACTTACCATGAAAATTTGAATTTTAACAATGAAGAACCTCTACAGGGGTATTCTGTTATGGCTAAGTCCCCAGATGTCCTAATGCCCAATTCACCCAGTGAGCCACACTATCTTCTTCTGCTGATTCTCTGAGTTTCCCTCCCAAAGCTGAGAGCTTGGTTAAAGGTGGTGGACTTTTCTTTATGGAGGAGAACTATACGTATTAGGAATATAAATGCAGTTTCAAATCTGTTCTAAAGCCTGTACATCAGCATCTAAATGCCATTTATGGAAGTTCATAGGAAACAAATTAGAGCTGAGAACTTTTTTGATCTATGTTAATATAGTCAATTCTCATTTATGTGTGGTAAACTTATAAACTTTAAGAAGCATTGGAAAATAATTCTCTTAGAAACATACTCTCTAATTTTGTAATAGTACACTTTAAACTACCCACCGACTTTTTTTTTTCTTTCCCATAGGCAGCATTGCAATAAGGCCAAGTGAAGTTTACTCAAACATTATACAAGTTTACGTCCAGGTTACCAACTACCTTCCCAACTACTTAGCTATAGAGTGTTTTATAACAGTTCTGAGAGTATAGCCTGTAGCCTTGTGTTTCCTGAGTGGGCTATTTTATTACCTTTTAAATGAAATAAAGATTAGGAAACATTGATTGACATAGCAGGGTGGCTCCCAGATAAAGAAGCAGTGAAACACAATCATCATTGGTATGAAAATTGAGCTTATAGGTCATGTTGGAAAAGACCTGGAGCATGAAGAGAAGCCACATGCTCCAATTTCATAAAAGCATAGTCATGGAAATCAGTGATAATAGCACAGGATTAAAGAAAAAAAATTAATTCCAGAACATCATTATGCCGTGAACTTACACCCAAATATTTCTGTAGTGAGGACAATATTTTGGAAATATTTTATGGATTACCAATCCATGTCTTTCCACTGTTGTGCTCCCACCATTAAAGCTAGGACATGAAGACTGTGGACACAAGGAAATGAATAATGATATTTTAAAGAAAGGTCTATAATTAGAGAAGATGAAAATATGATAGAACTGGAGGTCTAGTCACTTGGAAAAGGGGGAAAAAAAGAGCTTCTAGTAATGAGAGGGGAAATCAGGAAAGAGGACAAGGAGCAAGAGGTCAGACTTGAATTCTCTGCTTTCCCCTTGAGATGAAAATCCCTTTGGAATAAAGGGAATAGAATATCTAGGTTGTCCTGAGAAAGTTCCAGTGGATGATCTCAATTCCCGCTTCTTGGGGTATATAGGATTGAGAGCAAGAATTAATCAGTCATAGAACATAAAGCTTGTCATCACCACTGTCAACAATATTTTCATGAATGGAAGCACATTCATTTCAGCTTTCTACATTCCTACAATAGATACGATAAAGCAAACAATGTAGCTAATGGTTTTAGGCTAATACCTCATTTGGATATTGACCATGACTTTTTTGGCTTATTTCATGGACAATTTAAAAAATATATACCTATTTTTCTCCTCAAAACCTATTTACGTACTCTACAAATTAATAAGATAAATGGCAAAAAACCACAACTTAAATGTTTAACTTGATGACATGACCTTTGGGTTCTTTCTTCATTTTATTTAAGCATTTGTGAAGTATTTGCCACTTTTCAAAGTTCTAACTAATGTGTGAATTAAAAGCTACATGCACATATAAACACTTTTCAATCAACGCACCTATTATGGATAGCAGCCAAAGGAGGGAATCCACAAGAGAATCTCTTTATAGCCTGAGACTCTGACAAAAGGGAAGTCTAACATTTTGTTTATGCTTTGACATCTGTTCATCCACTGGCTAGCTTGGTGTTATCATGCACTGGGGATGGGATAACGAGGAGGCGGGTTGCGGGGGGAGGTGGGTTTGGGGGGAGGAAGCTTGAGGAAGAAAGAAAGCAAGAGATGGGGGTTGTGGTGGGTACATGTGTTGCATGCACCAGAGAGAGAACACGGGACAGAGCAAAAGTCTCCCAGCGGGGTCACTGGCCCCACCGGTTCAACCTCCTGCTAGAGGGGTGAGGAGGGGTGTATTTTTGAATCAGTTATGATAATAGTATTTTTTTAAATGAATAGAAGGACTGTTTGAATAACCAAACAGTTGAAGATTATGAAGTAAGACTTCATTTTCATAAACCTTCTATTCTTCCAAAAATGGGAGTGGGAAGTCAGCAGAGCAGAACTGGTCACAGTGGAAAAACAAAACATTTTCATGTTTTTACCCCAATCAGTTGAACACCTCTACTGTTTGAAAGCAGCTGTTCTTATTGACAGGATTAAACCTTTGCACATGAGTCTTTGTTTACAGGGTTAATTCACTAAGAAAAAAAAAAACATGCTTTCACAATTGTATCAATGAAATTTCAACCCAACCCATCCATAAAATTTTAGATTCTTGTTAGTGGGATCTGAAATTATGAAGATTTACTGTGAAGCAGTGTAAAACCCAAAGTCAATCCAAACTGAAAGAGTTCATTATCAAATTCAAAGTGATAGTTTTAGCTGGGTGTTTTGTTCATGTAATCACATAACAGTATAGACTTGTATAATTCTCTAGGCAGTGGACATTAAAGAGGAAAATAAAAAAAAACCCTCTATAATTTCCTCCTTTCACTCAGCGAATACGTGAATTAAATATACTAAAATCCTCATCACAATTTCCTCCCCACCCCACCAGCACGGACTTGGCTACTCTCAGAAATAATTGCCTTCCTTCTTTTTACATGCATTGATAAACTGAGCTACTGTGAACTGACACTGGTTAAAAGGAGGAAAACTTCAGGTTCAGAGGTTTAGGAAAAAAAAGAGCAACTAAATGTCTCTGCTTAATAAGCTTTAAAGAGACAACAGCTGAGCAGCCCACTTGGTGCTCTGGTGTTCAAAAGAAAGGTTTTGCAAACGGAATCTATTATGATGCATTACAACTGTCAAGACCAAGGAATAATACCCTTTCAGTTATTCTTTGAGGGCTGAAGGACTTTTTTTTCATTAAAGCCTGCAGCCTAAGAGAGGCCCTACAGGTGCACAAAGGAAAGAGTCTTTGGCCTGTCAGGGGCGTTGATGAAGGTTTTGTCTGTTTCAGGGTGGATGCTTTGGAAGGGTTTTATTGATTTCAGGGAAAATTCAGCTGCTTTTTAGTTCAGATACATTTGACCTAAATGTTTTTACTCAGAAAAAAATAAAGAAAGGAAGAGAGAGTGAAAGAAGCCTGGGCTTACCTCTACTGTGTCCTTGGTAAAACCAATGAAGGACACTTTCAAAAACCCATCACCCTTCTACTCTCTTGATTTGATCCAGAGCAGTAAGTGTGAGGTGTGTTCACTGTGGAGAGAAACAAAACAACACACAACATGGAGTTCAGGGCTTTAGTACTGTTCCTATTAAGATCCAAGGCAGACCAAAAGAATTATTGGAAAGAAAATACTGATATCTGAAGGTAAATTCTAGAAAGGACCTCACATTAGATGGGAAGAGGACTGGTCCACAGCTGGATCCTGGAACAGGAAAAAAAAATGGCATTTATGGAAAAACTGTTATAATTAAAATAAAATCTGGAGTTCAGTTAATGTATCTGTGTTAGTTCCTTAGTTTGGACAAAAGTACCACAGTAATAGAAAATAACATGAGAGAAAACTGAAATTGGGTAAGGGGTATACAGGGACTCCGTACTATGTTTTCTATAAACCCAAAATGATCACAAATAAAATGTTTATTCCAAATTTTTCCAAATAAATACTCCATTTACCAAAAAGTAAAAGCTTCCAGAGACCATTGCCCTATCTCTTATAGTGCTGATTGCTCTGGGGTACTTTGAAATTCTGTCTTGCAAAAATAATGCTTAGTGATCTGTTAGGTCCTTAAATGAGTAGACTGGGCAATAAGCCATTCCCTTCTATTTTTTTTGAAAATGAAACAAACAAACCTGTCTCATTCTAATGATATGTGTCCTGAGAGTGATGACTGCAGTGGAGATGGTCAGAGTCTGGGATGTTTGTACCTGCAGATTTGTGTCTTTAGAACTGGACACTTCTAGTCAACAAGGCAGAGATCCTGGAATGATGGCACTGTAGAAACCAGCCTGCTTGAATCCCAGCAGAAAAGTAGCCTTCATGTCCCTACAGAATTAAAATGAACTCAGAGAAAGCTGCTGAGATTCTAGGGGGAAACACTAGCCTATACGGTGTCTCAGTTTCCCTAGCATTAAAGAGAACAGGGTATGTTGTCCATAGATGCTTTCAGAATGGGCCCAATTAAACAAGCTCTCAGGCATAGTTCTTCCAATGATAGATGTGATCTCCTCAATGTCATCGGTTCACCATCCAGATACTGAGACATCCCAGCCTCCTGAGTAAGATCTGTATTGTATGGAGATAGAACGGACGAATACCCAAAAAGATGATCTGAAGGAAGGCAAAAGGCCAGGTGGTCTGGAAACTGTGTCCTGCTAGAGCTGGAAAGGGCTTATAATTCTCATCACTCACTCCTGGAAAGCATCTTTTAAAATGTTGCTTCGGTGGAACAGTATGTCTGCAAACAAACCATCGATGTCCCATTAATAGGGCAAGATTGAGAAAGAATGAGAATCTCAAACCAGTTTTGATTAATGAAGGTCAGGTAAGGGAAAACCTAAAGCTAAGGACATCTATGACTCATTCTCCCATCTGCCTTTCCAGAGTCATATTTCGTCACTTGCTCAGACCCTAGTACATACCCAGTTCTCATTTGCTGTGAGCTTGGGATTGAGGAGAGAAATAGTTTAGGGTAAGATCTAGTACCAGAAAAGTCCTGAAAAAAGTCTGAAGATGGAACATTTGGAACTGTTAAGTGAAGTTGATAGTGCCCAATAACATTGTGTGGATTGGCCTAGGGCCCTGTATCCCACTTTCCAGAAATGGATTCCATTTTCCTGGGGAGGGACTTTTCTCAGTAACTACTACACAGAAAACAACAGTAGGAGGCCATCCAATGTGTAGTCTAATTCAAGGCAGATGTGGTTGTTTTTTTCCTGAGCTGTCCTCACTGTCTGTCAAGGAATAGAAGACCTTCAACTTCAAGACAAAGTCCAAAAGTGGTTAATTAGAATACTTGTATGTCTAATTAAAATTGAGAATGTCTCCTAATTGTCGATTTCATTAGCATTAATTATTATTTCAAGTAGCTAACCATAGATTATTGCCATAGATTAAAGTGCATTTTAAGGTCAACTCACAAAGGTATTTTTTTTTCTTATACAAAAGCCACAGAGGAGACTTGCTAGTAGGCTCCCATCTTATTCAGGGTTCAACATGTTCTCAATGAAAATTATAATTTTCTACCTGTAGTGAAATTATTTTAAAATTCCAATAGCTTTCCTAAGGGCAGAATATTGATATTTACCTCTCTTAGAAAGATATGCTTCACCCTGGGAGGCTTACAAATGTTACCTAAATTAGCTATCTTCATAATGAAGCTAACAGAGTCAAAATGGATCATGCTAAACAATTCCTATAAGTAGCAATGACAATTTTGATATTCCCCTATGGTTTTTCCATAGGGTGACATCATTGCCCTCTGTCTCAAATTCCAAAATGCCAATAAATAATCAACGAGTAATCTAAAAACAGAAAAAAATTCTAAGAATGTACTTGATCTAGGTGGTATTTATGAGGAAATACATGTATGTGAAAATTTATTGCATGGTACAATTAAGATACTATATCTGTTATAAATCACAAAAATGAAGGCAAAATCAGTATAAGAGTAGAAGGGATGCACGCAAAAAATAGAGCATTCTCTTAAGAATTTCAATTTAAATAAGTCCATCTTTTTTGCAAAATTTTAAAAATTCTGATACACAAATTCATTTGCCTTTATATGGTATATATTAGGGGAAGATGTGAATTTAGTAGATTGCTAAAGTAGGGATATGTGCTTTGTCATCCTAAGCCACTCATCTGGTAATTTTTTCCAAGTCTCTAATATTCTGTTTCTTTAGAACCCTGTGATACACGTATTATATCACATACCATATTTTGTGGCAATTACTAAATTTATTGTCTATCTCCCAGCTAGATAATAAAAGAAGGGACTGAGGTTGGTTGGTTGGTTAGTTGGTTGGTTGATTGATGAATTTATTTAATTCTGGTATCTAGCACAAGGCCTGGCACATAAGAAATGCTTGATTTTGATAATTAAAAAAATAGTTTTATGGAGATAACATTTACATACCATAAAAAGGAGGAGCTTGAGAATTGTTTCAGACATGGAAGCATCACCACTATCAAGATATAGAAAAGTTCCTACAGTGTAAAAACATCTCCCAGTGTCCCCTGCAGGCACCTGCTTCATCCCGGGTCATCACCCTGGCAGCCCCCAGTCTACTTCCTGTCACTAGGTTTTAACTTTTCCAGCATTTCATGGAAATGGCATTATAAAGTATGTAAATTCTCTCCCTTTCTATCTTCTTTCATTTAGAATAATGCTTTTGCAATCCATCCATGTCGTTGAATGTATCAGTGGTTCATTATTTCTTGTTACTGCTTACTTATTCCATTGTATGGTTATAACACAATTCAACAGTTGATGGAGATTTGAATTGCTTGGATTGTTTCCACTTTTGTTTTTGTTTTTGTTTTTTTTAAATCTACTTTGAACAAACAAGTCTATGTGAATATATGCCTTCATTTCTCTGGATTAATTTCATGGGAGTGTGATTGTTGTGTTGAATGAGTATGCTTAAATTTATAAGAAACCCCCAAACTTTTCCAAAATGGCTCTGATAGTTTGCATTCCCATTAGCAACATGTGAGAATTTGAGTTGTTCCTTATACCTCATTGGTATTTAGTCATTCTAAACAATGTATAGTAGTACCTCTTGGTTTCACTTTCATTGTTTTACATTTTGGAGTTAACTTTCATTTTCCTAATGAGGAGTGAAGATGAACTCTTTTTGTGCTTTTTGTCACTTGTATATCTTCATTGCTAATCGATCTATTCAAATCTTTAGCCCATTTTAAAACTGGGGTTGTTGGTCTTATTATTATTGGGTTGTAAAAGTTCTTTGTGTTTTGGATATAAATACTTTATCATATATGTTCTATAAATATTTTATTCTAGTCTGTGGTTTGCCTTTTAATTCTTTCAACCATATCTTTCAAGTGATTTTTTTTTATTTTTATGAGTCTAATTTATAATTTTCTATGATTCATGTTTTGTCATATCTACCATATTGCTACTTGTTTTCTATTTGTCCAGTTGGCCTTTGTTCTCTTTTCCCTTGGTTCTGCCTTCTACTGGAACAGTTGAGTGTTTTGTGTGGTTTTATTTTATTTCCACTATTGACTTACTAGATACACTATTTTGTTTTTTTCATTGTTGATTTATGATTCACGATTTATAGTTTTAACTTATCACACCTGAAAGATAGCAAACGCAAAAGTAGTCTTTTCAGACTTCCCTTCTTTGAATAAAATCAGAGCCTTCAGAGAGTCGAGTTGTTATAAATCCCTTCTCCAAGGGAGTTTTGCAGCCAGGTAGGAGATTCAGCAGTTACACTGGGATAAGTTGCATAAACAAACGTTATCACAAACTGCCCTACCTTCTATTCGTCTTTCCTAAAATCCCACTTGTTTTCCCATAGAATTCCTTTCTCCCCCTTTCCTTTTCCCTATTAGAGTGGCATATAAACCCCACCTTCATCCCAATGCTCCCACATGTAAGTGAACCTTGTATTTTCTCCTATTAAACCTGTCAACTGTCAGTTAATTTGTAGGTCCCCAGCCACTGGACTAAGTTGGTAGAGGTAATATCTTTCCTCCAAACACAGCCTACTTTCAAATAATATTGTAGAACTTTACAATGTAAGAACTTTGAAAAGTATATTCTTTTCTTCTATACTTTGTCCTTGTCAAGCATTTTACTTCTACGTGGTTATAAACCCAGCTTATTTTTATTATGTTTGCCCTAAGCAGATAATTATCTTTTAAAGAGATTTTACAATGAGAAAAAAATATATTTACTCAGCTCATTTCTGTTACCAGCATTATTCATTGCTTTGTGTATGTGATTCTGCCTGAAAAACTTTCTTTAACATTTCATGTAGAGCAAGTCTGCTGGGAATGGCTTTTCTCAACTTTTATTTGTCTGAAAGTATTTCATTTTCATTTTTGAAAAATATTTTCACTGGATAAAAAAACTCTAGGTTGACAGGTTTTTGTTTTTTTTTTTTAAAGTGTTTAAAAATGTTCCTCCATTGTCTCTGGTTTGCATAGTTTCTTATGAGCAGTATGTCATCATTCTTGCTTTTTAAACTTTGTATATATCTTTTCTCCTCTTTTTTAATATTTATCTCTTTATCACTGGTTTTCCACAATTTGATTATGGTGGGTTTTTTTTGTTTTGTTTTGTTTTTTTATGTTTATTCCTCAAGGAATTTGTAAATCTCCTTGGATCTATGAGTTTACAGTTGTCTTTTTTTTTTTAATTCAAATTTGGGGTATTTTCAACATTCATATCTGCAAATGTTTTTACTTCCCCCTTTCTGGAAATCACATTACATATATGTTAGATTGTGTGGTATTGTCCTACAAGTCATTGATGCCTTTTTTTAAATTTTATTTTATTTTATTATGTTACGTTAGTCACCATACAACACATCATTGGTTTTTGATGTAGTGATCCACGATTCATTGTTTTCATATAACACCCAGTGTGATGCCTTTTATTGTTTATTGTTCTTTTCTTTTTTCTTGATGCTCTGTTTTGTACAATTTTTATTTCTGTGTCTTTGGGTTTACCCATCTGTTCTTTTTATTATCTAATCTGGCCTTAAAGACATCAAGTATATGATCTACTATTAATCCTACCCAGTGTTTTTCATTACAAATAGTGTATTTCTCATCTCCAGAAGTTTCATTTGGGTCTTTTTTGTGTCATTTATGTCTCTCCCAGTCATATCCACATGTTCCATTCTTGAGCATATTGAGCATATTTAGGATTGCTGTTTTAATATCTGTATCTAGTAAATTTATCATCATTGTCGTTTCTGAGTCAGTTTATATAGATTGATTTTTCTGCTGTATCTTATTTTCCTACTTGCTGGAACACCTGGTAATTTTCAATCAGCTGTCAATGCAATATTATGATTTATAAGAAATATGTATTTGGTTATTCAGATGATTTATAAGAAATATATATGTCTGGTCTTCATTCACAGTTCCTGGTTCACAACTCCCAAACCTTTGGAATTTCTTAAGCAATAAAAGCAATGGGAGAATCTTTTTTGTTACAAATTTCATCTCTTGTCTTCACTTCCTGAAATCATTTCAGAGCCATAAAGTTGAAATAGGTGTTATTTGTAATAAGCTCCTTTCCATCATAACTGGGTTTATGTTAACAAAGTGACTTTTGAAATCAAAAGGATGGGGGCTGGTTGCCAGGGAAATCAACCATGAATAGAGGGTTGGAACTTTTAGCCTCACCCCTGATTTTCAGGGAGAGCAAATGGGCTAGAGGTTAAATCAACCATCAGTGGTTAATGATTTAATCAATCATGCTTATGGAATAAAGCCTCCATTTAAAAAAAAAGGAAGGGGGGCGGTGTGTTCAGACAACTTCCAGGTCAGGGAACCAGAATACATTCATGTGCTGCCAAGGTGGGCCCCAAGCTCCACAAGGACAGAAGCTCGATCTGTGTGTCTTCTCATCTGGCTATTGATTTGCATCCTATAATATTCTTTGTAATAAACCTGTACTCTATGGAGTAAACAGGTTTCCTGAATTTCGTGAGTGGCTCTAGCAAATTAATTGAGCCCAAGAGGGGGGTTATGGGGACCTCTGATTTATAGCCAGTTGGTCAGAAGCACGGGTAACAACCTGGACTTGTGATTGACATCAGAAGTGGAGGGCAGTTTTTGAGACTGAGCTCTTACCCTGTGGAATCTGATGCTATCTCAGGGTAGATGGTATCAGAATTGAGCTGAATTCTAGGATGTCCAGGTGCTACCTGGAGACTCCTTTGTTGGAACTGGATGTGGAATCTAAATAGTCAGTCATTGTGAGTTGTATATTTTTGAGTTCTGGATTTTGTTTTATTCCTTTAAATGGTACTGTACTTTTTCCAGGCATGCAGTTAAGGTAATGATGTCAGTTTGATCATTTCAAGCTTTGTTTTTAAGGTTTGTTAGAGTGGGTCCAGTTTAGTCTTTAGTCTTAGGCTTATTTAGTTCCATCTCTAAGGTGATATCTTCTCAGGACATTAACCGAAGCCCTGTGTGTTAAGAAATCATTTCATCTGTCTGGTTGGATTATAAAAGATTCTCAGTCTTAAGTGAGCTTTAGAATTATTTGTCTTACTGCTTTCCATGGTTCTTTCCATGACCTTGTATAGTTACTGCCCGTATATGCCAAAGATGGGAGGGAACTTCTTACCTATGCACATCTCAGTCCCTCCTCTCTGCAAATGTGTTTCACACATTCTAGGCCTCTTTTGCTTTTCAATGCTGATCTCAATCTCTTCAACTCAAGAGGGTCATTAGGCTGCAACCAGGTATCCCTTCCTTATGTTGCAACCTCAAAACTTAGTCTAGGCAGTAAATTAGGAGTGATCTTAGAGCTTATCCCATTTGTTTCTCTTCTCTCAGAAACCACAGTTCTGAACTGAGTATTCTTCAAGGCCTGACAACCATTCCTTCACACATTTTTTCCCCAGCTTTCTAGTTGTTTAAGGTGTGAGGACGTGAGGATAAATCTGGCCCCTATTATTTACTCAAGTCTGAAATCATTCTTAGTCTTGATAACTTTTTAAATAGAGTGAAAGACACAAAAGATCATGGTCATTTAATGTGCAAATTACATAAATTTGAGGGGAATAGCTAAGAAGTTGAACAATAGAATAAGTGTTCAATGATATCCTATTATAATAAAATGGGAAGTCAAAATTTTACTGGTTAATATCAGCTCCAGCATTTAGGCTCAATTAAATCAGTTGTTTAGTGCAAATGGAAGAAAGGGTGAGACATGGGAGGTCTGGTTTAATAGCAGTTTATGTAAAACTATCTCAGAGCTTTTAATAATTTTAGAAAAGTTCTGTGCAGGGCGATTTATCAAGGAGATTATTTTTTAATGTGGTGTTCAAAAAAAGACCTTCATAGAAATATGTGTCCAGATCAAAGGAGTTATGATCATCACCATGTAATTTTATATTGTCCTGCTTAGAACCCAATTTTATAAGTCTGCTTTAACACCTCTAAGTGCGTCATTGGTATTAAATGTCCCTGGATGAAGAAAATCATGGTCTACAACAGTAGGCTAATGTCGTATTTTTCCAGTCACCCCAGAGTGATCCAGAAAGCAAAGTTTACCATTTTACGTGCTCTATTCTCCATGTCCCCCTCTGCAACAGTAGTATGTGCCTGTTTTGTTTTGTTTTTTTTAAGATTTTATTTATTTATTTGACAGAGAGAGAGAGAGTGAGAGCAGGAACACAAGCAGGGGGGTGGGAGAGGGAGAAGCAGGCTTCCCGCTGAGCAGGGAGCCTGATGCGGGGCTGATCCCAGGATCATGACCTGAGCTGAAGGCTTACGACTGAGCCACCCAGGTGCTCCAGTACGTGCCTGTTTTTGATCTAACCTTCTATATACCACTTTCTCTTCATCAGGAAACATGGTTCCTTTTCTTGCATTTAATAGCATCCTTAGTGGAGAGAGGCTGAAACTAACTCTTCTCAGTTAAAAATTCCAGCAAAGAAAACTGGTTGTCTTGGTTCAGGTTCCAGTGCTCCTTTGCGTCAATCAATAATCATTAGTGATTAGAGGGTCAGGCTCTCTCTGATATTGTAGTGTGTGTGTGTGCGTGTGTGTGTGTGTGCATACTCACCATTATACACATATGTGGAATCTGTCCTCCATCTGTTTAATATATTTAGGCTTAATGCTTAGGATAATTCAATGAGGTAGATGCCAATATTTCCATTTCACAAGGAAACTGACGCATAGAGATGTGCAAATATACTATGAAGTTCACATAGCTAAAATGTAGGTGCCAGATTTTGAGTTGTGTTTGTCAAGGCTTTGCTCCTTTCCTTAAGCAACACCTCTTCATTTATCATTTTCTGTCCTAAGAATTTGTGTGCTACTTCACTCCTCTGTCAGTATGTGAGATTGTCTCTAATGTTTCTAGACAAAACATTATTTTTGGAACCCAACCTAAACACCTTTTTTTTTCCTGAAATCAGAATAAATGGATATTCCCTCTCAAACCCAGGGTTTTCATTATCACAGTTCACATGTTCACTCTTTTTAGCTCCACACCACTGGTTCTCTGCTTTTCTTCAGGCATTCTAATGTCTAATTTTCAACAGTTTCCCTCCAAATGGAAATCACTATTGGTATGGTAAGCATTTGGAGCTTTATTATTGATTTATGCCTTGGGTGAAGAGGTTAATTAAATGTGAATTTTAAGCCGACAACATGATTAGGAGAGTGAAGCAAGCAGAATTCATGAATACTTCCAGGGCCATTAAAACTATTTAAAATTGAACAATGACTGAAGGTGGGGGGAAGGAGGTGGGGTGGGAGATGGACCAGCCCTCTGTTATTTGTGCCTGGATTAATGAAATTCTGAAGAACAATGAAGTGTTTCCAAGGCTTTTTATTTTGCATTTATATTGACATTAGCATGGAATATAATACATCCCTAATAAACCACTTTTCCGTATTGTCTTTGTTTCTTCTGTTTCAGATTTCATCATAGAGCTCTGAGCTGACCAGTCAACAGGCCAGACTAGAAGGAGGGGGAGGTTCATGGGTTACTGACCGCTAATTAAAGAGTCCTTAGGATGATTTTGTAAAGCTTGAGAAGGATATACACACTCAACATGTCATTCTCTCTCTTTTTCAGGAAGATCTTTCAGAGGTCATGATTGGAAAAACTGAATCACAGGTGGATCTTATCCCAAAAAGTTGCGGAAAGATAATTACACAGCAATCATGGATATGAGGAAATGAGGAATCTGAGTTCGGTTTCAACCTAGATTGTAATTTCCCCAAATTCAAATAATATACAGTCGAAAACACCATTTATATCTAAAACCTCCTTCCTCTAAATCCCAGGTGTGTAGTGGATAGTCCGTTCTGGTGAATGATAAATAAAGTTCTGGAACTCCAGGGATTTCAAAAAATAAATAACAATGATTATGTAATCATAATCATTGTTATAAAGAACACCAGTTGACTGTCCAAATTAAGTGGGGTAGTTATTCAAGAACACTGAAAATTACAAAGGGTGGCATACTTAGAAATTAAATACTTATATGATTATAGAAAAGGCATCTGTTTTAGAGATGAAGCAAATGGTTTTTGACACTTTGTGTCAGCAAAAATAGATCCTAAACACAATACATGTCATAATGATATTTATTACATTTTGGTTTGCAATGGGCATAGCTCTGTGAACAAAGAAATCAGCAACTATAATGCAATATGCAGAAATGACGCAAACGTGCTAAGTAGTGCAGTAATACTTCCTAATCAATCTTAGAACATTAAAGAAAGCTATTGTCATTGTGATTTTATCTAAGCAAATATCTCTTGTGCAAAGATAACAGAAAATATATAGACATATATACTGAGTTGGAATCAAAGACTCAGCAAAACGGAAGTTAAAAATCAGCCCAAGAATCAGATATTTCAGGGCGCCTGGGTGGCTCAGTTGGTTGGGCGACTGCCTTCGGCTCAGGTCATGATCCTGGAGTCCCGGGATCGAGTCCCGCATCGGGCTCCCTGCTCGGCGGGGAGTCTGCTTCTCCCTCTGACCCTCCTCCCTCTCATGCTCTCTGTATCTCATTCTCTCTGTCTCAAATAAATAAATAAAAAATCTTTAAAAAAAAAAAAAGAATCAGATATTTCAGATGAGAGGATTAAAAATCTCAACAAATGTTAAACTAATACCCAGATAAGGCTGAGGAAGGGAAGGTTGAACATTCTCTTGTTAGAGACCGTAAGACCATATGCTAAAGCATGGCAAAAGTTCTGGTATTTCACATGCTTAGCTCAAACACAACAGCTAGGCTCCAAACAATGAGGTACTGACTTTTTGTCTTAAAAGCTGCAGCAGATCAAGGTCTAAGGCAATGACAACCAAATCAAGACTGCCTGCCTCAGAGCAATCAAGGATCCATGGAATCAAAATGGATCTACCGTCTGGAGAGCTAACTGGTGAAACCTAATGTTTCTCAGGGTCACCAGAATGATAGAAATACCTCAGTCTCCCTTTCAGGTTTTCCCCTCCACTACAGGAGACCCCACTGTGTCCACAGTGAGTGTCACACATATGCTTCTGATATGGTCCTTGTCATCACCTCTGCCACTCCCTTTTCTTGGCTCCAGGTGGCCAGTCTGGCTTTCACACATGGGCCATGATCTGCACCTTCTACAGGTCTGAGGCGGCAGGCATAACCTTGGAGCAGGGTTTCAGAGCCTTGCATCTAATGACATTTGCGGCCAGCAAATTTTTTGTTTTGAGGGACTTCCTTGTGCATCACAGTATGTTTAGCATCATCACCAACCTTTACCCACTGGATCTAATAGCACCCTGATTGTAAAATAATGTCTTCACACATTACCAAATGCTTCCCCTCATCCTGGAGGGATGAGAATGCTTGTGTTGGCTAAGAACCACTGCTTTAAAGGTTTCTGCCTTTAATATACTGGCCTTGGGAGTCCAATTTTCAGCCTAGCTAAGCCCAGATTGTATATTTTTCGAGAGAGTAAGGACATTTAAAGATTAAAGAAGATTCTAATGTAGGAAAATGTTTCAACCATCTACGAGGAGTGGCTGTTCTCAGGACTCAGAAGCCCATCCTTTTGAGTCTGTAATAGAGGGCTTCTCTAGACGGCTACAGGGCAACCTCCTTACCAAACTAGAAGGGTGCTTTGTTGCAGAGCTCCCCACTACCTAGAAGTACACTTAAGCTTCTCTATATTTCTAGCAGACTAGTCTCAATGGGGTCAGGGCTAGAGAAAATAAAGTTTTCTCCTTCTCTTCTGTGTCATAAATCTTTTTTCCAAGCTCTGATTCATTTCAGGAATGTTGACAGTCTGACTATCCACTTTCTTCTGGGAAAACCTTATTCTATACCCATGTGTGTGGCCTTGCTATATATCTGTAACAGAAAATTACTTCAGAATATAATAGCACAAAAAACACAAATAAAGCTGTGAGTGGGTTGCTTTTTAATATTTCCTTCTTCTGAATTATATAAATAAGTGGTAACTTTGTCCATCTATAACATTCACCAAAATTTTCCCCTGTGGAAGAATCAAACAACATGGTGGCAAAGACTAATATGGGACCAAAGTATGGAACTTACAGGTGAGAGATTCCATGTCCCTAGAAGGAAGGAGATTGCAGTGTTTGCAGTCACCCAAGATGCAATGAAAGGCAGTAAGTTCCAAATTCCTTTAGATACTTCAACCAGAAGCTGGAATATATTGTGAAGGAAAACTTACACATCAGATGAGAAGTTGGTCAAGATGATCCTTTGTTATACAACTCTGTGGACACTAGAAGATAATGGGAACATCCCACAATCCAATAAGCCAAAATTTCAAGAAGAACTTACCCTCAGGAAAATGGCCTACTTTTTTTCATTCATCTGAATGGCATGCACTACTTGAACAATATTCAGATCTATTAACCAGAATCAAGAGACTCAATTCTTTGCCTTATTCTGGGGTGTGTGTGTGTGTGTGTGTGTGTGAATGAATTCATGTCATATGGGGTAATCAGTTGGAGATCATGACTAACTTTTTAAAAATTTTTAGTAAAATAATTATAGTAATTTTAGGGGCACCTGGGTGGCTCAGTTGATTAAGCATCTGACTCTTGGTTTCAGCTCAGGTCATGATCTCAGGATTGTGGGATTGAGTCCCATGTCAGGCTCCATGCTCAGGGTGGAGTCTCCTCCAGATTCTCTCTCCCTTTCCCTGTGCCCCTCCCCCACTCGTGTGAGTGTGAGCACACACCCTCTTTCTCTCTAAAATAAGTAAATAAAATCTTTAAATAAATAAATAATTATAGTAATAGTGTAAAAAATTGTCAAATTACTACAAATCCATGACTATACAAAATAAGTTTTAGTTTGGAGCTTAGTAAAGTGCATATCTCTCCTTGTCTCTCCTCTACCAGGGGAATGCCTCTCCTCCTCACCAGTTAGACCTATGAGAGTAGCATCACCTTCTTCAGCCAACAGGCTGCCCAGAGAAAGGAAAGGAAGGTGAGAGCCTCACCTGCTTCCTGTCCATACCTGTGGCCCCAACATCCATAAGAAGGCTGTGAAGACGAAGGATTCGGGCAAAGGAGGAAAAGCAGAGGGAGCGAGCGTGCAACTAGGAGCTTTATGATGAAGGAGGGTTGGGTATGGAAGATAAGGAAAGACATGGAGAAGGGATTTAATTCATATTCAGTTTAGTTCTTATCTGAGTTAATGGCCAGAGAGGTAGAAACACTGATGCTACATTATTTTTCCAACGATTCTTCCCACCCCACCACAAGTTACCTTTCCTTCCTCTCTGGGCCCAGCAAAGAACTTGGCATTCTTGAGCTATATGTGCAAATCTTTACAACAATGCACCATAGAAATCAGCAATAAAAATGTTGCTTTTTCTCCTTGCCCTGGGCATTGTGTGCATGGATGGCTTGACAACCTACAGAGCAAGGGCCTGAACTGTTTCCGTCCATCATGTAATACGCTAGCAATATTTGTTTTCTGGTGACTAGTGGGGGAATACACGTGGTGTGGAGTTGGTTTTTTTGGGGGAGGTTGTTGATTTCCCAGCCTCTACAATATTTATCTATTGAAAGGTTAGATTTAGAAAGAGCAAATCTCCTGGAATACCTGCTTGCAAGATAACTGGGAAGAAGCACAGATAGAAAATTTCCCACAGCAGATTAATAATGAGAATTTTTAAAGCCTTGAGAGGGAAAACGCAGAAGGAAAATTGCTTTTTGTGTCCTTCTTTTTATCTACACTATACCTAGGAACACTTTTCATTTTGCCACTGATTTACAGCACTAAACAAAAAAGAAAATCTCATGGCTATACATAGCTTATGATAGCCTAATTGAACCGTTCAGGCCCAGAACTCCACTTTTGTGCCTGAATTATTAATTATTTGCAATGGATTTCTGCATCAACTGGCAACCAGATAATTACTAAATGTTCCTATTTTCTTGGCCATAAGCATACATACATTTATGGAACTGGGTTAACTAAAGCAAAGGGAAATATTGAGCCAACAATTGCTCAAAGGGCACTGTAGGTAATACAAAGGGCAAATTACAAGGTCTCTGAACTAAAGCAAATCTTACGCTCATCACATAGTAAAGAAAACCCTGACGGAAGATTTTACTTAATGGCAAAAATAAAATCTCCTTAGTTTGACCGGCAATGACGGGAAGATTTTGCTGTTTCAGAGTGAGGGCCGGACTTCCTGTCATGTCTGATATACTGACAGAGACATGTTGTTTCTTTCCCAGGGCCACCTCAGAAGCCACCTGGTCATTCATCCAAAATGTGTTATTGAAGAACAAACAAAACAAACCAAACCAAACAAACCCCAAATGTGTTACTGGATAAGCACATGTTTTGTACTCCTTTTTTTAAAAAAAAACTATCATCAGAGCTTCTAAGAGGGTATTTTGAAAATTATCAATTATGATAGCTCTGGATGATTTTGCTCATTTCTGAAAAAAAAAAAAGAAAACGCCTCCTAAACAGATGAAATCCAAATTTGATAAATAAGGTGGGAGTTCAATCCATTTTTGGTCAGATTTACCATGACATAATGAAACTCCTTATTTTAGCCAGGATGTCGTAGGTAAAACAGGATGATCCATTAATCCCATTAAATTCCTTCATTGTCATCAGTTTGTGTGGAGTTTATTGTTTTTGCTTTTTTAACACACACACACACACACACACACACACACACAATGTCTGTTCATTATGGGATTGAGAGAAAAGATCAGCTTTCCTTGACTCCTTCCACTTGTAGATTGATACCTATTCTTCCAGATACAGGTAAGAGATTTGTTCTGTGCATCATTGGAATATGTTTTCAAGGGAAAAAAATTAGAATAAATTAAAGTTGAAATTCTTCAGTCAGCCAAATTTAATTATAGAATAGCTGTCAATTCTCTCACATGCAATGTGTAGAAAATTGCCACTCATGGGGGCTTGTGCACTGCTAGACTGCCTTGTATTGAAGTAGATGTGTAAATATCCCATTCCCCCAACCAGACTTTTTTTTTTAAGATTTTATTTATTTATTTGAGAGAGCGAGAGAGTGAGAGAGAGTGTGAGAGGGGAGAGGGTCAGAGGGAGAAGCAGACTCCCTGCTGAACTGGGAGCCTGATGCGGTACTCAGTCCGGGGACTCTATCCCAGGACTCCAGGATCATGACCTAAGTGGAAGGCAGTCGCCTAACCAATGAGCCACCCAGGCCCCCCCAACAAGATTTTAAATTACCAGGGAGCAGGACTTGCATTATGGAGTTTTCACCTATTTTTATTTTCTCCCATCTTAGTGATTGGGACTTAGAAGGAGCTCAATAAATAGGTCCTAAATATAGTTTCATACAGGCTCTAAAGTCCAAAGAGGAATTCTAAAAATATTTCTTAAGATTTTTAAGGATCGATAGTATAAATAGAATAAGCTTAAGACTTCCCAAATTTACTTCTGGAAAACATTTGTATACATGATCTGTACATGGACCATGAGCCATATAATTTCACGTACTTGCTAATAAGGAAGTCTATCTTTTAGTTGCATCTCCTGTGGTGTGTTTTAATAACAGAAACTGTTAAAAAGGAGACAGCAGGCCCTCTGTGGAGTCACTTGCTCTAAACCCAACCTCAGCAAATCAAGACTTAATGCCTGACCTGACTGGAGTTTTCAGCTCCCCAGGAATGTAATCTTTAACCCATCAACTCGGATCTACCTGGTCAGCACTAGTGAGGTAATCTGCCGGATAGGCCCTTCCACACCCCTTAGGAGGGTGACCTTGCCTGAAACAAGGCATTCTTTGCCAATAATTTCCCTTCTCTGCTTCCTTTCCACCTTTAGAAACCTCTTGTTCTCTGCAGCTTAGCAGAGCTCCTTCTACTTGGATGGGATGCTGTTCGATTCATGAATGATTCAATAAAGCCAATTAGATCTTTAAAATTAGCTCCATTGAATTTTTGTTATTTAACAAAACAAATGTGTTCTTTGGCACATGTAATCTGCTCCATGGGACTCAGCAGCTCAAAACTGAATTTCAATTGGAGTTCTCTTGCTTACTAGTTGTATAAACTTGGGCATTTTACTTAACCTTCCTAAACCTCAGTCTTCTCATCTGTAAAAAGGAGATATTAAATACTCTTTAGAATTAAATTAAATTTAAATTTAATTAAATGAAGTTAAACTGAGTTTCATTAAAGAGGTAACATATATAAATTATCCAACACAGGTCTCAACATTTAGTAATAAACCCATGGTTATTAGCTCCTTCCCTTACTTCAGATCAAAATGCATTTTTAAAGACCTGCTATTGTATTTCTATGAAAACTGAAAGCTATAGAGACAAATTCATTTTATCTGTTCATTACAGCAGATCCAGTCATCCCTCTAACTGGAAACACCCTTCTATCAAAGTTACTGTATGCAGCTGAAAGTTATAAAACTGTATTTGCTTTAGAAACATCTATAATTTTGGCTTGCTTTATGTATGCATTTTATTTTGGCCTCCATATATCTAATATTGTCTGTGCAATTTCACAGGATTCATTGCCGCCATATTTTGTGGTGTACTTCATCTCCTCCCAGTTATTCACAATCAGGGAGGTTTTCTGAAATTAGAATGGAAACTCTCTGAGGTCTTCTGTTTGCTTGGTCAGTATCTCCTTCACAAGCAGCTGTGTAACTCATAATTCTGGCAGCGACTGCCAATGCTGACAGAAAGCTTGAGCTGAGCTCTGCAGTTTAAAATGTGTATCCTGAGTTGCCAAGGTTGTTAGATTTAATGTGTTTGACTTTGGGAAGGCTTTGGACAGATTTTGATAGACAACTCCTAACCCAGACCTGGAACTCAATTCACCTCTGAAATGAGAAAGGCCCCATTTCCTTTCTTGTCCCTCCCCCAGCCCCTCTTCCTCAACCTCATTTCTTCACGTGGTCCAAGGACCAATCACCCAGGAGACAGATGGTACATTGAGAATGTGAGCAAGGCGAGCTGATTCAGGAGAAATGCCCCCTTCTCTGGTGGAGGGGCGGCTTCCATTCCGTTTCAAGCTGGACTTGAAATCAATATGTCATTATAAACAAATATGGTGCAGGGAGAGATAGGAAGTGGATACACACCCAGGATAAAGTAATTTGGAAACATTAGTTACTTTGATATGTGCTGCACACCAGAGGAGACATGAACATCTCACAGTGCATTTCTTTGCTTTGATCAATGTCCTTTCTTTTTCTCACTTGAAGCAGTTTTATAGACAAGCATGGTTACTTGCTTGGGGAAAGTTCACATTCCAGTGTCAATTTCTGATTGCTTGTCCAGCTTCCAATCTCTAATTGTTTACTTTTAACTAGCACCTACATCATTTGCTTTGGAAAGAAAATCCCTGGTAAATTTGAAAAAAAAAAGGAAAAAAGGGAAATGTGTGTTTCAATGTATTCTACAAGTAATGATGTTTGGCACTCAGCTGTTGCTCAGTAGCAGAACTATCTTGAGCCCTTTGATAATGTTTCTATTCCTTTTACTCCCTCAAAAATGCAATAAGCTACTATAACAAGCAGGCAGTGATACATAAAATTGAGAAAGGAGCCAGAACAGGATTTACAAAATTCTCCTCTAGTTTTCCACCCCATTGGATGTTCCATGGATCTTCCTCAAAATACTTTGTTACTTCTCCTAAGCTACTTTGAATCATCCCATCCCAATTCTTCAACTCCTGAACTTCCACTGGGGACACAGGTATGCAGCTCCCTGTTCACCTGCAGCAAAGTCCTTTTTTCTTCCCCAAGATTTCTCCACTCCCCTATCTTCAAACCTTAATGAGTTGTATCCTTTAGAACCGGATGGCCATCCTGACCCTCTTTACATAAGGGAAGTATCTTGCTTTGTTTTCTAAGAATAAGGATACATTTGTGCTGATCCTGTTTCATTCTCTCATTTGACTGGGGACTGAAGTTTAGACTTTGGAACTTGAATGGAGTCCAGCTAACTGGTTAATGTGGGGATTGAATATGTAACCCCAACCTCATTAACATCATGTTCCAACTAATTGATTGACCTGGTGGTAATCCAGGCTGGCTCCATCCAGCTTTCTACTCCCAGTGTTACTTCTAATATATATTTTTAAGGGCTTGGTGGAAGGATGTATTTAGGTCTTTTATGGAAAAATATTTTAAGAATAAATGCAGCTATTTATAGAACTTGCTTTTAAAAGATTTGCATTATGAATGCCTGTTGAGACACTGATAACCTCGGGTAGTTAATTCTCTGGTCTCCATATAGAAACAAACATTTAAACCATAAATCTGTGTAGTGAAGATTAGCTTGGCCTCAGACTTTCCAGTCCTTTATTTTTGTTAGTTGGTACAGTTGCTTGCTATATCAGTTTCGTCAAATATGAAGAGGAGACTTGGCTATCCAGATGGATCTAATACTAAATGCAAAATTTAAGACACACTATGCTATTTTGTTTATCTAATTTAGCCAATTTAGAAGTCCACAGGTTTCAAAGAAAAAGGCTGCTTTGCAAGTCTCCAAAGATTGATTTTTAATTCCAGTTTATTTGTGCATTTTTATTTTCACCTCTTCTTTCATTCATTCGATATTTATTGAGTAATTACAGTGCAGATGGCACAAGGCTAAGAACTGGGTGAAGATATGGTGGGGGAACTGAGACATCTGCAAACGACTATAACACAGGCAGAATGTGATACATCTCATCAAAAAGGCATGGAGGACTGTGGACATTCACAGATGAAGAAAATAAGTTCCAGTCGGGGAAGACTGAGAATGACTCCATGGAATGGATAGCTCTACCCATAATATAAATACAAAGAATTTGGACAGACCCCCTAAAGGAAGGAAAGGAGAGAAAACTATGTGAATAAGTCAGACAGCAGAAGGCCCTGTTAGGAATGGGACGAATTGGTCTGGTGGGGTAAAGTATATAGAGAAGTAATTGGAGATAAAATTTAAAATAAGCACTAAATGAACAAGTCTTAAAAATTAGGGTAAGTTTTTTAGGAAGGTCATAGAGAACAATTTAAAAGAATTTGTGAAATTATTTATTTTGTTTGCTTTTTAGCAAGAAAAGAATCTATGTGGAAATAAAAAAAAATTAAGACACTGTTAGCCTCAAAAAGGCTATTAAATCAACTGAGGTGAAAAGTAAAGAGGTTCTGAATGACGTAGCACAGTGGGAACAAAAAAGGAAAGAATAAATTAAGACATAATTGAAATTGTGAAGACAGCGTAGATCAGCTTTTAGAGGGATGAAGGTCAAGAGATAAGCTCCATATTGTTTATAGAGTAGCACAAAGGGAAAAACCAGAAAAATGGGGAGGAAAATTAGATTAAATGTTCTCTCATTCACATAATCCTTCAATAGAGGTTATATGGTCTGTTCTTAGATCATTCAAATGTATTTAATTGCTTTCAAGTGAAAGACCATTGACTCTGAAGTCTGATTGCTTTGATATGAAATCTGACCATCCATTGGAGCAAAGGATGTCCACCTGGTCCCCATGGCAAGCTTTAATAAAGGTCAGTCAAAGGCACTCTTGTGCTTTCAGCTTCATTGCAATGATCAGGTTATGGCTTGAAGGCTTTACAAAGCTGGATATTTTTTTTTTTCTTTTTATTTTTTTATGTGACCATACTGAGCCCTTTTTTTTTTATTCTTATGTTAATCCCCATACATTACATCATTAGTTTTAGATGGAGTGTTCCATGATTCATTGTTTGTGCATAACACCCAGTGCTTCATGCAGAACGTGCCCTCCTCAATACCCACCACCAGGCCAACCC
>NC_138370.1:27579343-27610125 GCF_054177405.1 Leptonychotes weddellii
TCTTGCTCCGCTCCCCAAAGCTGGATATTTTATAAATCATATTTATCCAAGAATGCTATGCATGAGACCTGTACTAGATGCTAGTCTCTGCTTCCCAAAAGCTCATGGACCAATGGGGAAAGAGGCCATGTTTCCTTCACTTTGTTTCACTTCCTCACTATTGACTCAGTCTATAGTGCTTTGCAATCCGATTTTCTCCCACTATTCAGTTGAAACACCTATTTCAAGCTATGTCCGTGTAGTCACCACATTGAATAACTTCTACTGATCCTCACTTCCTTCCTTCCATCTGTGATATTTGCAATTACTGATCACCTTCCTGGCCTCAGATCTACTTCCTCCCTCAGTCACCGCAGCTCCCCTGCACTTTCATGGCAAGTAGACACCAAACAAACACACATGTAGTTTTTTCTTTTGCTCTCCCATTGATTTCTGGGACATTTTTCTCTACGAAGTTTTCTTACAATTCTCTTTTCCTTTCCCATTCTTTCTCTGACCTTCCTCCTCTCTTTAATTCCTTAATGTAGGTTTCTGCCACAGGTTTTTTTTTTTTGGAGTCATCCTGTCCCCTATTTAAATGCTCATTTCTTTGTTGACTTCATCTACCCTTATAGGTGAATGCGCTTTTGCCTCCAAGCTTTACTGAGATAAAATCAACATACAACATGGTGTAAGTTTAAGGTATGTATGCAAGGGAATGATTTGATACTCAAATATATTGCAAAATGACTACCACAACAAGGTTAGTTTACACACCCCTCAGCTCACATAATTACCACTTTTGGGTTGTTGTGAGACCCATGGTGGTGAGAACATTTCAGATCTACTATCTTAGCAACTTACAAGTACACTTGTAAGTATACTTACAAGTACATTCATACTTTTGTATGACACAAGTACAAATACAGTATTGTTAACCATAGTCACCAGGTGCAACTATTAAACATCTTACAGAAACAAACAAGCCCTGAAGCTCTTGGTAATAGTAAGTAGTTCGTTAAAGACTGAGAGTGCTGGGGGGCAGATTGATAAAATAGGCAGGACCAGACCCTGTGAAAACTTCTGTGTCAGAATAAAACCACAGACTGTATCCTATAGGCAAAGGAGGACAATTACAACACTTTGAACAGGGTGGTGACAGCATTTCATATTTTCATTTGTTTGTTTTAGAAGGACCACCCTGAAGCAGAGTGGGGAATATTCGAGGCAAGAATGGCAAATAGTTTTCAACCAGCATTTAACCCCCATTAATTGACACTGTGTTGAGAAGGATGCTGTGGCATCCTATGTTCAGGCTCAGCTGGGAAAAGGCCATACTTGCATATTCAGGGATGGCTGTTATTCCAGGCACAACTTCCAAAAGGCATGGCTCCTGTCCACCACTTCAATTCCAAAAAAAATTCATCTGACTTCACCACTCCATATCTAGGAAAGGTGAGGTATTTTGTGGATTTAATGGATATATAAGTCAGATTCAGCTTCCAAAAGATATATTTTTCTCCATTGTTAAAAATGACTGTGGTTGTCAAGGGCACAGTATGGAGAAATGCAGATGATGTGCCATATATTTGCCATCAAATTGATGGCAGGTGAAGCAAAACCAGGAGAATGGTGGGGGAGGCAGTCAGGAGGCTGTTGCTGAAATTCAGAAGATAAATGATGAAGTTTTAAATTAAATTAATATCAGTGGTGTAGGAGAGAACAGGATAGGTTTGGGCAATGTTAAGGATGCTGTTGAAATCACTGACAGGACCATGGGATCACAATCATTTAACTGGCAGGTGGGAGAAGGGCTCATTAAGAAAACAGAGAGCGAAGGGCTTACCCAGATGCCTGAGAAAAAGTCAGAAGGAGTGGGTGTCACAAAAGGCCAGTTCCAGCTCAGGAAGAATTAAAGATGCTGTGAAGAGGTGAGGCATGGCAGGACTGAAAGATGTCCACTGAATTTAGCTGCTAGGATAATTGACCCTGGAAACTACAATTTCAGTGTACAAGTGGGAGGGGGAGGCAAGGCAAGTGTTTCTATTTTCTCATGTCCCATTCACCCCTTTCCAGAAGCTACACACTAAAAGCGAAAAAAGTGAGGCTATGGCAAACTCAAGGTCATGTCCCCTTTTTGCTGGGTTTTTGAGTGGGAAAGGTGTGAGCATGTTCACAAAGGAGAGCTCTATCTGGGAGGGGGATGCAGAAGAGACAGATGAGAGGTGCCTGGACTGGAGAAAAAGTAGGACAGTCTTGGAGAGAGGAGCAAGGAAATGGGAAAGTGGGAGTGGGTGCTCGTCAACTTGTAGGTGTTGGGGAGGAAGCTGAGGGGATTCACATATCAAAGGCTCATTTCATTCAGTCAACTAGGTTCATTTCCTGAGAGAGAGGTGGGGGAGAGGATTCCAAAAGTTCTTCTTTCGTACTATTCTTTTGTATTTGACATTTGTACTGAATGCTATGGGCAATTAGAGGCAGGTGACTAGCAAGGAGGGAAAGGTCATTTGAACATTTCTGAAGACCGAACTGTGGTTTTCAAATGGAGTTGGTAGTTCTTACCCTTGATGGTTCTCTTAGTGTGATAAATCCTGTACTTGGCTACCATTAAAACAATGCTAGCAAGAGAGGCCTGCTTTACCCTCTGATTCTTGGGTTTGGTGCTACTAGGAGCAAGGAGATGGGGGGCTCGGGCAGAGTCGGGGGGACACCCAGGGCATCAGGTGAAGCTAATTATTTCTCAATGCATCCCTGAAGGAAGTCTTAGGAACTTAGTCCACAATGATGATTCTTCTAGCTTTATGTAGTTCTTAGATCTCCTCTAACTATTCTATCAGATTCCTCTAGAGCCTAAATATGTGGTGTGCTCCACTGGCTAAATAACATCAGAGCTGTATAACCAGCTTTGACTTTCTACTCTCTCCTGTGAAGTTATATTTTCTGTAGGTGCCTTTAGACTAAAAGCTTTCATCTTTGGGTTGGTCCTGTTCTCATTGACTATACACATCTTTCCCCAGTAAAAATCCATACGTTTCCTCTTCATCTGATTAATATCAGTGAGCAATGCCACCCCAGGACAGAAAGCCAACAGAAAGTTTCCAATAAATAACTCAGCATGCTCTCTTCTATATGTGATGAGATTGGCTGTTAGACTCCATAAGCTGTTGAACCACAGCTGTGGTTTACAGATACGAAATTACAGGGTAGTGCCAATGGTTGTGAAGGTTGTGTTTGACAGCCTTGAGATGTGCACGCCAGGGAATCTATGGTTATTGATTACTCTAAGAATGTGTCTGGTTGATTCTTTAAGGTATATGTTCCAATGGGTTGGCATTTCAAATACACATGCAGACATGATGTATGTATGTATGTATATACGTATGTAGAAACATATACAACAAGGAATTCAGCTTTTAGACAAGTTATCAGCTCATATATGAGAATTGTTCTTAGAGGTAAGGGGACCAGATTTAGGCTGAGATGACAGGGTGGTCTACTCACTGTCATCACTGTCAACCTCACTGGTGCCTCTGCTATTGATTACTGTGAGTGGAGTCTGTTGGTTTAGATCTTGATTTGGCTTGCTCAAAGTTTGAGTCAGTATTGGTCCACATGCCCTTAACAACAATTATGAAATACCAGAAGCTCTGAAAATCAAAAGTGGATTTATAAGTATGGGTAAATTCATTTGGTGGCGAAACCTGACTTAAGCGGATGTGATTGTAACTCTAGTTTCAATTTCCTCAGCGTGAATGATTTCCTATAGACATATTAGTTTTGTGGCTACAGGGTTCTCTATCCCCATAGCCTGATCAAGGAGCTACATGATGTAAATATATTACTATATAAGTTCTAAAATATGGAACATTCTGAATATTAAAACACATCCAACCCCAAAGATTTCAGATAAGGAATGGAGAGCCTGTACTTAACGTTCATTCTGTCAAAATGTGACTACTATTTGCTTGAACATTTGGAGACATTTTGATCTTTTAACCTTTATTTTCTGTAACTTACTGATTCTCAAACTTTACCGCACAGTGGAATCACTTGGAGATCTTTAAAAAAATACTGAAATCTGAAGTCTGACTTCTACCCTCGAACATTCTGACTTAAGATGGGGTATGACCTGGGTGTCAGCATAAAAGCTGCTTAGGGGATTCTAGTGTGCAGCAAAATTTGGAGACTATTGTTTTCACCTATCACAGAGTTATTTCTGGGGACCTGAATATCTCTGGGGCTGAGCCTGGACATCCTGAGGAGTGCTCTATAACATTTGAAATGAATTTGACTGCATAGACACCGCTCTTTTGTTACTGCACCACAATACATTTTGTTGTGTGGTGGGTCTTGTTCTCGCTCTTTTGCATGGGGCTTTCTTTGGTACTAGAGTCACATCACCATTATAAATCACTGCAGCACAAAGACCTTCAATTTTCCATCCTAATTACACATTTGATACTTGTGTAATTCCGGCAAAGTAGTATAACAACTAGATTTAGTTACCCATAGCCTCAACATAATCTTTCAACAATCAACTGGTACTCAGTTACATAACAACTGATTTTAGTCCTCTAAATTAAAAAATTGTTGGGGCACCTGGGTGACTCAGTCGGTTAAGCATCTGCCTTCGGCTCAGGTCCTGGGATCAAGCCCCGCATCGGGCACCCTACTCGGCGGAGAGTCTGCTTCTCCCTCTGTCCCTCACTGCTCCCCCCTTTTTCTCAAATAAATAAATAAATAAAATATTTTTAAAAATAAATTAATTAAATAATTGTTATGAATGCAACATGTTTTAAAAACTGTTGCCCCATTCGTGTCCTATCTATTACAAACAAATTTTTTGTTTATTTTATTTTCTAATATATCCTCAGCCCAAATGCATCCACTCTAGGTTATGAGTACTTACAAATGAGAAAAATTAAATAAATAAATGAAGGGAAGACTTCCCAGGAAGTCTGGAGGTCAGTTTGATTACCAGCTGGCTCCTGATTCTCTCTGATTTATTTACTTGGACAAACTTAGTAACTTCAGCATCCGTGCCTTCTCAGACGTATGAAACTTAGGCCAACTTTAGAAAGATAAGGGAAGCTTTGTTACATGAAGCCCCTGGATTTCAAGAATGGAACCACTTTTTCAGGGTTAAAAATGGAACTATGAAAGCACACAGATTCTTACACAGCAAAGAATGGGGGAAAATGTAAATGTTTTCCAACGGATGCAGAAGGAAAATGCTCCTCTTGGTGATTGAGTTATAATGTAGCAAATTCACTTTCATTTATGGAAAATGTTTTTTACTGTTAAAGGAGGCAAATGAATTAGTGATAAGCTTTGTCAGCAGGAAGCCCATGGCCGTGGTTTTCCCAGGGGAAGGATAACTAAAAAGTATACATTTAGTATTTGTCACAACTTAAAAGAAAATAACTTGCTTTTACCACTAACTATGTGGCTAGTTCTGTTACCTAGAGCTTCAAAACCGGAATTTGTTTTCATAAGCAGATGCTGTTTTTCTGTGTTTTGCATTGCTAGCCTTCCAAATGGCGATTAAGGCACAGCTAGCATTAGAATTTGTGAGGCAATATAGCGAGAAGCACACACCTGTAGTAAGCCAGGATTCTCCAAGTGGGCTGTGTGTGTGTTTGGTTTTTGTTTGTTTATTTGTTTTTGTTTTGTTTTGTTTTTTACCTCTTTAGCCACCTAGAGACTGAAGCCCTGACTGCAATTGTCAATTGGAGGCCACCAAGAAGAGAGAAACAATGTACACTAATTGGGGAGGGTCTTTTATTTGGGGTATAATAACAAGCACGCAAGGGTTGCTTGAGTACGGATCCATACTGCGGAGTGACCTGTTAGGTCAACTATAAAATAAACTGAAGAATACCTTCAGATTCACAACTGCAAATGGTATGCTTGTGGTCCCCATGTTAGTATCAAATCCTGCCTCACTAAGAGAGAGAAGTGAAGTGGGTGTTATTTATGTTCTGGGACTGTTTGGACCCTTTGCTTTAATAGTTCTGGTATTGACCTTTCTGCTCATCCTCCTTGCGCCCTGAACTTGCCTGCGCTGAAAGAATCATTTCCTTGTATTGAGACTTCTTGACCATTTTTAGGGAATTCTGTCTCTGCTGTTGCTTGAAATTCACACTACATCAACTATTTCTATAATCTATAGCTACTGCCATTTCTAATGGCTATTACACAGATCCAGGCAATGCTGAAAGCTAAAGTCTGATTTTTTTCTCTATGTGCACAGTCCATCCCTGGGATGATTTCTTTCTATCCCAAGTGTGTGCTATAGTCCTCAGGGCTTGGCCCATGACTCATTGGCACCCCAACTCGCCCTGAGCTGGACCACAATAATGTGAGAACCCTTTTACATCTCTTTCTGGGGAGAGATGTGTGGGTAGGGGTAGGAGAACAGGGAACTGCCAGTCTCTGTAGGACTTTTTCAGACAGGTTCCCCTACTGTCCAGAGTAACACTCTAGCACCCTCAAATATAATACCAGCACCCATGCTCCTCCATGCCAGCATGGGATAAACAAGTAGCACCAAGTATAAAGCAATTCAGGATTTGAGGCTTGTTGATTTAACAACTTCTCTATCATTGAGTGAAAAAGAGTAATACAGACAAAAGATTCTAAGGATAGAAAATAACAATATCCAGATGTGAGTATGCAGCCCAAGGTTGAAAAGTCCAGCCATGGGCTTTTCTACTGTTTCTGACAAATTCCACTGTTACTCATTCAGGAAACGTTGAGGATGTTTCATTTGGGGCCAGGTATTATTCAGTTGCTGGGAAATAAAGGTGACCAAGATACTCTCTCCTTGCCACCAGGGAGTCTCTCAGGGGGCCCACCTTCTATTTTGATCACAGCTCAGTTTCCAGCTGTGTGCCTTCTTGTGTTGTCAGACAAAACTCTTCTTCAGAGAGTGTCATAATCAAGGGTGTCAGTCACTTGGCTCTGGTACAGCAACCTGGAGCCTAAAATTCTCATACATTAACAGTAGTTACCAGCTCCAAATTCCTGGGCCCCAGGTTCCAGGAAAAAGACATTTACCAATGCATTCATCAAAAGGAAATTTGGTTTCCTCTATTAATTTTCAAGCCATTTTTTTAAAAAACAAGAAAGAAGTCTAACTGGGGAGGCAATCTGGCCATACTCTTTCTCTTGAAAGCAAGAAAAGAAAATAAAGAAAATATGAGAAATATTACATAAACCCCAGTGCAGCATTCTGGGCATGGCAGGTACATAACAGATGTTGAATTAAATTAATTTCATTAAGAATGAAGACCCAAGTGGTGCTGTGTGCATTGTGAAGTATTCCCGCCTATGAAGGAGAGCTGGTTAATTGATAGTAAGTACTTCTTTCTAGATGTTCTCGAACATATTGAGTTGTTTACTCACACAGCCATCAACATTTAAACCTCTCTGGCCGGATTATATAGTTTTAAGGCCAGACCCACAAGTAGTCTACACGGTTACTGTGTGTCTATACCCATATTTCACTCTGTATCTTACTGTAATAAAAATGTGGGTGCATTCAAGATAGACCTTGGCAGTAGAGCTAAAAATCCATAATAAAAGATGGGAGTGCTGGTATTCAGGTCCTTATTATAACCCAGGATCACATGCCAGGCCTGCTTCAGAGCTGAGGGAAATATCATGAGTGAAAGAGAACTTTGCGATGATGTCTATTTGATTATAATTCGCCACAGCCACTTAATATTGTCCTCATATCTAAACATTGTACAAGACAAAAGGCAGGACAAAAATTGACACCAGAGGTTATTATTTCACCATGAGCTTTTGAGGATTTTTTGCTTAAAATAAAAATGACAACCCTAACCAAAACAATTCCTTGGGATTTAATGACTCGATGGGGCCGAGACCAGCTAGTGACCAATTGCTAAAACACAAGATATGCCAAGGATCATGATGGATTTGACTATTATCTAATAAAATTAGGAAATGTCAACATTTATGTTCAGAACTGAATGTCTCACAGAAAGCTGATCCAATACATAACTGGTAAGTTACTGAAAATTGTATTATATGTACTCTATGAGAGAATGAAGGTTATCCTGATTTTGGTGGAGTCCAAACACCTACTTAATTAATCCATATTAATAGGACAGTACAGCTCTTAACCAGGAATGCCTTTCCTGGCTCACCTCCTTGCACCCCACCCCACCCGGAGTTAAATAAAAGTTCTCAGCAAGGTTTAAGCCACTTCTATCAATCAGGTCAGAAGCACAGAATCTCTTTTCCTCTATCTGTATTTGTTTCCTAGGATTGTTGGAACAAAATACCACAAACTGGATGGCTTAAACAACAGAAATTTATTCTCTCCCAGCTCTGGAAGCCAGAAGTCTGGGATAAGGTGTCAGCGAGATTGGCTCTTTCCGGAGGCTGTGAGGGAGAATCTGTTTCCTGCCTCCCTCCTAGCTTCAGGTGCTCTACTAGCAGTCTTTGGAATACCTTGGTTTGTCGATGCATTGCCATAATCTCTGCCTTCATGTGGCATTCCCCTGTGTCTATGTCCATGTCCCCATTTCCTCTATTTATAAGGACATCTGTTATAGTGGATTAGGACCACACTAATGACTTTAACTTCATTACCTCCGTAGAAACTCCTCATGTCTAAATAAGGTGACGTTCTGAGATACTGGGCTTATGACTTCAGCATATGTTTTTTTGTTGGAAGCAAAATTTAGCGCATGATACCATGCATCCACCGTGCTTCTTCTCCGTCCTCATTCTGATCTAATCTACCTGATTTGGGGTCATAGGCAGAACATGAATGTGAACTGATATGATCCCATGGGTTTCTGTGGGAACAGGAGTTAGCTAATCAGTGGTAAACAATGCTTCCTTCTTCCCTCTGATCAGGTAAGAACAGCCATAAAAGGTGTTGGACAAAGCAGTACTTGATTTCTTCCAGAGATCAAGCTCATAGTCGTGAGCAGGTACAACCCTTACAACACACACACACACACACGCACACACACACATCTAAGGAATCAGTGTTAAAATAAATACCCAGGGCAAACCCTGAAAAAAAATAGTGACAAGCCACACATGCTATATGCAAAAGAAAAGCTTCTTGTCAGAAGGGCCTAGTTGTTACAGAAGTTTTATAACTGAAAGTCTGTGTCTTTTGTACACAAGCTAGCAGATTCACCTCCTATTTTGCTGACTACCTCGCTCTAATGATCTGGCCCTGGAAGCATCTTGGCACACCCTTCAGTCTGTTGGACCCACAAGGTACCTACGTGTGGTTACGATGGTCCTTCTTCAGGTTGACGGTTTGGGGCCAGGCTCACGTAGGCCTACAACTCCAAGTGCAGCCAGGAGAAAGCTGGGAAGAACAGCAGAGCAAATGCTGAGTTCTTCTTGCTGATTTAGTTTTCTTTCAAATGCAAAAGTTCCAACAGGAAGGATCTTTAAGAATACCAAAGTCTGCTAATAAGCCACCTATGTACCAATGATAATGAGTGTGATATGCATGGAAACTAAGTTTTTCCCTGAGGTGGAAATTGCATTTTAAAAGAAGAGCTGGTACTCTTTTATAAGTAATGATCCATGAGCTATATTTTCAGAAGGTCTGTTCTTTGAAATAACTATTGTGCCTGCATCGTGCACACACACAGGGAAGCAACTTTTTGAAGTTGTATCTCTGCCTGCTTTGTTCTGCTACGTAACCAGCCCCGCAGTCCTTTGCAGTAGGTGGCCTTCCTCTGCCCTGTGCTTGCTTGTTAGACCTAGCCACATCCTCATCTTTTACAGGAATGCTGCTGAAAATGGCTGAACCTGAGGAGACACCTGGTGGAGAGTGGAAGTATTCGTCTCTCTGGGTAAGGCATACTTCTTTTTTTCCGATAGTATTTCAGATGCTAAGAGATCAAGGTAATGCTGTAGAATGCTTGTATTTGCTTTTTAGCAGTCTGGAGATGTGGAGCAATTATGCAAGCAGTAAAAAAGATGCTGCACTAATTTAGCCTCCTTATAGTTTATACACTAGGAGTTTAATTATTATTTATTTAATCACTCATCTCTGTATTATAGGTACACCAGGGAAACAGAGGTCTTGGGCCCTGTGGGGAGCTTATATTGAGCTATGGAGACAAGGCGTATAGTCATCAAGAGCAGGGATTAGAGGTATAATTGTGTGGAGTTGACACCACAAATAAATGCTAAGTGCCAGGTAAGCAGAGAATAGGTGAATAGGGGAGAGCTCATGAATGGATGGACGGGAAGTGCAGTGATAACTAAGCAGATCTGGTTGAGCAGAGAAGGGGTAGTGACCATAGGACTGAGTACATGGAGAAAAAAAGAGAACACGTAAGAAGAGCTGGTGGAAGGACAGCTGTGTATCTATAGCAGAGAAGTAGGTTAGGGTATAATGACAGGTATGTTGGACTAGCTTGTAAGGTAGAGGTTACTAGAAGAAAGTTTCTTAGCCTCAAAACTGAGAAGCTGTCTAGACTCAAGATGATATGTTCAATAGGCATCTGGCATAATGGAATGTCAGTGGTTTTGGAGTCAAAAGTAATGACTGATCTCTGACTTTTCGCCTAACTAGCTGTGTAGCTTTGACAATGTGCGTGCTATTACTACCTAAACACAACCAAAAGTCAGTGGCTTAAAACACCAATCATTTATTTAACTGTTGGCCAACTGATCTACCTTGAGCATACCCAGGGTGACTCTGCTCCACTTTCCTCTCATCCTTCTCCTGGGACCCACATGCTCTCCTGGACATGTTCTTCTCATGTTGTTGGTGGAGGGCTGACACTCAGAATTGGCACACCACTGCTTCCCTCTTGTTCTGTTTGCCAGTGCAAGGTGTAGAGGCAAAGTCAGAGTCAAGGGGTGGCAAATATTCTCCACTCCTTTTGTGGGAGGAACTTAAAGTCACTTGGCAAAAGGGATTGATGCAGGGAGGGGTGAGGAATTCTGCCAATGAGGCAATTTACCACAGGTAATTCCTATAAATTCCTAGCTATATTGCCTTCATCTCTAAAATGCCTGTCCCTTCACCTCAAGAATTATGAAAATAAATACAATAATTTATGTGCATATAAGTTTTTACTCAGCAATAAGGCATAATGCAAAGTAAGGAATAATTATTTTGCACCTGCTTATGTTCTCTCCCTTAGGCAAAAATATAAAATTATTTTAACTCCAATGCCATCCCCTAACCTCTAGTGTAATACTCTAGAATGTCCTTCCAGTATGTGCTTCCTGAAGAAAGGTAGGATGAAAATTTCTACAATGGCCTTGAATATATCCAGAGGAATAACTGGAAAAAAAACAAAACTCTTGCATGTTGCTCCTGCTTTCTTCATAGATGTTCAGACAATGCAGGAGATACACTATCCATCAGAAAGGTCTTGAGGACCACTTCTTTCCCGGGAGTGACAGTGTTCTTAACGCTGCTCATTCCACACACTCTTGCACTTCTCCTCTACGGCCAAAGCATGAGTGGATAAAACAGTGAGTAGCCTGGGTTCCAGGAGGGACAAATGGAAGGATGCAAACTAGCACTTCATTGTTTCAACTTATGCTCTAGTTAAAAGTGAGTTAACCTTTTGGACATGTTCAAAGTTAGTCCCATACATGTCCAGACTTATTAATTCGTTCAAAAATTATTGACTCCTCAGGGTAAATAGCATAGAACTCAGCATTATTTAGGATAGAAGGTAATATGTTACTTTCACATTGGAGCAGCTTGAACTCCAGGGCATGAAAGATACTTCTTTAAAAAGCAAGTTAGGCGATTTCAGTGGTTTTTAGTCATCTGGATTAATTGAAGAGAAGAGAATGAGTTTTCCTGATTTTTTTGCAGTAAGGCATAAGTTCATAAGTGATTTTTAAAGATTTTATTTATTTATTTGAGAGAGAGAGAGAAAGCGAGAGAACACAAGTGGTAGCAGCAGCAGAGGGAGAGGAAAAAGCAGACTCCCCACTGAGCAGGGAGCCCAATGGGGGGCTCAACCCCAGAACCCCGTGATCATGACCTGAGCTGAATGCAGATGCGTAACCAACTGAGCCACTCAGGTGCCCCCATAAGTGATTCAGTTTAATCAGGGTTGACTTTATTTTTTTTTAATTTTATTTTATTATGTTAGTCACCATACAATACATCATTAGTTTTTCTTTTTTTATGTTATGTTAATCACCATACATTGCATCCTTAGTTTTTGATGTAGTGTTCCATGATTCATTGTTTACATATAACACCCAGTGCTCCATTCAATATGTGCCCTCTTTAATACCCATCACAAGGCTAACTCATACCCCCACCCCCCTCCCCTCTAGAATCCTCAGAGTCCATAGTCTCTCATGGTTCCTCCCGGCTCCGGTTTCCCCCCTTCGTTTTTACCTTACTACTATCTTTTTTTTTTTTTTTTTAACATATAATGTATTATTTGTTTCAGAGATACAGGTCTGTGATTCAACAGTCTTACACAATTCACAGCTCTCACCATAGCACATACCCTCCCCATTGTCTATCACACAGCCATCCCATCCCTCCCACTCCCCACCACTCCAGCAACCTTCAGTTTGTTTCCTGAGATTAAGAATTTCTCTTATCAATACATCATTAGTTTTTTTTTTTATTTTATTATGTTATATTAGTCACCACACAATACATCATTAGTTTTTGATGTGGTGATCCACGATCCATTGTTTTCGTATAACACCCAGTGCTCCATGCAGTACATGCCCTCCTTAATACCCATCACTGGGCTAAACAACCCCCCTCTCTCCTCCCCTCTAAAACCCTGTTTGTTTCTCAGAGTCCATAGTCTCTCATGGTTCATCTCTCCCTCCGATTTCCCTCCCTTCATTTTTCCCTTCCTTCTCCTAATGTCCTCCATGCTATTCCTTATGTTCCACAAATGAGTGAAACCATATGATAATTGACTTTCTCTGCTTGACTTATTTCACTTAGCATAATCTCTTCCAGTCCCATCCATGTTGATGTAAAAGTTGGGTATTCATCTGTTCTGATGGCTGAGTAATATTCCATTGTATATATGGACCACATCGTCTTTAGCCATTCATCTGTTGAAGGGCATCTCGGCTCTTTCCACAGTTTGGCTATTGTGGACATTGCTGCTATGAACAGGGTTGACTTTAAAAGGAAGCTGGACTCTCCCAGATGACAATCAGCAATTTCAGTGGGGAAAGGGAGGGAGGGAACAGAGTTTTGCATATCTGCACTCCGAGCTCCGGTTCCTCACTTCACAGTTAATTCTCCAGAAGTTATTTTTGGCAGAGATTTAAACTGGGGGAGTTGTGGACATTCATATAATCTCAGATTTGAAAAAATGAAATAAGTGACCAAGATGATTCAGAACTGAAGTCTGTTCAAAGCCCAAGCTCTGCAGAGGAGATCATGTGCTGAGAAGAAAAGAGGAAACAGCAACTAGAAAATAGACACATTTGCCACTTGTCATGATGCTTTTCCACTCCCGGGGACTAAATCTAAAGACATGTCCATGTTAAGTTTCAAAATGGTGTGTTTCTGATGGAAAGTTTTAGCTAAGTTCTTTTATAGGCAGAGAGGTACCTCTCAAGCTGGTTTGGATTAATTTGGATTGGATTGGATTAAGTCGAGTCCAAATTTGATTGGATTAAATGAAAGCTTTTGGAAACAGATCTATTTACAAAGTCCATGGAATCCTTCAGATGTGTGTGGTTTTCCCCTCTCCCTAGCACCATTTTTTTTTTTTTTGTCTTTGAAAGGCAATGCCTTGCAGCTCCTTTTTCCAAGATGGAAAAAAAAAAAATCAACCATCAACAAGAGTCCAGAACTCAAGAGCAACCCAGAAATAACAAATAGGTCTGTGTGTGTGGCCGAGGAAGAGAGAGTATGTAGTGAGAAAAGCAGCTGCCATTTCAGACTTCCACGGGGCAATTAGAAGGAACAGGGCAGAAAACATGATTGGGAAAAGTGAGGAAAACACCAATTCCACAAAGAGTTATGAAGATCCGAGAATTTGTATTCAGTCAACTTGCATCCACGTTCTCTTTGTGGCCAGCTCCGCCATCCTCCTCACCTTACTGACACCCAACAGATCTACCTGTCTCTTTAGTGTAGCATGGGGGCAGAGGATCAGCCAGTGAAGAGAGAGAAGGCAGCAATTGTAGATGCCTGCGTCCGAGCTCTTTGAGTATGTGTAGCTAAAGCGATGGCTTTGCAGCAAACAACAAAACAAATCCATGTTTCCTGCAGGCAGTGGAAAAAACCTAGACTTGGAAGTCAAACAGCTGTGGTTTATTTATTTTTTAATGCACTTTATTGAGGTATGCTTGATACACAAGAAGCCGAAACAGTTCGATGTATGCAGCTTGATGCTTTGGAAATAAGTATGTCCTTGAAACCACTGCCACAGTCTATGTCATAATAATATATTCTTCACCCTCAGAAGTTTTCTCCTACCCTCTTTATTTATTTATTGTTTTATTATTATTTGTGTATGTGTGGGAAGAACACTTAACATAAGATCTGCCCTCTTAGCAAATTTTAAGTGTACAAGACAGCAGTATCATCTAGAGGTGCTACACGGTACAAGAGCTCTCTAGGATCAATTCCTCTTGCATAACAGAAGCTTTGTAGCTGTGGTTTATAATCTAGGCTTACTAGCATGGCCTTAGACCAGTGTCTGAACTCCTGTGTGTCTGTTTTCTCATATGTGGAAAATAATTAATTATGAGCACAAATACATTGTCGTGAGAATTACAGCAGGTAATATATATAAATAGCCAAGCAGGGTGGCTTGAACAAAGTAAGCACCTTTTACACGAGCTCCAGGTATGATATTAGGAAAATAGGAGGCAATCTTCGATAGATTAATTATTCATATGAGGATTTCAAGCCTAGTAAAGGCAAGAATACTGCATGGGTTTGTGTGCCAACTCTGAGTGACTGGCAGGATCTGCCTGGAGAATTGGGATGAGAAAAAGCATAAAAGGAAATTATGTGGTGGTGGGCTTTTGCTATTTGTTGTGTGTGAGGAAAGAGAGAAGGAGGGCAAAATATGCCATGTGCTTGCTATTGGTGAATACTAATAGACAAATACAAATAAATAAAAATAACAGACATGTCTAATCTCCAAGAATTGCATGGCCTAGTGGGAGATAAATACCAATAAATTAAGTGTTACAAAAGCTACTCTACCCTCTAGTACCCTAATACCCTGGGCAGATGTCTCTTAGTGTGCTTATTCCAGAAGGGGGTATCATTGTAAGTTTCCCAAAGGGATGATTCTTGAGCTCTGACGAATAGCAGTTAGCCCTGCAGAGGGTAGAGGAAGAGAAGCGTGTATTCCTGCAAGAGGGAACAGCACAGACAAAGACTGAGTCAGGAAAAACCAGAGCATGAAGGTGAAGAGCATGGAGGCTTGTAAATCTGAAAATAACATTTGTATGGGGGAAGTGGCTGAAGGTGAGTTTGTTGAGGTAGGCAGGCGGCATACCATGTGAAGCTCTATAAAGGCATATTATTGACTTGATGAGGGTGGCGGTATGCAATCCAATTCATAGCTCCAAGAAATTCCCATTCATACGCATTAAAAACAATTTACCTGACATGTTGAAACTTAAACACTGATGAGATGCCATAAATTTTTATGCGCAGTTTCATTCTCTTGCCATGATCTGTGTCGTCTCAATGATGGGGTAGGTCCTAAGATGAAACAAAATTGTGTGTACTTAGAGTTCATTGTTCTGACAGGTTGTTATTACCATTAGCATAGACACAAACAACAATGTGCAAGTAAGGATTTCTAGGGGACAGCTTGTGTTCATTTGGTTGCTTGGCCTGCTCTGTCCTTTCTACAAATTATTCTCCAATACCCCTGGGAAGCTGCACCAATCTCTCCCCAAAGAATTAACCACCCCGTTCTCTGTGTACCCAAAGCACACTGCTTATATCTCTGTCATGGTCTTTATTCTATTCAGCCAGAAACTTGTTAGTGTTTTTTCATATTGTAAGTTGCTAGAAGACTGTCAGATCTGTTGTATAAACTTCTGGAAGAGAAGGACCAAAGCTTTTTTGTCACTGTTCTGGGCATAGGACTCAGCCCTATACTTAGCACATACCAGGTGCTCAAAAAATGTGTGTCCAAGTGAATGAATGATGATTGCTATTTGAAGTTCGAAGTTTAGTTATTCATCATTGTAACGGAATTGGTCATCTACCAAGCTTCCACTATCGTTCATAAAGCTATGTGTCTATATACTTGCCATGTTATCAAGGTATTTATATTCCAAAAATAGATTAAGGGACAAAAGCCATGATGAACTTAAATCAAATTTATCAGGCTTATACAAATTAAATACAAAGCAACTTATGATTATGATTTTAGTTATCATTGTAACACCAACACATTGAGATTGTTAGTTCTTGGAGTAAAAATCTGATTATATAACAAACAAGTGTCTTTTAAATTGACATCAAAGAATAACAGTGCTGTCATTTAACCATGGGAGGGGCTGGTTAAATATAAGGAAATGATCTAGGTCTATAGGAACTAAAGGACCACTGAGGAAAAGATGCCCAATGGGAATTAATAGTAATTCTCTGGCAAGTCCTGGGAGAGTTGCAGGAAGAGCAAACTATGATGACTATGGGCAGAAGGTGACAATGCAGAGGAGAAGCAATTATAGTTTCCCCCCTATAGAGCAGTATAGGAGTGCAATGCAGAAGACAAAGATAACTCAGGGAACAGGAAAGATGGTGGCATAGATGACACTCGCTTGTGGTTTGGGGAAGGGCTGCAGTTATTAGGGTTCACTCAGATTATGGGAGATGATGACCCCAGAACAAGTTTGAAAACTTTATTCATGTGGAGGAGGTGCCATCCAAAGATGTGATTTTAGACAATGGCACATTTTGGCATTATGTAAAATGCAAATGTAATTTTAATTACATGCCTTTTTGTTATGTTACAAATTCCCATTGAGATAACAATGCAACTAGATTATCAGTCCTGGGTTTTCAATATTTCCAGGAATGCTGCTGGATGGAGTAGCTAGGGAAAGGAGACAAGACAGGAATAGATCTTAACATGCACGGGCACAATGCTAGGCTAGTTCTACAGGACACCATGGAGAAGTAGAAGAAACCATCCCAATTTTTGAAGAGGTCTGCCTTTATTTTGGTGCTCCTTAATGTCCAAATTTGCTTTAACTCTTCTACCAGAGATTTTCTTTTTGTTCTATAGCTCAGTCAGATTGTCTCCATGAATGCTGTGCTCATACCTTTAGATAATCAATTCCACATCACCATGGACATATTTTTATTCATTATTGAGGTATTTCCTAAGCAGAAGGTAAGAAGCACCCAGGGGTCACAACTTGGCTGAAACGCTAAATAAAGCCAGTAAAGCGTATCCTGGACACTCTTCATTCTATGTCACTTTCCCTTGGCTTTTAGGGGTCACTTCTCTCTTCCACCCAATCTTACTCTCAGAGTAGGATCTAGAACTAGTTAGACTTTGATATGAGTCTGGGACCATGTTGATGAATACCATTGATCTTTAGATATGAAAATGATGATAAATAGATATTAGTCCAATCCCCTTGTATTAGATATAAGGAAACCATGTCCCACAGAGAAATCACAAGTGTTGCAGCAAGTTAATGGCAGACCAGGGAGCCTGGTGCTCAGGTTAAAGAGAATAGATGTTTCATCATTAAAAATGTCTTTGGTTTCGGGTGCCTGGGTGGTTCAGTCAGTTAAGCGACTGCTTTCAACTCAGGTCATGATGCTGGAATCCTAGGATTGAGTCCCGCATCAGGCTCCCTGCTCAGTGGGGACTCTGCTTTTCCCTCTGACTCTATACCCTCTCATGCTCTCTCTCAAATAAGTAAATAAATAAAATCTTTTAAAAAATGTCATTGGGGGTGCCTGGGTAGTTCAGATGGTTAAGCGTCTGCCTTCGGCTCAGGTCATGATCCCAGGGCCCTGGGATGGAGTTCCGCATCGGGCTCCCTGCTATGTGGGGAGCCTGCTTCTCCCTCTGCCTCTGCCTCTCTGTCTCTCTGACTCTCATGAATAAATAAATAAAACATTTTTAAAAAATGTGATTGGTGGGCGCCTGGGTGGCTCAGTCGGTTAAGCGACTGCCTTCGGCTCAGGTCATGATCCCGGAGTCCCAGGATCGAGTCCCACATCGGGCTCCCTGCTCGGCGGGGGGTCTGCTGCTCCCTCTGACCCTCCCCCCTCTCATGCTCTCTCTATCTCATTCTCTCTCTCAAATAAATAAATAAAATCTTTAAAAAAATGTGATTGGTTTCAAATAAAAGAAAGTTAATCCAAATTTGCTTAAGGAAAAAGAAAAACAAAGTGTGGGGTGGAGCCAGCAGAGGCTCACCAGCTGGCCTTCCCAGGGATGGTCTGGACACCACATGGTTTTCCTCCTTTCCAGTTTTCAACTTTTCTCCCTGGGAGTCAGTTCTGTTTTCACATTGGCACTCTCCTTGTGCTCCCAAGGTGGCTTCCAGCACCTCTGCAGTTGCTTGCCTTCTCGTTGACATTCAGGAGGAAAAGAATGTTTTCATCTCAGCATTCTCAGTGAAATCCTCCAGTTCACGTTAACTAGACCAGATTAGATCACTTGCCCACCTGAACTAGTCACTATGACCAAGTGGGTAGAGTTCATGAATGGCTTAGCCTAGGTTATGGGTTTTACCCTTACCCATGGAACTGGCAGGAGAGCTGGATTCCTTGTGATCATGTGGACCAACAACAGCAACAACAACAGTAAAAAAAAAAAAAAAAAAAAAAGAGGTTTGGGAAAGTTGGAAGTAGGAATGAATGCCAGGGAAGCAACAAGAAATTGCTTCATGGTACAATTGATTCATATACTTCTTGAGTTACGGAAATGCAAACTTTGGTGACCATAATAACAGTTTCTCTCTCCATTTTTTTCTCCTGCTTGCATTCAGTCCTGGATAAAATGGTATATTATTCCACACTTGGGGTTCAGCATCAGGTAGAGAGGGCAGCATAGCCAGGCACTCTCAGCCCTAATTCTGCTCTGAACATGTTGGCGAATTCTCAATCGGACTGGATTTTGAGCCTAAAAATACTGTCCCTGTCTTTATTTCTGTGTTCACAGTGCCTGGCACCAAACAGATCTTCAGGCAGCAAATGTTTGCAAAACTGAGATGACTGCCTCACTATACTGGACATCCAAACTTTGATGTTTGTCTTTAATTTCCGTTTCTAGGCCATCCTCATCTGGATGACTAAATGCCTGCCCAGTCACTCACAGGGACCTCTCCCATTTATTAAATCTCACCCAAGAGCCCGGTTTCTGCTTCCTGATCTCCTAAATTCTGATTCCCACCCACTGCCACCAACCCCAGTGCTTTCTATATCAGGGTTCTTGGTGAACATAAACCACAGCCCCCTCCCTGTGATGTTTTGTGCACTGAGGCATAGAACTGAGTTCGGTGCCTCAGGGTGGCCCCCAGATCAGTTCTAGAGTGGTTTCCCATTCTCCTTCCAAATTCCCCCCTCCTTTCTATCCTGTAGGCAAAGGCCAGAGTGATATCTAAAGCAGCAATGTCCTTGCTGTATAAATCACCTCTTAGTCCCTGACCTTTCCTGGACTTTTCATAGTTACTTGGATCCTGACTCAGTGCTTGTTTAGGATTTTCTTCACAGAGCTACTACACACTTGGATCTCCATACTTGGAACTCACAGGGTTTGAAATTACACACAAAGGGATCTGCAAAGTCCTAACACTTTTGTCTGTTCCAAAAGCCTCTGGATTTCCCCTTATCCTGGTGTTGATCTTTTCCCACCTAATCTCAGATTTTCCCACAACTCTGCCCTATGTTACCACCATTTGTATTTCCAAATTGCCTTTTGGGAGTCATTTCTGTGACGTACATTGCTCCTGCATTATTGTCATGGTCACCCACCTAATATTGTAGATGAGCATTAATGAAGCCCAGGGAAGATGGGTGATTTTATAAGGTCACATGGCTAGTGTATGGCAGAGTTTGGATAAGTCTCTGAAAGCTAATTGTTAACTTAATTAAAAAAAGAAATAATTGTTAAATTATGAAAACCACTTAAAGACAGCACATACTGATCACTTTGATTGAGGCAATACTCAAAATAACTTCCAAATTCACAACTTAGGGCAGTGGAGGAGAAGGGGGTAGAAGTTAGTCACAATCATATAAAACAAGAGAGGGCTGATGATCTATTATCCTGAGCATTTGCCTTTCAGGGAAACTATCATGAAGTCAGAAAATTACATAAACATTGTGAGAGCATGACTCACAGTTTTTTTCCTCAAACTTAATAATAAAACAATCAATTATGCATCTCTGGATTCTCATTTGTTTTCTTGCTTCAAGGACAAAGTGAATAGTACATCTTCAGGGAAATGTTCTCTATTAGGATTGATTGACAAAAATTTCCTGGTGAGTTAACTGGTCCCATTTTAAACATGTTCTTACATAAAGGCATGCATGTCAATGAAGACAGCACTGTAATGAAGCAAGAGCCCCATTGCCTGTCCATTCTAACGCGATGACAAGTGTTTATTTTATTATTTTATTTTGTTTTTATTTATTTTTATTTTAGAGAGGGAGTGAGGGGAAGGGCAGAGGGAGAGGGAGAGAGACTCTCCACACCCAACATGGAGCCCAACAAGGGGCTTGAAGTAGGGCTCAATCTCATGAGATCATGACTTGAGCCTAAATCAAGAGTCGGGCACTTAACCGACTGCACCACCCAGGTGCCCCAATAAGTGTTGTTTAAAAAAATGTGTTTTCTGACCCTAAATTTAGTATTTGGGAATTTAAACCTCCCTATTTTTGATTCTAAGAAAGAGAGTTTCATGCAGACCTGTAAAATATCTCATTGGAGAGATCAGAAAGTGACCTCTTCAAACTGAATTAGTTTTATTCAAGTTCAATATTGGAAAAATGATTTAGGTGAAGAAATGGCCCTGGTTAATGACAACATTCCATTCTACTCTGATTCCATCAAATTTTTCAAATAAGAACTGATCTTTGGGAGCTTATCAGAACCACTTGAAATTTTTTTCCTCTTGCACTTGGGTTTTAAATCTTTCTTAATGAATTGCACAATGCCATTGATTAGCTAATATTTAGTGATTCTTAAAGTTTTGACTTGAAAGATGGTAATTGCTAGCATAATACTGCCGTGAGTTTAACAGAAGAAAAATAAAGTCAAAACACTTTACTTTGACTTTTTCTGGAACACTATTTTTTCCTCTTTGGCAAAGCTTTTCAAGTCCTTTGCTTCAAGCTGATCTCAGTAATTAAAAGAATGATTTAAAATGCTCTCAAAAAGGATTCTGCATATTAAAATTCATTAAAATGCAATATTCACAAAACAGGATATTTTATCATAAGTATATATGGAGAAGAAAATGGCAAGGAAATTAGGTGCTTCCTCCATATGCATTGCCCATGTGTGTTTACTACAGTTTAGTTGTATAGCTGAGAACTTGACACGTTAATAAGTAGTTACATGGCCATTAGCTCAATTTCTTTTTAGAAACTTGAGAAAAGGAAGGAAGAATGAAAGTAAAGAAGAAGAAAAACCCTACTTGCTAAGCTGTCCATCAGAACAGTGGCCATTTGGGGCTCCTGTGTGGCTCAGTAGGTTAAGCGTTAAGACTTGATTTTGGCTCACGTCATGGTCTCAAGTTTGGGAGATCAGGCTCCGTGCTGAGTGCGGAGCCTGCTTGGGATTCTCTCTCCCTCTCTCTCTGCCTCCTCCCCTATCCCCCGCCAACTCCTGCCCATGTGCACACACACATGTTCTCTCTCTCTCTAAAATAAAAAAGAACAGTGGCTATTTAATTCCCGCAGAAGTGGTATGTTCACAGCTAATAGAACTAGTTCACTGGTGAACAAAACTATTCTATGGGCATGATATGGTACAAACCCATTTACCACAAAAATAAGGACTATATGTAAGCTTATATAAGGTCATTGCAATCAAACAAGTGGGAAAGCTATTCACATAAGGCACTGAGCATTATGGAAATATAGCAACTGGGTAATTGATGGAGTATCCCCCAGACTGGGGTGTTGTCATGGAGACACAACCAAAGTGAGCCTTGCAGTAAGCTTGGCAGGAAACATCCTTGCTAAGCCAGGCTGTCAAAGCCCAGGTGCCACCTGTCTGTAGCCAGCCCTGGGAAATGGTCAGATAGATAAGAAGTTCTCACTGTGACCTATTTCAGAAAAACTCTGAATAAAAGTAATTCCAAGAAGAAGGAGGAATTAGGAAGGGTTGTTGCAGGCATTCCAAGATCTGATTTTAAATGCATGGCATGTTACCCAGTAGCATGAACCAAAACCACTTTCATAATCAATTTATCATTTCTCCTAGTTAATATTAGTAATAATTTTTACAAAGAAATTAAAGGTTCAGTCTGAAAATTCATTTTGATTCAAAACCAAACCATTTAACCATGTCCTAGTTTTTAACATATCTTAGCACTTTGCCTTAATGAATGAGATTTTCACATTGTTATTTAACATTTTTGGCTCTTTATATCTTGCCCTTCTAAATTGACTAATATCATCTAAAGGATAAAGACTCCATAATATCCTTCTTTTACCCCCAGTCTATTTCTCCTACCCTATACGCCCAGTAAATATTTCTGATTTAATTGGGTTTGATTGTATGGGGCATTTTGAACACATCTATCTCTCCATGGCACACACTTCTGATTTTCTTACCGCCTCAGCTGCCTTTAGACTGAGGACCTACAATATCCTTATCAGTCACCCTTTTACACCTAGAATCTGGTCCAGACCACGACATAGTGGCTGAGTTCCTGCTGCCTGGTATAGAATTTGCTGGCAGTAATCCCTACTCTAAGAGTCACTTGCCCTGGATTTTTTTTTTTTCAACTTATGGATCCATCATTCATCTGAAAGACATCCCTTTCTTTGGATTGGCTACCTGGACTTGGCTTATTTTGTTGACAGAAATGGCTTATCCACTGACTCCTGGAAAGGGAGTAGGATGAACTGTCTTTAGAAGGATGGGCATTCCTGCAGTGCCTACATTCCTGTCCACCCACTGCTGCCCTAATTAAGTGAGGAGACAGCAGAAGTTTCGTAGATATGGCAATCAGAGCTACATTCAGGTGATGGGATGGATCTGGGATTGATTGTACCCACTCGCAAACCCTTGCTGAGCCTGTCCAAACATTCTCAGTCCACATGAAATGCTGTTCTTGGCAATAGAGTGATAGTTAAGAGCAGATTTTAAAATGTTTCATTTCTTCTTAATTATTAATTAGTTGCCTCAAGACCTATGACAGAAACCCATCTTATAAGAATGTCATTGATAAGAAATTTCCAGATAGAATTTTCCTTCATTAGAATTTGTGTGTGTGGGGGGGGGAGAGGTGAACTTCCAAAGACATGAACAAATTATCGAGCTAGATTATTATGGTAGCTGATGAAGGCATCAAATTAAATACTGTAAGAAACATTCACTGTATTTTCTCTTTATTTTTGGTAAATGTTCCTAAGTTCATTTAGAGTGCTGAGGAACTGAATCAGAGGACAGGCATATGTTGACTGAACTCAGGAGGTAAAGAAAATCCTATACCACAGTTAGCAGGGTCATACTCTCAGCTGGGGGAGATGGAATCTGCACTGCCTGAAAATCCAGATTCTGGGGAGGGGCTGGGGCTGCAATGGTGGAGATACATCAAAAGGTGAAGGAAGGTGATCAAGGTCAACCCCTGTAAATGTCACAATTTAGGTCAAAGCCTTCCATGGGTAGTCATTAGAACTTTATTACTGCCTATACCACTAACTAGATCTCCTCAAAGTTATTCTTTTTCCCTTGAACCATGCTGGGCCCCTTAGAATGGACACTGAGGTGAGTCTAGCCATAGAAGTCAATTTCAAGATGCAGAAAGACCAGAAGAAGATTAGAAAACAAGAAAAATATTTCACCCTGATTCTACATAGACTGGACACCTAGTAGATATTCACCAAATGATAACTAAGATATTGTTTTGGAAACACAGATATGACAACAAGTGTCTACTATTTCAGAAAACCTTGAATAAAAAGTATAAATGGAGAAAGAACTTGTGGGTAACTTTAGTTTTTTTCTTTGTGATCTTTTTTGTCTTTTTATGTAGTGTACACTAAACATAGATTTATATATTTTTATAATCAGAATACATCACTGAAATTTGATTAGGAAGGAAAGAAAAAAGACAGGGCAGTTGGTAGGATGAGACAGAACTCTTTTTAAATATAAAAGTTTGGTGATAACTTCTCAGGTTGAAAGGAAAGATTTAGAGTTAAAAAAGAGAGTATTACATGTGAAAGATGAGGGGTTAACTGATTTTATCATACTGTAGATAAGGAAAAGGGATGTCATTAGAAGTATGGTGCAAGAGGTAGTCCTGAATTGAAAGAGACCTACTTTATACTTTGAATCTTGAAGAAAGAGGAAAAATGTTAAGAAATGTGATATTAGTTTGTAAAAGGAGTTTGTATGTGTTTGAGATGGTTCATGCCAGGTGGATCAAGTTTTCTTTTTTTTTTTTCTTGATGAAAATACATGACACATTTGTTAAGAGTCATGAAGGAAGAGTCAATAGAGACAATGGGATGAGTGAAAATCGCTTTGAATGGTCCCTAAGAAGAACGGTTGATGGAATTGGCAGGAATGAACCAAAGGGTTCTTAAATGAGGGTAAGGACACTAAAACTGGCATTGGCTTTGCCATTGAGGAGATTTCAAATTGTAGGTATTAAGACTCATCCCTAAATATTCATAAGACTTTGGGTCATGACATATCTTTCCTAATACCCAATATTAATTATTTACCCAAGTTTGGCTCCTATTTACTTACTGACATGATTTACTTAGCTGAAATAATTACTTGCTAACAGGATTTACTTAGCTAAGACAAGAACTCAGCTACATTTTCTTCCCAGTCTAATAAACCATCAAGCATACCCCCACACCAAGCAGCAGCAATTACATAAGAATAGTGCATACTATTCCTTCTGATTGGAATGTTCTGCTTTTTTGCCAGGTGAAACTTTCTTCATTTTTTAAGTATTAGTTTCTTCTTCCTTAAGCATTTTCCACTCCTAAGCCAAATTTGGCCCACCTATGGTTCTTTCTCATAGTAACTTATTCTTTTATATTTATTACAATTTATAATTTTATATTTTATGTTTCTTTGTTTAAAACATGCTTTCCCCACCAGACGGAAAGCATCATTAATATATGATTATGGTTACTGTGTTTAGTATAATATCCATAATGCCTAGAGCAGGATGTAGCATAGGTTTGGTAAATAGATTTTATTCAATTAATTGATAATTGATTAATAAAATGATTGAAAAGTAGATGAATTAACTAAATTATTACTACTCTTCTTTTTTTCATGGCCTCATCTTAAACTTTTAAGTGGACCTATTTCTCACTCTAAATCTTAGTTTGCCTCATATCCTGTCAGCTTCTGATATCATTATTTAGTTGCCTGCATATGACTTCCAAGTAACCCAGATCAATCTTATTATCCACCGTCTGGAATTTTCCACTGCCTTGGCATGCCCTTTATATTGCAATTACTGGACCCCATGTTTAGATGAACCATATCCAAGTTCAGTATGACCTCTGACACTATTCTGTGTGGGCTGCTGAACTCACTGCCTTTACCTGGCTTGGGCTCAGTCAACAGATCAGATTTGCCAGCTGCATATTATGTTTTAGCACCCTTCTATACCCTACAAGCCCTGAGTTGGCCAAACTCCACTTAGCTCAGTCCTGATTATCTTCCATAACCCAGGTGGAAGGTAAGTTTTCAAATGAAATTAAAAGGGGCGCCTGGGTGGCTCAGTTGGTTAAGCGACTGCCTTCGGCTCAGGTCATGATCCCGGAGTCCTGGGATCGAGTCCCACATCGGGCTCCCGGCTCAGCGGGAAGCCTGCTTCTCCCTCTGACCCTCCCCACTCTCATGTGCTCTCTCTCTCTCATTCTCTCTGTCTCAAATAAATAAATAAAATCTTTAAAAAAAAAAAACAAATGAAATTAAAAGAATCATTCACCCTTTGGAGAAATGTCTCTCAGAGCAGAAAAAAAGAATGATATCAGCAAAAATGATAGAATAAGAAACTCTAAAAGTCTCTCCCTCCACAAAAGCAACAAATATATTGGCAAAGCTGCCATAATCAACTTTTTTTGAACTATGGAAACTAGCCAAAATTTTGAAACAACCAGAGAAATCCTTAATCAAGAAAAAATAGCTGAATCTCTGTAAGAGAGCTTTGTGGCATTTTATTTTACCCTGAGCTCATCTCCCAGCACTCTATATCTAGCAAAGATATTCTGCAAACAAGAAGGAAAATTAAAATACTTGCAGATAAAAACAAACTAACAATTTATTTCTAGTAGACTTGTTCTACAAGAGATACAAAAGAAAATACTTCAAACTGAAATGAAAGAACACTAGACAGTAACTTTAATTCATACAAAGAAAGAAAGAACAACAGGAAAGTAACAACATAGGCAAAAATAAAAGTTAGAATTAATACATTTTGGGGATATAATTCCTTTTATATGTATATGATTTAAAAGACAACTGCATGAAACAACAAGTATAAATCTATATTGATGGCTTTATATATATAATGATTAAAAGGCCAAAAAAGAAGATATTAATAAAGAAGTTATATGAAGATATAACAATTTTAAATGTATATGTACCTAACAACAAAGCCCAAAAATATGTGAATCAAATAATAACACAATTGAGGGGAGAAATAAGTAGTTTAACAACAACAGGTGGAAATTTCAATAATGAACTTTCAATAATGAACAGAACAACTAGACAGAAGATAAGCAAGGAAACTGAAGACTAGAATAACACTATAAACCAGCTAGATCTAATAGATGTAGATGTAGAATACTTCCCTCAACAATAGAAGATACATATTCTTCTTGAGTACATATAGAGCATTTCCCAGGATAAACTATAGACTACATCATAAAACAAGTCTCAATAAATTTGAAAAGATTAAATCATGCAAAGTATCCTCTCTGATCCCAGTAGGATGAAATTAGAAATCCATAGCCAAAAGAAGTCTGGAAAATTCATGAGTATATGGAAATTAAGCAATTCAATTTTAAATAACCAGTGAATCAAAGAAGAAATGACAAGATAAATTAGAAAATACTCTGAAATAAATGAAAACAAAAATATCACATACCAAAACTTAGGGAATGTAGAAAAATCAGTTCTTAGGGGGAAATTTATAGCTATAAACACCTACATTTAAAAAGAAAAAGACTACAGATTAAGAATCTAAAGTTTCACCTTCTGAAATTAGAAAAAGAAGAAATTTATTTACCAAAGCAAAGAGAAAGAAAAGAATAATAAAGATTAGAATGGAAGTAACTGAAATAGAGAGCAGAAAAACTAAGAAGAATAAATAAAATAAAAGTTGTGGGGTTTTTTTGAGATCAACAAAATTGACAAAACTCTAAGTACAATGACCAAGGGAAAAAGAAGACTCAAATTACTAAAATCAGGAATAAAAGTGGGGATATTATGAATGATCTTACATAAATAAAAATAATTTTAAGGGAATACTTGAACAATTGTATCCAAAAAAGAAAGAAAAAAATGAAGTCCTAGAAAAGCACAAACAACCAAAACTGACTCAAGAAGAAACAGAAAACATGAATAAACTTATAACAAGGAAAAAGATTGATTCGATGATCAAAAAATGTCAAACAAAGAAAATCCTAGGGCCAGATGGCTTACTGGTAAATTCTACCAAATCTTTAAAAAGAATTAACACCAGTATTTCTCAAATTCTTCCAAAAAAATAGAAGAGGAGGGAATACTTCCTAACTCTTTCTGTGAGACCAGTATGAACCTGATACTAAAGCCATACACTAACATCATAAGAAAACTACAGACCTATATGCCTGATAAATATACATCCAAAAACTTCACAAAATACTAGAAAACCAAGTCCAGCATCATATTAAAATAAATACACCATGACAAATGGGATTTATCTCAGGAATGTAAGATATCTCAACATATGAAAATCAATGACTGTAATCCATCCTATTAATATAATGGGGAGGGGAAGCACATTATCCTTTCATTGGTGCAGAAAAACATTTCACAAAACCCAACACCCTTTCATTATAAAAAAAAAAAAAATTGTCCAAAAACTAGGAATTGAAGGTGTGTAGTAAAAGGCTATCAACATGGGCCATTCCCTGCACATTCCCAAAAAAAGGTCTGTCTTTAGGACTAAACCTTAGTTGACTCCTAGGAGACAAGCTTTAGCCCTTGGAATATTCTGCCTGATAAGAATGTGTTTGAATGTCTGAGGCTTTGGGCTATGTTGTACCAGTTTGGTGAGATAGTTTATACTAACAAATGTGATTAATGGTGAATGCTTGTTTTTTGTATGCCTGAGGCCTTGGGATACATGGTATCCATGTGATCAGATAGTTCATGCTGCCAAATGTGATTTCTGATGAATGCCTATTTTGGCTTAGGGGTCTGGAATCTGAATAGCTAAGTTCAGTCATGGAAGGTGGATGTATGCCAACCTAACTGACCCCCAGTATATACACTGGGCATCACTGCTCAAGTGAGGTTTACTGGTTGACAACACTTCTCACATGTTGGTAACACTTCACATCATTGCTGGGAAGATTAAGCATGTCTGTGTGACCACTGCAAGAAGACACCTGGAATCTTTTGCCAGGTTTCTCTTAGACTTTTCTCTTATAATAAACTCAAACAGTGAGTATAACAGCTCTGAGTCTTGTGAGACCTTCTAGCAAATTACTGAGCATGAGGGTGGTCTTAGTTTCTATAGCACAGTTGGTATCACAAGTGGGATTCAGTAGCATGACTCTGACTTACTAAAACATGGGAAAAGTACTGTTTGGAAAAATGAAAAAATGATGGGATGAGAGACGACCCACTTTTATGTCTGATGGCCACTGAGTTACCCATGGTAAGACAGCAGCTACACGGCAATCAGCTACATTAGTAAAAATTACCAATGAGATTTAAAATGATAGACACAACCCCAAGAAATTGTACACTAGATATATAAGGGAATGCAAAATAATGAAAATCATGCTCAATATACAATGTCTTATTTTTATCTGTAATAGTTAAAATTAAAGTAAGGAAGAGTGTTGGGGCAGATCCTGGCACAGTGTCAGCCTCAGACTGTAGCCAGTCTAAGCTGTGACCACTAGCCTCAGGGCTACTACCAAAGAGAAAAATTAGGCTGGAACAACAGACAGCACTTCTATAATCTGAACACCAAAATGTAGTCTCGGTGGTGGGACCACAAGAACACTCAAACCAAGGGGTATAGTGTGATGGAGTTGTCTTATTTTGTGGATTGCTATTACCAGCTTCTGAGGATTATGCAAATGGATTATAAGAGTGACTCACTTAGGAGGAGTCTTCATGGTTTTCAATGCAGCAGAATGGAGAAGTATTTTTGGATTAATTAATGCAAGTACTGCAGCTTACTACGGATCATCGTGATCCAAACATACAACCGATGTTCCTTAAGTGACAGCTAGCTTGGTGGACTGGATCAAAGCTGATGCAGTTTGTTTACCCTGAGAAGGGCACTAGTCCTTTGTTCTTTTAATGTCAGGAGGAACTTCCCAAATGAAGTGGCTGATATTTGGCACATACAAGTCATGCTGGATTGGAATGTTCATCCACCTAATATGCCTCTTACAAAGGTTATTGTAAATGCTGTCATTAAGGGACCCCTTTTGCGTGGGTATCTCATTGTACCTTTATGCTGAAAAATCAATCAATGACCCCAGAAGCCCTATCAGTTTTCTCTCAGCTTCTCCTTATGGGTATTACAGAGGCTATAAAAATTAGAGTAGTTCACAAGAGAATGGGGAAAAACAAAGTGGTATCAAAGGACTTGGGCAGTGCAATGAAAAGACTTTAAATTGTAATTAAGGAATGGTATACATAATGTAGATATCAGTGTAGTCAATGAAAAGGTCTTAATGTAACACTGTCAGAGGTTGGGTGGGCTGATGGGAGCCCCTGATGGTCTCCTAAAACTGAAGATCCCTAATTAAATCTACTCTATTTATCCTATATGGGGGGGAAGGTACAAAGTTGGATGACAAAATGACAATGACAAACCTAACCTCTATGTCAATGGTCTGGCAAATTAATCAGGACAGAGACTGATGAAGGAACTAAAGTCTACTGGTGCAACTCCTCGCTGGGGACCCAAAGTCACATGCACATGTACAGATAAAGTGGCCAACGGAGTAGAGAAGAAAGCTTTCTGGGTCTCCTTGACAAAACTTCAGGCCATTGGCGAAGTCTTAATGTGGACTACAATTAGATTGAGAGGTTATAGGGAGACAAAGGTTGATGGGATTTAGGTAAAAGTTTGGATGAAAACTGGAATATTTGAACAGAATTTATATGAAGTAGATGTGTCTCATTTATCTGAATGTATTATTGGATGGATATTATATCTGAGTGGTGAACACCTCCGCTACTTGGTATTGTAATACTTTGGCCAGTATTAATTTGACATACTAAATGGGAAGCCATAGAATTGCCTGAGTCCACTTGGTTGTTAATTTGAAACAGTATTGCATAACTTGTGGGCAAAAGGGATTACCACTTTAATTAATGACATGTTAGAAATTGGAGTGCCAGGGCGCCTGGGTGGCTCAGTTGGTTAAGCGACTGCCT
>NC_138370.1:27610625-27665269 GCF_054177405.1 Leptonychotes weddellii
ATGGACTCTGAAAAACAAACTGAGGGTTCTAGAGGGGAGGGGGGTGGGAGGATGGGTTGGCCTGGTGGTGGGTATTGAGGAGGGCACGTTCTGCATGGAGCACTGGGTGTTGTGCATGAACAATGAATCATGGAACACTTCATCTAGAACTAATGATGTAATGTATGGGGATTAACATAAGAATAAAAAAATAAATAAAAAAAAATAAAAAAAATAAAGAAGAAGTCTGTCTCAAACCATAGAGAGTGGTAATTCTTCCAGCTTACTTTCTAGGCAGCTCAGACAATATCAGTGTAAATAATGTGGAGGCTTTTTCATAAAACAGAAATATCTATCGTTCCTTTTCTAAAATTGGCAGAAAGAGAAAAAAGAAACCTAAAACATCAGATCCCTAAATATTTAGCCATGCTCGTTGTAGATTCAGAGTCCAAGTGAACTCACTCCTTCTGTTAGGGGAGCATGTCAGTGAAAACTGTCAGTGGCCCCCTGGGTGGGCGAGCATGTGATCTCTGAACTTGACATAGAGCCTTGGGGAACAGGTATTCTGTTTCTTATGAAGAAGTGAAAGCCAAGCAGTGCAATAACGAAGTTAGCTATTCTGACACTATTGTTTTCAAGAGCTGTGACCATCATTGACATTTCCATGGCATTTTAAGGCACTCCACAAAATATCTTATAAATACTACCTAATGCAAAACCTGACTTTCCACTTAAAATACAGCTACTTACGAGATTTATTTTTTCTGCTCTACATTTTTTCTTTCTTCCATGCTGTCCATGTATGGTTATTTATTTATACCACATCTACTTCCACCAAAATGATTTGAGGCAGCTTACAATAGAAGTAAAAATGAGGCCAAAATGTGCATCCCATTAGGAGTAAAATACAGGCTGCATACACTTTTCATAAAATTTTTGGCAGTATTTACAGCTCCTTATCCCTCTAGTCCAATGTGCTTAGCATCTAATTGCAAATCTTCCTTCTAAGAATATTCTGCAGAGTTGAAGAAAATCCTGAATCCAAATTTCCAAATCCAAGGAAGCGAAACTTTTTTCCTTTACTTGTCAGTTCTCTGAGAGAACTTTAATTCCATTGAAGGTGTCAGACTAATAATGACAATCTTAACTCAAAATATGCATCTCATATGCACACACATACACACACACAGTCAATTAATTCATCTAATTCTCTTCCTTCCTATTTCCACTTTGAGTGGATCATTTAATTCAAGATGTGGCATACTTTTTCTGGAAAGGGCCAGAGAGTATATACTTTTGGCTTTGCAGGCCTTATGGTCTCTGTTACAATTCCTCAGCCCTGCTATTATAGCACAAAGGCAGCCAGAGATAATAAGTAAAGAATTTACATGACTGTGTTTCAATAAAACTTTATTTTTTAAAAGATTTTATTTATTTATTTGAGAGAGAGAGAGACATAAGCAGGGGGAGCGGCAGGCAGAGGGAAAGGCAGACTCCCTGCTGAGCATGGAGCCAGACATGGGGCTCGATCCCAGGACCCTTGGATCATGACCTGAGCCTAAGGCAGACACTTAACTGACTGGGCCACCCAGGTGCCCCACAATAAAACTTTATTTACAAAAATGGATGGGGAGCTGGATCTGGTCCATGGGCCACGGTTTGATGACTCTTCTCCTAATGCTTTCCATTACTCCAATTTAGGTTCAGAGTAAAAGGATAAGTTGAGGAAATGAAACAGTCAATAACAGCCAAAGTGGATAGAAAATGGTCATATTATTGGCCATATTATTCTCATTATTTCTGTCTCTGTTGTGTTCGGATAGACCGTGTTTTTGTGATTCTTGTTTTAGTGGGATGAACAGTGGCTCCAAAGATATATGCATATACTAATCCCTGGAACCTGTAAATATCATCTCCTTTGGAAAAAGGGTCTTTGCGGATGTGATGAAGTGAAGTGAAGGATCTTGAGGTGAGGAGATCATCTTGGATGATCTGCGTAGGTCCTAAATTCTATCACAAGTAGCCTTAAAAGAGAGAAGCCAAGGGAGATTAGACAGACACACACAGGAGAAGATGATGTGGAGAGAGAGGCAGAAATTGGAGTGATGTAACCATAAGCTAAGGAATGGCAGCAGTCACCAGAAATAAGAAAAGGCAAGCAACAGATTCTCGCCTGGAACCTCCAGAAGCCTTTGGGCCTGGGAAACTAATTTAACCCAGTGAAACATGTTAAACATCTGGCCTCCAGAACTGTGAGAGAATATTTCCATTGTTTTAAGCTGTCCTTTTTGGTCATTGATTACGGCATCCATACAAAAGTAATATACCTACACCTCCTTTCTCTGGATTGGAAATTCTCTCTTCTCCTAACCCTAAAATGCACATTTGACTTGGGAGCGTATACATTTAGCTATGGTCTCTGTATTCCACCTGAACCACAAAGGGAAATAAATACACCTTAATTCCAATGATGCCATTTCAAATTCCATGCTATTACCTAGTGTTTTAATTTTCCTTACAGTCAAATCCCAAAATCATTCTTCAAATTATATTATTATTTTAATTTTTCTTTACAATTAATGAGTATTTACCTACTTCCTCATGTTTAGCAAGTTTATCAGTTTGCCTGCTTCTATTGGTGAGAGCTAATCTTTACTTCTGGGTTTAATTTTCTTCTTCTTTTTTTTTTTTCTCATTGACTTCTTTTTTTTTTTTTTTTATTATGTTGTGTTAATCACCATACATTACATCATTTTTGATGTAGTGTTCCATGATTCATTGTTTGCGTATAACACCCAGTGCTCCATTCAGTACATGCCCTCTTTAATCCCCATCACCAGGCTAACACATCCCCTCACCCCCCTCCCCTCTAGAACCCTCAGTTTGTTTCTCAGAGTCCATAGTTTCTCATGGTTCATCTCCCCCTCTGATTTCCCCCCCTTCATTTTTCCCTTCCTACTATCTTCTTTTTTTTAACATATAATGTATAATTTTCTTCTTATTGAGCACAGCCTTTAAAAGATCATTCAGTAGAAGTCTATAGAAGAAAATTCTTTGTTTTATTGAAATTCTTTGTTTTACTGAAAATCTTTGCTTTATTAGAAAAAAGCAATTTGCAATTTGCCTTTATTAAATGGTAGTTCAGCTGGATATAGAACTCTAGATAGATGATTATTCCTTTCAACATAGCAAAGAGGTTGGCTGCCATTCAAATTTACTTTTCTCTTGTACATAATCAGCCTTCTCCTTATGGTTGCTTTTACGGCCATCATCATTCTTTGTTGTTCTACAGACAGTTTTGGTTAGAAACTCAGAATATGGCAGGCTTCTTCAATCTCAGAACCCATGTGTGCCTTCCATTCTCAAAAAATTTCAATAATCTTTTCAGTATTGCCCTTCCGTCATTTTTCCTTTTTAAAAAAATTCTGAAATTTAAAGATGCATGTGTTAAAATTTCCATACTGTCTTTAATGTCTCTTAGCCTTGTTTTTATTTTTTCATTAATTTTTTCCTCTGGGCTGAGTTATCAGTAATTCCTTACTTTTTTTCCTTTTGGGTTAACTAATTCTCTATCAAATCTCCTTTTTCATCCATCAACTTACTACTTTTAATGATTGTACTTTTCATCATTAGTTTGATTTGCATCTTTTGAAAGTCTTCTTATCTATTTTTCATGGTGTCCTTTCTCTCATTGTAAATTTTACTTTTTCTTTTTGTTCCTTAATACTTTTAAATAAACTTATAGTCTCTTTTAGGTTGTTCTATTATACCTTGTAGTTTTAGTGTGTCCAGTCACATACAAGGTAGAACTTCTCCTAAAGGATTTACCCTATCTTATTCTGAACTTATAATCAGTGGAAGTTGATTTTTCTATGGGAGATTTGTGCACCATGAGTTTGGGAAATTTCCAAATAGAATGCTATGTCATGAGCTTCTCCTGCTGAGCACTGGGGAAATCAATTCCCTGAGTTCAGTTCATATATTAATTCACCATACGTCTCACGTAAGTCTTGAGATTTGTAATGTCTCATTGCAAGTTCATTTTCAATGGAAGTCTTTTTGCTCATTTGTGGTGTGTGTGTGTATGTGTGTGCTTGTGCACAGCATGTGTGCACACAAAATGTCTCTGCAACATAGGTTGTTATAGTTTCTGAATAAAGCGCCATGGCCTGAGCTTCAACTTTGGGCTCTGGGTAAGATTACTCTCAGTTCAGTTTATATGTTAGTTTACATCCTGGGAAACTTGCATTACATGAGGTATGTGTCACATCTGTCCATGGTGGAGTCTTGATTTTGCAGTGTTTTACTACGAGCTCACTTTCAGTGGGAGTTTGTAGGTTGGTTTGTATGTATGTGTGTGTGGTGTGAGTTGCAAGCTATCTGTGGACAATGTCATTTAGGAATTTATAAGTAGAAGAGTATGGTATGTGCTTTTCCTGGAGGTCTCAGGTCATTTGCTATTCTGAATTCAGTTGCTATGTTAATTCATCCAAATGGGATACCTGTGTATACACGGTGTCCATTAAGGTTTCACATCTGTCCATGGTGAAGTCTTGGGGTTTTGATTTTTTCTTACCTCTGAAAGACCCTGGAGGAGGATGTTTTCTTGCTGCTGTCCATGGTAGTGGGTGTTTTTTTAATTCCCTGTTCCTGGAAGAGAAGTCTTCCAGAGATTTCTCTGGGTACATTGTTCTTAGTTCTGTCTGTCTCATGCAGTCTTCAAGGTTACAGCTTCTGTGCCTGGATGGACGTTGAACCATAACCCCCCTGAAGTGCGCACACCTATATCTAGATCTATTACCTTCTGGACTACCACTGAGTAGCTTGTACAATAACTGCATTGGTTACAAGTTCTTTATTACTGGAAAGTCATTTTACCATCTTTCAAACCTGGCTATATATATTTCTGATTTTCTTTCATCCAGGATTACTATGTGTTTGGAGCTCGAAGGGGGTCTATGTGAGCTTAAATCTTCCATGTTGCTGAAGATATGTCCTTGCAACTCTAATTTCAAAAAGGCCATGAGCTAAAGAAGGTCTCTCGGCTAATGTTCAAAAGTGATCTGTGAATCACAGGCAGGGTGAACACTGGATGTTGAAGAGGATGATGACTGAGAAATTGGACAGTGGGGTCAAGAGTCAGAACATGCACAGATAAGGCAGATGAAAGACAGAAGGTGATGGAGAAGATGAGATGGATATCAGGCTTGAAACGAGTGATGTGGGGACTGCAGAAAAGGGAATCTCCCATGTGCCTCCTGCTGAGCTGGACAGCAACCCACGGATGGAGTGTGTCAGGACTATAAACCAGAGGAGCTGAGACACATCTGGAGGGAAGGCAGTGAGTAGATCCAGGCTACTCTATTGTGTCTGTGCACAGAGTCAGTAGTGCCTGGGAGCATGTCAGAAATGCAGACTCTCAGGCCCATCTCAGAGCCACTGAATCAGGACCTGCATTTAACAACATCCCCAGGTGACTTGTCTAACTCAAAATTAAGTTTCGAAAAGCACTTGTGTGGCATCCTGATTTAAAGTATAGATTTGGGATGAGAGAGAACTCATTCCATGACTCAGTAGCCATGTAAACTTAAAGAAGTTAGGATCCCCTTTTGTCAAATGAGGCTCAAATCCACTGCACTGGATTTTTGTGAAGATTTAAATGAAATAATGTATCTCAAACACTTAGCACAGAGTTTGGTACATAGTAAGAGATAAAAAAACATTAATTATTTTGAAAAGAGAGTTATCCTGTCTGAAATCAAATATACAAGTAGTCTGGTCCTTAAAAAAAAAAAAAAAAAAAGAAGGAAAAGATATAAAGTAGCTATTTTTCAACATCTATTATTTGCATGCCTCAGTGATTCACTATCATTCAACAAACCTGTGGCCGTCACCCATAGAATGCCAGCTATGATATTAATGATATGATATTAACCACTTAAGGTGGTTAAAAATGAATAGAAAGGCCCCTTCCCTTGAGGAGTTTGCTATTTCAGGGGAAGGGACAGTCAACAAGAAATGTGCGACGCTTAGGCTGAGTCTTAATGTATTAGTAGGACTTTACTGAGAAGGAAAGGAGAAAACCATCCCAGGAAGAGAGAAACATTTTCTATTCTCAAATTGAGGCAGCAAATCTGACAGTCTGTCAAGATTCCCAGAACCGCATAGGACATGATCGTAGCCAATGTATCAAATTCCACTAGCAAGTAGGAATAAAAATAGAACACATTTTTGGAGTAACAACTAGACTGTCTTGCTGAAACTTTGATGAGACCGAGTCTCAGCACTTCTAAGTCTTTACAGAGGTATGTACATGGAATTTACATTTCACCCTCACAGTTACTCTGGGAAAGTGATACTATTAAGGTTTCTCCTTACAGATGAAGATGCTGACTTATACCGATACACAACATGGCTTGAAACATTTTAAACCTTTCATTGATACCTGTAGACATCCTTATTGAGAATGGTTACCAGGAAAAATGCAGTGTCCAGGGGGTTCCTTCTTTCTCCCTTGCACTGTCCCCCCAAGGCTCTCCATTGGAGCTAGAAGGGCACTTGCTGGCAATAACACTATTTGTAAGATTTTACTAACACTTCTATAGTCACAGGATCCATAGTAGTAAGAGTCTTATAAAACAAAACAAAACAATAATAAAAACGATTGGGAAACAATATGTAGGGGTATCTACATTTGGCTATCACCTAGAAACTAAGTAAAGATGGGAATTTTATACCACATCTAATTGCAAAACAGAAGGAAGAACCAGGGAGGGCATTATAACTGTCCTTGGAAATCCAAATACTTTTCTAGTGAAGAAGGAATGGATATTTTTATTTACTTATTTATTTGAGAGAGAGGTGGGTGAGGAGCAGAGGGAGACAATCTCAAGCAGACTCCCCACAGAGCATGGAGCCCAATGCGAGGCTCAGCTCAGGGCTCCATCCCACAACGGACCCATGAGATCATGACCTGAGCTGAAACCAAGAGTTGGACACTTAACTGACTGAGTCACCCAAGCGCCCCATAATTGGATATTTTTGATGACACTCAATAAAGTAGTTCCAGGTGCAACAAGCAGAAATCTCTTCTCTCATTCAATGAAATCATAATAGTCAGAACTATCCCAAACCAGAGAAAGTTCCTCAGGAAGAATTCCTGTCAGCATATATGAGGTGACCAATGGGAGGAAAGGTCAAACAGGAACCACAAATGCGTCTTACAGGTCTTTAAAGACCCATTTATATCACTTTGTATTATATTGAACTATATACAATAAAAGCATTGGTGAAACAAGAGAGAAGTTTATTTCTTTCATTTAAAGAAGTCCAGAGACAGGTAACCAGCAAGCTTCAGCCGAGAGAAACAGAGTCCTCTCTTTCTGATCTTCAAAGTCACCTCCTGGTGCATTATGATTGCTGGATCTCTTGTCCTTGCAACATCCAGACAGCAGAAATCAGGAAGGAGAAAAGGAAAAAAGAAAGTGTAGCCCTAGTGGGATCAGTTTCCTTTAGGAATTGGTCCTGGAGGTCATAATGAAAATTTCTGTCATTTGTCATAATTTAGTCATGTGACCATATTAGCTGCAGGGATCTGGGAAATAGACTGATTAATAACTCAGATAAAATCATGATTCCTCTACTTAATAATATAGGGAGAATAGATACTGTAGCCTCTACCATACCCTTCAACCTGAAGATTTTCTCATTCAGCTTTCTTCTTTTTTTCTCTTTTCTTTCCTCCATTCACTCAACAAATATTAAGCTCTTACTTTGTGCCAAACATAGTGCAAGGCATGAATGGAACACACACACACACACACACACACACAAAGTCATGATCCTCAGAAGTATTTGATTCTGGGGAATGCTTAGTGGTACCATAATATCCAGGAGGGAGAGTATTTCCTTTCTTGGCATTTTGAGTAATCTTATATATTCTCTAACATTTTAACTACCACGAATGAAATGAGAATTTTGAATTAATACCATAGACTCTCCTATGTTCTTTTCCTTGAGTTTCAGACATAAAATGAGTAACTTGCTGGATTTACCTAACTTTATCTGCAAAAAATGAGAAACCCTTCAACTCAAGCCTGAATGAGTCAGGGTCCAGTCAGGAAAGTAGAAAGTACACTAAGTATCACAGTAAAGAGAATTTAATATAAGGAATTGGCTAAACTGGACTGGAAACAAAAAAGCGAACAGTGAGTAAAAACAGAGAGGGCACCTGCAAGAGGCAAGTACACCTCGAGGCTGGGTCACAGAGACAAGCTAGGGGTTCTGGAACTTGCAAGCTAGGAGGAGACCTGCAGAGCAGGAGTCCAGCCACCGAGGAGGGGCCTCTGTGGGCTTGTTAAAATGCTGCAGCCTCAAGGCAGAGCTGGGACTCAGCCCTCTGAGGAGAAAGTGCTGTCTGGTCGGTGCTTACGCCTTTCAGGAGCTACAATCAAGCTTTTGGATGTGCCAAGAAAAAAGCTGGAGATGGGAGCCGACACCACGGCTAGAGTGAAGGGCCCGTGCTGAAGTGAGCCTATTCTTGCGGACAGAGACAGCAAGCAAATCAGGAAGGGGCCAGGCTCTGGTTCCTCTCTCTGTCTGCCTTTTATTTCTCTCTCGTCCTCCCTAGAGGGATCCAGATGACAAAGGAGAAGTGCGGGGTGGGTTCGGGGGGAGCAGCCCAGCTCCGTGAAGTAGAGCACAGAGCACAATGGCTTGAGCTGATACCACGCGCTTGTTTGTGCACACTAGCTTCCTACACCTTGAACTTCCCTATAATAGCAACCATACATTTGTGATTTTGCTTAATTGAATGCAGCCCCTTTTGTAAAATGGAGGCATGTTCACCCTCTTCCCAAAAATGGCAAACAGAGAATCTGTCCTGAAATAATTAAAATCATCTCAACTTCTTCTTGGCCTCTTACCCCTCTGTTCCAGTTCGTCCCCAAATCTCACCATTTTGCCCTCCCCACCTCGCATCCATCTTGACCTCTATGGCCCTCGCTCTGGGGGTGGGCATCAGCTTTGACACAGGTGGTTGCAATAAGATTCAAATGCTCCTCCCTGCCTTTTTGTCCTCTCTTAGATAAGAGCTCTGTTTCATGTGGCAGAATGTTCTACGTGCTCTCTAAATTAAGCTGGCCCTTTTTCTATTTGGATCCCAAGGATGCCACCCTGCCTCTTTCAACATCTAGACCCGGGGCTTGGCCCCCGGGAGGTTTCTCAGCCCAGCCCTGTTCTTTAGAACCACAGGTCTCATACTTGACAAGTGAGTTTTGCAAAATTCCTCAAAGTTCTGACTCTCCATCATAGTTCACCACTCTGTGTCGTTGCTTATGCTCTCCCCTCCCTGTGGAATGCCTTTGTGACCTCTCTTTACCTGGCTATTGTCTTGCAAGACCCAGCTTAGACAAGATTTCCTTCAAGAGACCTTTCCTAAACCCTAGGCCACTATGTGCATCCGCTTTGTGCTCGCCTCACACCTCTATCACTTTACTTACCTTATTATATAGTGAGGTAATCGTAGGACTCTTTTATTCCTGTTGGACTAGAAGTCCCTTCAAAGTGGAGGTTGTAGCTTTTTCTGCCTTGATGTTTCTGGCAGATAAACAAGGGCCAGACATAAAACATGTGCTCAAAATGTGTTTACCTGTGTGGGTGACATTCAGTTCCACCCATCCCCAGTTCGGGTGACTAGCTCCCTGAAAGACACCTTACGTTATTCTCTTGTTAACTTGTTTTTGAAAGTCGGATGGTTTGCTCCCTTTCCACCTCCTGAATCGGAGGGTGTACCTCCTTTTTCCCTGAAGTGCGGCATAATGGGTTTGGCTTAGAAGTGATATGAAATTCAAACACTTAACATTTACTTTGAGGAGGAAGCGGCATGCTAATGACTAAAGATGCCCCCCTGGGACTCCAGCTGAATGTTCTTTGCCTTTAGAGGTGCTGGAGGGGCCTTCCAGAATCTATTTTAATGGAGCCAAAAGCACAGCTTCCCTGCTTTTCCCTCTCAGCCCCAGTTTGAGTCCACTGTGCCTTTTTCAGCTGTTGAATTTGAAACAAGGGCACTTTACAGACAAAAGAGGAGAAATAGTTCCCAGCGGATCCTGTAGTGTGGCTACTGGACCGGAACTGGGTTACATGGGTCTCCAGTCCAGCTCTGCCCTCAAACAGGCCCTGGAGCCCTCCCTCTACCCCTCCAGACCCACTGCTGCCTCCTTTTAGGAGAGAGAAAGGGACTGTCTCTAAGCCTGGTGCCTGGCCTCACGTTCTTTGCTACACGCGTGGAGTTTGCAAAATGTGATTAATTTAAAGGTCCAGAAAAGTCACAAACTGCAAAACCATATTCTGGTGGCTGAGTTTTTATATTAAACAAAGAGCAATTGGGAGTAAAAGTCATTGAGTTGGACCCTAGGTTTCATTAGGTTGCACAGTGTAACACTGAGCTTTATCCAAACAATACAAGTCCTGCTGGGCTTGATGATAACGTCATGATAGAACACTACGGTTGTGCACTAGAATCTCTCTCTCTCCCCTCCTCTGGAATAATCAGCGGCTGACACCGTCAACTCACCGGCTGCAAACTCTATGGAAAAAGGAGACTGATTTGTTCGCATTTTACTCATTTGCAGATCCATTTCCAATGTGCTAAAAGAAGCATATTTGTCACATGCTAAGGGTTCTTAAGAACAGAAGCCGGCCCCCACCCCCAAGTGTTCTCTGCACGACAGTTGGCTGCTCCTCAAAGGCCAGCTGGTTTGGTTTACTTGCTTAGTTTCAAATCTTGCGATCGATGAAAAGATTAATTACATTTTTATTTCTCTTTATAAGTCTACAAAAGGCTGAATACGGCAACAACAGCCAATCCAAGATTAATATTCATGAAACCCTACAGATCACACGGGGAGGGGTGGGGGATCTTTTTATTTAAATATAGAAACAAACAAACAAAAAAAGACAAACTTTCAAGAGCATTCCATGAGCATGAATAAATACTATTAGGAATGTGAACCTCGGTTACTTCTATCACCTTTAAAAGGAAGCCGGAGCAATCCGAACGGTGCATAACTGTGAGGGGGATGGGGGGGCCAGAGGTGTTAGCTGGGGTGGTACTTGATATTTCCAAGGAAGTTTTTTTTTTTTTTTTGGTTGCATTGTAACAACTTTTCAGAATGTTCAAAGTAGACCTGAATAAACTAGGAGATGGGTAAATTATTTCATGATTATATATTGTATCTGTGTTTGTGAATGTGTCCTCGGTACATATCCTGCATCTTCCTTTGTCTTTCCAACACTGTTTTCACATTTAACATCTTCCTGTGCAGACTATTTTCTTCTCTTTCCCAATTCATTTTTTCCCAATTACCCCTTCTTTCCTCCTCTTTTGTCTCTCATACTTTACCAGCCACAGTCTAGAAGTATATTTTAAGGCATTTATTTAATAAACCTTTATTTTGCATTATTAAATTAGTTACATTAAATTAATATTTCATAATAATGGTCAATGTACGTGGTAGAAATTGAGCGGTCCGTTCATATTGCCTTTTATTCTTTATCAGTGGCCCTACATAAAATAGTTTCCTACCTCTACAATATAAGAGAACTTATCTAGAATACTATCCTTGCTAAAAAAATCTCTTTCATGATCACTGAGCCTAACTAATGTTTCACAGATTACAGAACAGAAAGAAATACAAATTTTGTTGTTGGGATATCCTTCCAAGTTGGATGTCAGTTCTCACAACCTCCCCTAACACTTGAAACGCTTTCACAAAAAAAAAAATATATTGCTGAGAAATGAAGAATAGAGATTCTCCAAAAGGTCTTGAAAATTGAGTTCATGGCACCATGCAATGCTGGAGCTGAAAGTAAACTTGTAATAAGAAATTGATTGACTTAAAGATATGATTTTTATTTTATCAACCCCATTTTCGCAAAAAAATAATAAATGTCCATGTACATAAAAAAAATGTAAACATATTACGACATAAATAATGAAAACCAATGTAACACCTAGACTAAAAATTAAATCTTGCCAACAACACCAAAGCCTTTCACTTCCCACTCCCAGATGTAACTACTTAACCCTACATTTTTCACCATTTATAATATACAAATTTTATATACAGAAAATATATATTATGCATAAAATATATAATTACCATGTATAATGTATAGAATTATATATCAAATATATTATATATAAGTATACAAACTATGCATGAACACATCCTCAAATGGTACATCTTTTAGTTTTGCAAGTGTTTAAACTTTATATAAATAATACTAAAATGCATGTATTATTCTGGGACTTGCTTTTTTCACTCATCTTTTTATTCTCGGGATTTAACTATAGAGATTCATACATGCTTATGTGTGTGTCTCTAGCTCTCTACATGTGTACTGGCTAATATCTTAGTATATGGATATGGAACAATTTACTAGTCCATCTTCTTGCTTATGAACACTTGGTCTGTCTCTAATTTTTTGCTGTTACAAATAAGGCTGCTAGGACGTCTTCTGGTACCCAAGTGCAGGATACTATTGCAGCAATATATCTAGCAGTAAAATTTTGGGCTCAAATTGTTGTCTTACAAACAGTCTACAGTCTCATTTTATTTTTTATTGTTTTACAACTTTGCCAATAACAGGTGTTGCTAAATTCAAAATTTCTTGTCAGTCTGGTAAACAAAACATGGTTTCTTATTATGACATTTTCATTGCCCTGGTTATTAATAAAGTTTAAATAGCCAAGCTGAGGCCCCATAGCTGATCAGTAGCAGAACTAAGGCTCAAACCCATCTCTGGCAGGTTCTAATGTCCATGTTGTTTCTACTTTACTATATTATCTATTATGCAGCTTAATACCATATAACAAGACATGCTTAAGCCTGGAAAACTTTTCTAAAAGATACTAAGCCTTGTGTAATAAACATTCACATACACTCATACATTCATACTCATATATGTACACATGAAAAGTTGGGGATAAGAGACAAACAAAAATATGAGTTGATTTTATGTAAGACCTAAAAATGATCTCACAGCAGTTGGGGGGAAGTGAAATGTGGCCAGTTACTCTATTAATAGTAGGGCCATATGTAATGGGTATTTATACTGTACTTATATCCTTAACTCAGTTGGTAGACTTAGCTGATACGTCTGTCACAGAAATAGTTTTCTAATTCTAAGATCTCAGTTCCATTCTCTTCACTATTATACATTTAATAAAATGAGTAAATATACAAAATTGCCACAGATACTTACACAGAGAGATATTGCATCTTGTAGTCATTTTGTAATAAAAATAAATAGGAGTAATTCACAAGTTTTTTATACTTATGAACATACCCAATATCTTGGTAAGGTATTTCGTATGCTAATGCAGAATACTGGGGAAAATATGTAACTGGTTAGGGGAAATCTCATGTGTCCTGTGTCCCTATATTAGTGAGGGTTCACCAAGAAAGAGAACCGATAGGATAGATACAGAGATATATAAAGGTATAGATGTAGATTAAGGAAATAGATGAGAGACAGAAAGAGAGAGAGAGAAGGAAGGAATTGGCTCATGGCCCATGTGATTATAGAGGCTGAAATGTCCACCAAGATCTGCAGTTTGAAGGCCTAATGACCAGGAAGGCCAGTGGTGAAAGTTCAAGTTCGAGTCCAAAGGCAGAAAAAGACCAATGTCCCAGCTCAAAGACCATCAGGCAGAGACAGAAGATTCTCTCTTACTCAGCCTTTTGCTCTATTCAGGCCTTCAACGGATAGGACAAAGCCAACCCACACTGGAGAGAGCAATCTGCTTTACTCAGTCTACCAATCCAAATTTTAATTTGTCCAGAAACACCCTCAAAGGCACACCTGGAATAGTGGTTAACCAAATATCTGGGTACCTTGTGGCCTAGTCAGGTTGACACATAAAATTAACCATCAGAGTCCCGTTTCTAAAGAAAAGTATCATAGTTATAGCTGGTTATCACAGAGTACTATTTGGGAAACAGGTGTTCAAGGTGAGGAAGAAAAATGAGGGTATAGGTAAATACGCAGCCTCTTAAGCTAGACGTCCTGAGTACAAACCCTGATTCCATCTTTACCATCAGCGTGACCCTTAGTGACTTCTGTAAATGCTCTTTTGCTGTATCTGTAAAACTTACATAATAATAATGATAACTGCATGGGGTTGAGAGGATTAAATTAGTTAATTCACATCAGTCTCAAAACAGTGCCTACCATGTTCTCAATCTTCATAAATTTTAGTTATTTTTAGTATTTATGCCAAAAACTAGAGAACAAGAAATCTCCCTCCACCAAGGCAGCATCACTAATGGTGGCATCTGGAAGCATATTTTAGGAGGGAATAAGGCTGAGCAATTAGGGGTGATAATGAGTGGGGCGATTATTGCCTCTAGGAGGAGATGTAAAGATGTGTGGGGGAAGGAGAAAGTAAAAGGAGCTCAAGAGAACTGGATTTTCAAAAGCAGATTTATTAAAGCCAACTGTAATAATCTTGTGTCCCTACCACATTCCCTTAAAGACTCTCAAAACATCAGTTCTGCATATTGTAATTGTAAATAAATTACTTATTTATCCTCAGACTGTGCCATGGAGTGGGTGTTAATGTGTGTTGTAAGATGGCATAAAACTGTACTTACTCCGAAAGCCAATTTGGACTAATAGGGGAATTTGATTTAAATTAGTAAAAAAATCTAAACTATAGACTACTTTTAGCAATATTCATTTACACTGAGTTTACTTATCTGACTTCATGTACTTGAAAGTGATGAAGTATAGCTTAGTAAATAGCCCTTGGGAACCAGCTTTAAAGACTAGATAAGAACATCTTGTTTTTACATATAATTTGGTGTATATTTTAAATTCAATTAAGGTAGGTGCATAAATAGTGTTTAATTTCTCAAATATATTAAAAATTCTTCCTCAAATTTCCACCTCATTGTTAATCTTTGAAGTAGGTTTTGCTGAGCAAAGGTAAACACGATGCTGATCTTTATCAGAATTGTCACAAATACTGAATCAAGCTTGAGCTAATGAGATAGAAATCTATTCATGTACTCCTTTTCCTGAGGCCTCACCATTTCCTGAACATAGAAACCGGAGATGAAGTTCAGGATCTCTATAGCTGCCTTAAGCTTCAAGTTCCTGGGCTGCTATACCTCTAAAGTGTTTTGATGGAAAATTGTATATAATTTGTAAAGAAGAGATTATTAAATCTTACCATCTAGAATGTGAGGGATGAGAGATCTAGGAACTGAGAGTGTGGAATTAAGCTTCCAGATTTGATTTTCTTTGGGAATTCCCAAAGTAGTAGCAATTAATGACCAGGAAGGGAAGTAAGCACTAAGCATTGAGTACCGGGTACTGTGCTAAGTGTTTCAATGTTATTTTATAATAATCACAAATCCCCCCTGATATTGTCACTAGTATCAGCTCTATGTAACTAATGAGGAAATTAAAGCACTGAGCAGCTGAATTAACAGCTAGTAAGTACTGAAGGCAGGATTCAAATTCACATCTGCCTGACTCCAAAGCTCTTTCAACTGCATTCTGCCATCCCTATACCAGGTCATTTTTATCAGCTGCTCCATCCTCCGGAACTCTATCCTGTAAACCTCGTCTGATCAATCCCAATCCCATTGTTATGCGCCAAATGTTTGTGAGCCTCCCCAAATTTACATGTTGGAGCCTTAACCCCCAATATGATGATATTTGGAGGTATGGCCTTCGGGAGGCAATTGGGTTTACATGAAGTCATGAGGGTAGGGTCCCTATGATGGGACTAGTGCCTTTATACGAAGACAAATCAGAGCTCTCTGTCTCTGCACTGTGAGGATACCAGACCATGAGAAGATGACCATTGGCAAGCCCGGAAGGGAGCCATCACTAGAAACCAAATATGCTGGCACCTTGATCTGGGAATTCCTAGTCCGCAGAACTGTGATAAACAGAATGCTTACCGTTTAAGCCCCAGTCTGGTGTTTTGTTATAGCAGCCTGAGTTGACTAATACTCCCATCCTCCCAGAAGTGTTTCCTATTGCTGTTGAACAGTTTCAAATGTTAAAAAACATGACTTTCATACCAATATAGACTGAGCATGCATTAAAGATTTTATTCAATTTCTTCACTAATGAGGAAACTGGGAAGTAGCAAAGGTAGTTCGAAGAGCATTTCAAGAAAGTATTTGTAGTCCACCAAGAAAAGCTCATCTTGAAATAACTTTGCTGAGCTAGAGACAAACTTGGTTAGGGTCCCATGGAGCCATCAAACTTCAGGGTTACCATCTCTTCCACACGGAAACCTACAAGTTCACATGTAACTTCATAGAGTTTGAGCCCCCAGTAGAAAATAGGAAAGTCAAACAAAGGTACATCTCCAAAGAAAATCACATATAATCCTTGTTCAGCTGCATTCCAGAGAGACACTGAAACATCCCAGGGGAGCAAACCACTCATCTTTTTGTCTTATGTCTAAGTTTTAAATAATTTTTCTTAACACTAGATTGATATTTGTTCTCATAGCCCCTGCTTATTTTATCATAAGATTTATAGAAGTTTATATAACAGTTTACCTTTGTCATCTTACCCTCTTTTGACTACCAGCTATTTGAAGGTAGGTCCAGCTCCTAGGTAGCACAGTGCCAATGAGGAAAAAAAAAAAATGCTTGATCAATTATAATTGAATAAATAAGTGAATCTGAACTATGTTCAGTGTGTTCACGAGTGGGTTGCTCAGAAGATTTTCTGATGTACAGAAAAGCCAGCGGCAACAGAAGCAGTAGCTTTTCTGTCTGCAGTGATGATTGTTCCCCCGAAGCAATGACATCCAGCATCACCAAATTCCTACAGGGTAGTTCTCCTGTGCTCACCTCATTTCTCATGCATCAGACTCCATACAGCTAGGAAAACATCAGGTCGCTCAGCAGTTGGGAAGCCCAATTTTATTCTCCCAGTATCATTTCCAATGGACTTTTCAAGCAGAGCTCATCAGGCCTTCGAGTGCTACATAGCTTTCTTAGGAAATGCATTCAACCCTTCTTAGGATAGGATTAAAGAAGGTTCAGTATATGAAATTGTACTTTCTTCCTGATGTTTCCTCTTGCAGCAGCCCAATATAAGACTTGCTCAGAGTGGAGTATCCTCTGTCCCAGGGAATGGATGTTTAGCTCCCCCCAACCCCCACCGCCCCCAGCCATCATGAACAATATAATTAGTTGTTATCGGCAGTGGCTTGCTGCAACCGGAATGCTCAGTAGAGTATCCGTAACAAGCACTCTCCTCAAGATGGTGCTCCTATCAGCATCACCAGGGGGAAGGTTACAAATGCAACTTTCCAAGCAAGTGCAGAGCTCCCTTTACCGCAGCATAGAATTTACCATCCTGTCCTGTCAAACTCCTGCAACTCAGGAATCTGGCAACAATGTTATGTTATTTTTTCTATAAACTCCAAAGGATACAGAATTGCTTATACAAAGAAAGTCACAGCAACATTCGCTGGGCATCTCTGAATGCTTTCTTTGGAAAACTGTGCTTTGTATTTGCATTGGTTTTGCTGGTGTACATTTTCATAGTTATTTTTCTGGATCTGCCACCTATAAGTTTATAAACTCAGAGCCTTAATTTTTGACCTGTAAGAGGAAGGTAATAATACCTATACTGCAAGGTTGTGATGAATATCAAATCCAATGATGTGTAAAGTGCCGACTGTGGTGCCCAACACATAGTAAAATGTTGTAAAAGGAGTTCTCTCCTTTCATCTTTCCCACTCTCCCTCCAATGAAATTCGTACTTAAAAACGTCTTTCTAACTGTCCATTTCTAATCCGCAGGTCTGTCTAGATAGACATCATGTCACTTATCTATGACATGCTTCATTCTCCAGAGATGAGCCCAGGCCAGCTCAGTCTGGAGAGCCCACCTGAAACCTAGAAACACTGGAAAAGCTGCTACCCTTGGCAGCAGAAGCCAGTGATGTTTGTGAAGGGGCGGGTGAGAACCACTGACAGACGAAATTGTATATTATTCTTTAGGGCACAGTATGCACTCAACATGACACTATGTTAAACATTTTGCATATTATCTTATTTAATTTTTACAACGATCTTGAGAGGATATATTATTACACTGGTGTTAAGATAAAAATATGGAGACTAAAAGAGACTAAATTAGGTAGGTGAAAGAGGTAGGATGTAAGCCCATGTGGATAACCTCAGTGGTGGGAATTTTAGACGCTGAGCAAGCTCATGGTGTGAAAATTCATCCCTCTCCCAGACTTCCACTCTTCCTACACAAAGGATGGCTTTGCCTGCAGAAGCCATGTCTATCCCCTAACCCTCAGCACCCCTATGGATTTAATGCTTTTAGTGTAAAACATTTGCAGGCTTTGAGCCCAACTCTGCTAGATGATCATTCTTGTAGAAAAGATGGTGTTAGTATCATAAAACTTATTCCTTAGAAGTCAATATGATAAACACCCAATTCTTTTTTCATTTGCAAACCATTTTTTTGGATGAATTTTGCTGAGGGCTAAGCTTGGTACATTTTCTAGGACCTAATTTCAAGGATCTTATGACTTTTTTAGTTTCCTGGAAAATATACCACAGGTGCTTTGTTGCTTCTTTTGCAACCCTGAGGTATTTTCTAGATTCCTCCCCTGTCTCATCTTAGTGATTGGAAATTTTAAAACCTGGTCAAAGTTTAGGTATGTTTAGTCTTCTGCAACATTACATAAGAATCTTTTATAACTCAGCACTGGTTACATGATCTAAAATAGACTATTACCTAAGGCAGGAGCATTTTCTCACTACTTCATCATAAATTAATTTGCCATGGACAACTAAAGGGACTAGCACTCTATAGGGCATGAATCATGACACAATATTAATAAAAACTGCTCAAAGTATTTTATGCCTCCATGAAATTGATATTTTTTTTAAAAAATAGGAAAGCAAGCAGAGTATTTATTAAACGCTAAAGTATTCAAGGAAGTCTGTTATCACGTGTCTGTGACTATGTGGGTAATTGTCTTTTTTTATAAAGTGCTGGTCTTGTTGAAGTGAAAGGTTTTAGATTTTCTTGCATTCATTAACTTAAACTTCTAGCCAGGAACTGTAGAGAGTAAATAGGATGTTGGCTTTGAAGTCAAATAAGAGAGTGGTAATTTACATGAAATAGAATCTGTAGCGTAGTGTCCAGCCCAGATACTCCTGGATCATTTTACGGGCTCTATAGACCCCATCTCCCAGGTTCTGTTTACTGTGCTGGTGATTGCTCAATGAGATACCTAGGTGCTGTACATGAGTGGAGATAAAGAAGAAGTTGTGAGGATGTGTCCCTTCCCTGTTCCATAGTGTGTATGAAAGGCCAAAACCTTTGCCTCTAGCCAGGACAAATAATTCCAGGGTGTAACCTTACGCTTCAGAGGCCACCCACACCGCCGACCAATTAGACTGCACTCTGGCTTGCCCTCTTCAGTTCCTGAACACTCTCCTCACTCTAGTCATGTTTTTTGTTTTTTTTTTTTCTCCTAGCAGCAATTCTTTAACATTTTTCAAAGATTTTTTTTAAAGATTTTATTTTATTTATTTGACAGAGAGAGAGACAGCGAGAGAGGGAACACAAGCAGGGGGAGTGGGAGAGGGAGAAGCAGGCTTCCCAGGGAGCAGGGAGCCCGATGCAGGGCTTGATCCCAGGACCCTGGGATCATGACCTGAGCCAAAGGCAGATGATTAATGACTGAGCCACCGAGGCGCCCCGCAGCAATTCTTTAATAAATTACTTGCAAATGAATCTTTGCTTCATTCATTCAGGGTCTGCTTTTGAGAGAACTTCACCTAAGAAACAGACATATATATATATATATTTGATTAAAATCTTTTCCCCAATCTAACATATATCCTGGATCTTTGCAGAGGGAATGAAAAGGATTTCTGATTCAAATGGCAGTGTGACTTCATCTGTCTTGATTTGTGGTGGCCTTGTGATGTGTCAGCTTGGCTAGGCTGAACTACACTTCCCCAAATTCTCTTCACTATATGTTTCTTGTTAGAGTGAGCCACAGGAGAGATTCTTGAGAGATTTGTAGCTCCCTGATGAAGAGCTCTGGCTTCCACAGGCTATTCACCACAAAGGAAACAGAAACGGACTCAGGTTTCAGTTCTTTCTTATAGGCTCCAGCTTATGCTTGTGGTTTCCAGCTTGCTCCTGATCTTTATATTCAACTGTCCCATGGACTTCAAGCTCCAGCATCAGCCACAAAGACAGCAACCTTACAGAGACTGCTTAATTGGCTCCCATAATTCATGTAAGGTCAAATCCTTGTAACAAAACTCTTAAGATTATAATCTTATACATACACACACACACACACACACACACATACATATATATATATATATATAAGCAAAGAGGAGGCAGATGATGGAGGAAAGCCAGTCAGTAGTTTCTAACCTGGGTAAAATAACTGGGCTTTGAATTTTGGGGGAAAAAATAGCTATATATAATGACTTGGACTGGTTTGGTAAAAAATTAAAAAATCTTATTCTAAAATATCAGATCAATGATGGGGAAAAAGGACAGGGAAAACTCAAATCTTCAGCATCTTGAGTTATCCTATACAAAGTAAAAGAGAAAATAAGGTGAATATGATATGGGAAATCTGTATCCTAAGATGGCCAACTGAGCCAGCAAGGGAGTCCCAGCCCCTGTCCCAGGGCTCTTCTGGGTTCTTCTCTCTGTTCTGCTTCCTGCGTGCGCCAATCCGGGTCCTTCTCCCTGCCCTGCTTCGCACATGCACCAAAAGTGCCAAGTATGCGGAAGTAGAAGTGCATAGATTACCCCCTTTGTTTGTGCTCAGGGCTCAGACCTTTGGAGATCACTCTCCTCTGAGCCTGTTGGCGTTAATAAACCTCCTATCCTCCAAGATCTCCGAATGCCGCTTGGTTCTTCCCTTGGGCGATCCAGTCCAGGTTTCATAACATTTGGTTCCCTGACCAGGAAACCCAACCTCGCTGGCCCATTGTTGCCACTGGTTTGGGGACAATGGCGGGGCGGTGACGGAATGAGAGATCGTAACAGAGAAGGCGTGCCCTGCCTAATTTTCAGCAGTCTCCCACCCTGGTCGCCTCGGGCCGGCCCTGCTCCGCTGTTTCCGTCGGACTTGAGGAGACTTGGCAGGTGAGGATCTGGTCCCGACGTCGGATTCCAGTAAGGCCTGGGGCCCCAGGACCCAGATAGGCCCACCCGTCAGGGTGGAAGGGGAGCCTGATCACCTCCCAGAGACCTCTTAGAGGTCTCACAGGTAGGGATTCCCAGGGAGGAAATGTAATAACTTCTGGACTGTGAATGTGTGAGTGAATATGCAGTCCGACCTGGCTTGCTCAAGTGGACTAATTCTGTGACTCCACGGGCAGGCACCCTTAAGGTCCCCAGAAGCCTATGGAGTCTGAGTGGGCCCGTCTGCAATTCCATGGTAAACGGCATAGAGTCTATGGCGGCATTGGAATAGTTTCCGATCATAAGTCACAACGCTGAGACCGCTATGGCTAAGCCTCACCTAAGCTCCTCTGGGACACAGCCAGACGGGCATCTGATTGGTCTCCTCATCTCAGGAGGCACCCTCCCTTTGTCTATCTCTGCGCCACCGCACATGGGGACATGACCATGGGGTCAGGGCAGAGTAAACCTATGGTTCTAGAGACCATAATCAAAAATTTCAAGAAGGGGTTTTCGGGAGACTATGGAGTCAGGATGAACCCTGGCAAGTTGAGAACCCTATGTGAATTGGAATGGCTCACCTTTGTTGTCTGGTGGCCTTCAGAAGGGACATTTGATGTCCCAATGATTCATCAAGTATGGCGAGTCTTAACAGGAGAACCAGGACACCCTGACCAGTTTCCGTACATTGACTCCTGGCTAGAAATTGCTCAGACCCTTCCCCCCTGGGTGCAATTCGCTTGCAATAGGCAGGGACAGGCCAGGGTCTTAATTGCCTCATCCAAGCGACCTAAAGAAAATCAGCAAAAGCCCCGGTCTCCACAAATCCTAGCCAGAGATCCCGAGGATGAACCGACCCTGCCCCCACCGTGTGTACCCCCAAGACCACCTACACCTGTCCCTTCAGCTCCAGACACACCACCGCCAAAGGTTTCACCAGCGCCCCCAGGCCCAGAGGATCCACCGGCGCCCCCAGACCCAAAGGATCCACTTTCTCAAGGACTAGCAGCCAGGCTGTGCCCCAGGCCAGGAGCAAGTGCCCTCCAAATGCCCGTACAAGAGACGCAGGAACCCGAGACGCATGATGAAGATGGGACGGTGCAACCTGGCCGTTTTATGATGTATTATCAGCCCTTCTCCACCACCAACTTCCTCAACTGGAAACATAACACCCCATTCTACTCTGAGAAACCACAGGCTGTGGTAGGCTTCATAGAATCCCTCTTCCAGACTCATCGGCCAACCTGGGAAGACTGCCAACAGTTTACTCCACACTCTGTTTAACACAGAGGAAAGGAGGAGAATAATAAAAGCTGCACAGCAGTACCTGGAAGAGCACGCACCAGCGGGAGTCATGAACCCTGCTGCCTGGGCTAATACAACTGCACCCGAAGAGCGCCCAGCATGGGACTTCACCACAACCGAGGGATAAGCGCATATCCGCTGGTACCAAGAGGCCCTCTTCTGGGGAATCTGGGCAGGAACTAAGAAACCCATGAACATGACTAAGGTATCCTCGGCCACTCAACAACCAGGGAGGTCCCCCGGGGACTACCACGAAAGAATATGTGAAGCCTACAGGATATACACTCCATTTGACCCCGAGGCACAGGAAAGCCAACAGATGGTAAACACTTCCTCCACGGCTCAGGGCACCCCAGACATCAGAAAAAAACTTCAGAAACTAGAGGCTTTCGCCGGGATGAACCTTACCAAACTAACAGAGATTGCCAATAAGGTCTACATGAACAGGGAGGTCGCAGCCAAATGGGAAGCCGACAAAAAGATGAAAAAGAAAGTCAGCCTCCTCACCGCTGCCCTGAAAGAAAAGGACAACACAAAGGTGGGGAGACCCCGACCACCGAAAGGGGAACACCCAGAACCCCCTTGGCAAGGGATCAATGTGCCTACTGTAAAGAGAAACGGAATTGGAAAAATAAATGTCCCAACTGGGGAAAGGCTCAGAAGCCCAGCCTCTACAAGGAAGAACCCCGAGAGGAGGACCAAATAGGCCTTGCGGGAATGGACTCAGACAGGGGGACCAGGCTTTTTCCTCCTTGGCCCCCATAAGCCCACAGTCAGAATGAAGGTGGGGGACCAACCAGTGACTTTTATGGTTGATACTGGGGACCGAGCACTCTGTTGTCACCTCCCCAGTGGCCCATTTCAGCAAAAGGACTGCGACCATCCTTGGGGCCACTGGCACATGGGTGATACAACAGCCCTTTTGCCAGGCTCGCCAGTGTGAACTCGGGGGCCACAGGTCCGACATGAATTCTTTTATCTGCCTGATTGCCCCATCCCTCTCCTGGGCCGAGATATACTCTCCAAGCTTAGGGCTCAGATAACCTTTGAGCCCACCAGACACACTAGCCTCTGACTGAACCCAAGGCAAGAAGAGACAGGGTCTCTGGTACTAGCAATTACCATGCTGAGGGAAGAAGAATGAAGGCTATTCTGTGCCCAGGTCCAACCAAGCAGCCCGCCAGAGTTCAGACTCTCTTTCCCTTCAGTATAGGCTGAAGACAACCCACCTGGACTAGCCCGGAATCGGGCCCCTATCGTTGGTGAACTGATCCCAGGAGCCCAACCTCAGAGGCAAAGGCAATACCCCCTTCCACAAGAAGCTAAGATAGGCATCTAAGAACATCTGGCCAAACTCAAAGAAGCAGGTAGTCTCATCCAGTGCTAGTCGGCCTGGAACACCCCACTCCTGTCAGTCAAGAAGCCAGGAGGGGGATACCGAGCAGTTCAGGACTCGCAGGCCATCAGCAAGGTGACTATCTCTCTGCATCCAGTGGTCCCAAATCCATACACCCTCCTCGGCCAAATCCCAGGATCAGCAAGATGGTTCACTTGCCTAGATTTGAAGGATGCCTTCTTCTGCCTCCGCTTATCTCCCCAGAGCCAGCCACAGTTTGCCTTTGAGGGGTCTGAACCTGATACAGGCCGCCAGATGCACTGACTTGGACGCGCCTCCCACCGGGGTTTAAAAACTCACCAACCCTCTTTGGGGAAGCGCTGGCTTCAGACCTCACCAGTTTCCTAAGAGAGGCCACACGATGCACCCTCCTCCAGTATGTGTATGACCTCCTCCTCACCAGCGACACACAAGAAGACTGCACAAAAGGCACAAAGGCCCTCCTACAGCTCCTGTCAGACTCGGGATACTGAGCCTCATGGAGGAAGGTACAAATCTGCCAACAACAGGTCCGATACCTCGGTTTCCTCCTCACCCAAGGGAAAAAAGAACTAGGGCTGGAGAGGAAAAGAGTCATCATCTCCCTGCCACAGCCCCAGACAAAAAGGGGCCTATGAGAATTCCTGGGGGCTGCAGGATTCTGCCACATCTGGATACATGCATTCTCGGCAATAGCAAGACCCCTCTATGATCTCTTAGGGGGACCCGATGGAGAACCCCCTACCTGGACTGAGAAAGCAGAAGCCGCTTTCACAGAGATAAAGACTACCCTTGGGCAGGCTCCAGCCCTGGGCCTACCAGATGTAGAAAAACCCTTCAATCTCTTTGTGCATGAAAAGGAAAAAGTAGCACTTGGGGTACTCACCCAGACTGTTGGACCCTGGCAATGGCCAGTTGTTTACCTGTCAAAGAAGCTGGACCCCGTGGCAGCGGGATGGCCACCATGCCTCAGGACGCTGGCAGCCACAGTCCTACTCATCAAGGAGGTGGACAAACTTACCCTGGGGCAAGAACTTAACGTCAAGGTCCCTCATGCAGTTGTGTCCCTCATGAATGCACAGGGGCACCACTTCCTTTCCAACTCCCGGCTAGCACAATACCAAGGGCTCTTCTGCGAAAACCCACAGGTCACCCTCGAAACAGTAAGGACATTAAATCCAGCAACCTTTCTCCCCACGGAAGAGGGGGAACCAGACCATGACTGCTCCGAGGTGACTGATGAAGTCTACACGAGCCGTCCAGATCTGTGGGATCGAGCCATAAAGAATCCAGAGCTCATGCTGTTCAGCGATGGCAGCAGTTACCTACAAGAGGGTGCCCGGAAAGTGGCTTATGCAATAACCACAACCACTGAAGTCCTAGAAGCTAAGGCATTACCAACTGGATGGTCAGCTCAACGGGCTGAATTATATGCCTTAGTCCAAGTCCTCACCCTCGGTGAAGGCAAGCGAATCAACATCTATACTGACTCTCAGTACACCTTTGCTACTGTACATATCCACAGAGCCATCTACAAGGAAAGGGGCCTCCTAACCACAGCAGGAAAAGCTATCAACAACAAGGAGGAGATACTGAGACTCCTTGAAGCTGTCTGGCTTCCAAAGGAAGTAGCAATCCTACACTGTAAGGGACACCAGGAAGGAGACGACCCCATAGCACAGGGGAATCGTCTGGCAGATGAGGCAGCCAAGACCACAGCCAGTGAGGACATGGACAGAGCCCCTTCCCTCACCATGATCCTAACACCCCCGTAAGAAGTCCCTCCGCCCAGTTACACTAAAAGGGAAAAAGAATGGGCCATGGCTGGGGGAGCCACCCTGAATGAAAAGGGATGGTGGATGATGCCAAATGGGTGCATCTTCGTTCCAACAGCAACCGGAGGGCATCTAGTCAAGGAACACCACCAACTCACTCCTGGGACAAACTGCATTAGAGCCCTTCTCAAGAAGCACTACTACATCAGTCAGCTGCCAGCACCATGCCAAGCAACGAGTGAACAATGCATGACATGTGCTAAAAATAATGCTCAGTCTGCACCACGGCCCCCACCAGGTGTCCAGAGGACAGGAGCAACCCCCTTTGGAGATCTAGAGGTAGACTTCACAGATGTGCCGCCAAGCAGGGGGTTCAGATATCTCCTAGTAACAGTATGCACATACTCCAGGTGGGTCGAAGCCTTCCTGACCAGGATGGAGAATAGCCAGGAAGTAGCTAAAGTCCTCTTGCAGGAGATCGTGCCCCAGTTCTGCCTGCCATTAACAATCCGTAGTGACAATGGACCCGCATTTGTGACAGACATTGTACAGGTCTTGACCAGATCTCTCAACATCACCTGGAGACTCCACACTGCTTACCGGCCCCAAAGTTCAGGGAAAGTAGAGCCAATGAATCACACCCTCAAGGGAACCTTAGCGAAGTTTTGTCAGGAGACTAACCTCCCATGGCCAGATCTGCTACCCCAGCTCTCCTGCGTGCTTGCTGCACACCCGGGACATCAGGTTTCTCCCCACTTGAATTAATATATGGACAGCCTCCCCCATGCTTGGGAAGCCTTCCAGGAAACTTACATCAGATTGAAGATAAAGGGATAAAGAAGCAGCTTCAGGCCCTGGGGGCCACCCTAAATAAATTACAAAGGTACACCATTGAGAGGGCCCCCATCTCCTTAGGGTCTCAGGTACACTCCTTCCAGATAGGGGACTCAGTTTGGGTCAAAGATTGGAAGAAAGAACCCCTCAAACCACAGTGGACAGGGCCCACTGTTGTTCTAACCACCCCTACTGCCCTCAAGGTCTCAGGTGTCATCCCGTGGGACTACCACTCCAGAGTGAAGAAAGCTCATCATTCGGACAAGGAGCCGTGCCAGTGGAGAGTCCAGCCAGACTTCATGAATCCACTCCAGCTACACCTTCGACGAGACCCCACTGACTGATGGACACTTGCTCACCGTGGTCCCTGGCTCTCATCGGCGTGATTTCCCTCATCTTGGGAAACCAGCTCTACACTGTTGCCCCTCCTGACTGGACTTTCCCCTAGAGGCTTGCTATTGCCATTGCTTATTGGGTGTCCCTAGGATGTTTTACTGAACTTACTTGTCCACAGGTTTCATCTGCTGACAGGTTAGCCATGATGGCTCCTTCTACCTAAGGTCATAGACCCCACTTTTACTGGCCCTCTGCTGTCTACTCCTGAGCACATGTCACCATGGTTTTCCTGGCCCCAATCAGTCCTGGTCTTCTGCTAACTGGTGTGCTGTTCCTCCTCATGCCTCTAGCTTGCCCCGCCCGGCAAGGGGGGCAAACTCTCATATCACCATCGCTGGCAAATGGACTTCACAGCTTATCCCCCTCAATCCCGCACTGGTGCCCCCACTGACTTCTTCCACCTGGGATGGGCACATACAAAAGGTTAACCTCCATTCTTAATACCTCCTGGGAGCCTCATAGATGGTGTTCCTACCATGGCCTTCACTCAGGTTACTGGCTGGTAGATATCTACATGTGTGGGGGCCTGACCCCTCAATAGCCAAACACCTGCCCTCAGTTCTGCTCGTAAGCCTGGGGATGGGAGTCATGGGTGGCAACTTGGCCAGAAATGGAACGATGGTCCACCAGGTAGCACCTCAAACAGAGCAGTGACATCCAGATTTCCTTGTCATGCAATGCCACCCCACCCTCTTGCCCTAACAATCACAGTATACTGCTCACCCTCTCAGTCTTAGAACCCAATGCCACACCATGGGCTACAAGAATCATTCTCCTGTTGCGTCAATATTACCCTATGGGGACTGACCCCGTGGCCAAATTTATGATTAAGTCCCTGTTCACTCCAAGCCTTACAGGCGATCCCCAGAGTCAGACAGAAAATAACTCGCCCTGGCACATCCCTGAGGCCCACATCCACACGTAGCAAGCATCTATAGCACAACTGTTAGGTATGATTAATGCCTCCCACCAAGTGCTTAACCACTCAAATCCACCCCTAGTGTCTGACTGCTGGATCTGTATAAATCCCGGTCCCATCCAATACCTAGGTGTCATCCTCAACCAATCTACCATGTCACCTCCCACCTCGGCACCAGGGACCTCAGATTATCCCTTTCTGGCTCCAGTACCACTGTCTGGCAACTCTTCCTCTCCCATCACGGGCCACAGTCGGGTCTGTGTGCCTAACAACACTTTTCTGGCTTGTGATCAAGGTGTATACATCTGCATCACCCCGCACAATCAATCATGCACACTTGTCAGTCTCTTACCTGATCTTTCAGTCCTCCCCAGCAGCAATGTCCCACTCATATGGAGACCTCCTAGCCACCCTCGATGTTCCCCCATGGCCATCCCTCTTATTGTGAGCCTATTGGCCATGTCAAGTGTTGCCCTTGGTGCCACTGGCATCCAGATGTCTCAGGTTCAGTACCAGGGGTTAACTCAACAACTCACAGCAGGTTTTTCCACCCTCACTCAGTCGGCCCTGGCCCTGCAGCACCAACTTGATTCACAGGCCTCAGTGGTCCTCCAAAACAGGCGTGGGCTCGACTTGCTCACGGCCGCACAAGGGAGGCTCTGCCTCTTCTTACAGGAGGAATGTTGTTTCTATGTTAATGAGTCAGGGGTGGTCTAAGAAACTCTGACCCCATTACAGGAACAAGTACATCACCGGTGGGAAGTACTCCAGTGAACAACTTGGTGGGATCCCTCTCACAATGGTTCGCTTGGTTCACCCCCCTTCTCAGACCCCTCCTATTGCTTCTCCTCATAGTAGCATTTGGTCCTTGTATTCTTAATGCCCTTACTAGGTTTATCACTACTCAAATTGCTAAAATCAGACTCTAGTTGCTCCTTACTCACTATCGCCCCTTAGAAGATGAAAATGATGCCCTCTAAACTAGGTGTTTAAAGGGGCATCAAAGGGGGGAATGATGAGGGAAATCTGTGTCCTAAGATGGCCGACCGAGCCAGTGAGAGAATCCCAATCCTTGCCCTGGGCCTCTTCCGGGTTCTTCTCTCTGCTCTGCTTCCTGCGCACGCCAATCTGGGTTCCTCTCCCTGCCCTGCTTCACGCATGTGCCTAGAGTGCCCAGTATGCGGAAGTAGAAGTGTATAAATTACCCCCTTTGTTTGTGCTCGGGGCTCAGACCTTTGGAGATCACTCTCCTCTGAGCCTGCCAGCATTAAATAAACCTCCTAACCTCCAAGATCTCCAGGTGCCTCTTGGTTCTTCCATTGGGCGATCCAGTCCAGGTTCTGTAACAAATACACTACAGAATTATATTCAATCTTCTAGGAGGGTGAGACCCCACTACCTCTGTACCCCCAGTCATCTTTGTTGCTGCTTTTATCTTCCTTTCTAAAAAAACCATCATCTATCCTTGTGACAGGCCCCTGGTGAAGGCAATGAGCCTGGAAGGAAAGTGGAGCTGATTCCAAATCTCACACTGGAAATGTAGAGACAGAAAAAGACACGATAGCTATGCCCAGCCTTGTAGTACAGGGTGCTTATTGCCTCTGGAGCAAGGACTATCTTAATTTTTTTTTTTTTTAAAGATTTTATTTATTTATTTGAGACAGAATGAGAGAGAGAGAGAGCTCATGAGAGGGGGGAGGGTCAGAGGGAGAAGCAGACTCCCTGCCGAGCAGGGAGCCCGATGCGGGACTCGATCCCGGGACTCCAGGATCATGACCTGAGCCGAAGGCAGTCGCTTAACTGACTGAGCCACCCAGGCGCCCCAAGGACTATCTTAATTTATTAGTTATTTTATTGAAGTATAATTAACATACAGTGTTATATTAGTTTATGGTATACACTATAATGATTCAAAATTCTATACGTTACTCAGGGCTCATCACCGTAAGTGCACTTTTTTTTAAATTAACATATAATGTATTATTTGTTTCAGAGGTACAGGTCTGTGATTCATCAGTCTTACACAATGCACAACACTCACCATAGCACATACCCTCTCCAGTGTCCATCATCCAGCCACCTCATCCCTCCCACCCCCTCCACTTCAGCAACCCTCAGTTTGTTTCCTGAGATTAAGAATCTCTAATGGTTTGTCTCCCTCTCTGGTTTCATCTTGTTTCATTTAATCCTCATCGCCTATTTCACCCATCCTCCCAATCCCCTCTGGCAACCACCAGTTTGCTCCCTATATTTGAGTCCATTTCTTTGTCTCTTTTTTTCTTTCCTTGTTCGTTTGTTTTGTGTCCTAAATTCCACATGAGTGAAATCATGTCATATGGTATTTGTCTTTCTCCTTCTGACTTATTTCACTTAGAATTATACCCTCTAGGTCTATCCATGTTGTTGCAAATGGCAAGATCTGATTCTTTTTTATGTCTAATATTCCATTATATATACAATATATTATTACATATTTATTTATGTTTATATTATACATACTATATATATTATATATGTATAAAGTGTTTGTGTGCGTACATAAGTGGGAACTTGTGTTAAAAGTGACATTCCATGAAATGTGAAAATAATGGAAATTATGTATCTATTTAATAAATAGTATTGAAATAACCATCTAGCCATATGGAAGAAAAAAAATCTAAGCCTCTACCTTCTATCATAATAAGACAAATTCTAGCTCTATCAGTTATTGTTAATTTTAAATAAGGTGTATCTGTTAAAGAAAAATTCTATATGAATAATCTTGGGTGGAAAACACATTTCTATGCAACATAGAAGATGCAGCCATTATAAACAAAAAATATAGACATATTTAATGTCCATCATGTTTTTGGAATGGGAAGGATACATATTCAGAATAAACAGAAGATAACATGAACAATTTTCATTACGTTAAGTGACTAAGAATTAATAATAATAAAAGGAACTCCTATATTTTATCAGAGAGGCAAACAGCCCATAGAAAGTCAGAAAAATAACACAATTTAGGCCATTCACAGAAGATAGAATTGAAATAGTTAGGAAATTTATGAAAATGTGCTCAGCTTATTAATATGCATATTAAAAAATGCCCACTAAAGTTTCAGTCATCAAATTGGCAATTATTAAGAGGAGATTTAATACCAAGTTTTGACAAGGATGCAGAAGAAATTATCTTTGAGGATGGATGTTTCAATCAGTCCAAACTCTATTAAATAAATCTTATAATAGCTATTTAAATTAGCATGTGCTTAGTTATTATTGTTTTGTAATGTTAAGTGATAAAAGCAAGGTGGAACAAACATGAAAACTATTCAATGTTTTAATTAGACAAAGCAAATAAATATTATCATTATTACTTTATGCTCAGCTAATAGAAATTAACAATGACAATGCCAAGATTTGACAATATTTGGATCTAGTTAGAAAAAAGAAAGGACCTGCTTATGAGGTTAATTTGTCATTATCTGGTAAAATAATAGATGCCCACATGCTATGGCTCAGCATTTCACCTCTAGGAACATACTCTATAAAGTGTTTTCATGTATGTATGGAAAGACGTACAAAGATTCTCACTACTGGTTTGTTAATAATAGTGACATCTAGCACTCTAAATTACCACCAATAGTTGAATAAATACATTTTGTTATATTTGCATAATCAAATACTATCTGGAGCCATAAAGGCAAGTTAAAGTGAGTACGAGTGTGAGTGTGGGTTTGTCTGTGTCTCTGTACAGATCTCAAAAATAATAATGTTGAATAAAAATACAATCTGGCAAATAATGTGTTTTTAAAAAAACCCCAAACAACCCAGTGTACTTTTGTAGATACATACATATGTAGGAGAGGTTTTATGTGTATTTTTTATTTGCTCTCGACATATATGTAAAGTGTAAGAACTTACACAGGAAGCATTCACACCAGAGCCATGACAGCAGCTAGGTAATGGGACTAACTCAGATACCAGCTGTATCTTCAACATTGTTTCTTTAAAACAGGAAAACAAACCAAATGTTAATATTTGTAAATGATGGGAGGTAATGTTTAGATGGTATCTATTATTTTATTATTTATTTTATTTTATTTTTTTATTTTTTATTTTTTTATTTTATATTTTATTATTTATTATTTTACTACTTTAGACTGCTCTGTTTGCTTGTTTTTTCCTAACTGAAAATGAAACAAGTTGAAGAGTCATGTTTGGTGAGAACAAACACCTCTCCGCAAACTTGCTGGGTACACCATAGGAAGGAGGCTGTGGAAGGTAACACCCTCGTTTGGGAGAGGAATGTGTAGATGAAAGGAGAAAGGAAGAACTCTATAATTTATACATATTTGCATATGCATTGTTTCATCAGTGGCAAAGAAAATGTCTAGGTTTAGTAATTGAAGAATTTAATTAAGAAAATTGGATGAAAAAGGAGCAAATAACATGAAGAGCATGAAGAGGTAATTCACAACAGAAGCAATATAAATGACTTATAAATATTTGAAAAGAATGCTAATGCTCATAGTTAAAAAATTCAAATTGAAACAAGAATGAATTGCTCATGCCCCTCACCTCAACTGACTGGAGAAATCAAAAAGGATATGGAGGAGAAGGCACTGTAGATAAGAATGTAAATTGGCCTAACCTTTCTGGAGGGTGATCTAGCAATATATATCAAAAGATTTTAAGGAAAGCATTTGGGAAGCACTGAAAAGTTATTTATGAGTATATGCATTATCACATATTAGCGATAAAGAGAAAATTAAAGCAATCTTAATGCTTGTTAATAGGAAAGGAAAAATACATTAGGGTGCATTTAAGCAAAAATATGATACATAGCTATTAAAAATTGCAAGTAAGTAACAATGCATTTATTTATGAGGAAGAATGACAATGTTACATAGCTAAGTGAAAAATAAGGTTAAAGAGACTAGCTTGTGTATTTCCATTTTGTAAAAATATAAAATAAATAAAATGCATGAGTGCTTTCATTAATTAAAATTCTTTTCAGTACGTTCTCCAACTTCTTCACAATGAGAATGTGTTTCTTTTGTTAACAGGAATTTAATGTAAGTCCAAAGTTCAAATAAGAAATACAAATATCTATCTGTAATAAAATGGACATAATTAAAGATCAAGTTAATGATATGAAAGATAAATTCAGGGAAACTTTCAGGGTTAGGGAAAAAAAGAAATTATTACAGAAATGATGTTAATCATTCATCTAATGAGAAATCTAGGAGAGAATAGACACAATGGAAAGAAGAAAAAATAATGAAAATGGAGGAATGCAGGAACTTTTTTCCTGAACTGAAGAAAGAAACAAAATTCAGAATAGAGTCCCTTCCTGGCCAGCCCCCCCACCCCCACCAAATGTAATGAAACTCATTTATGAGTAGACACATACCAGTGAATTCTCATAACCACAAGATGGACAGAGAGCCCTATACATTTCAGGAGTAAAATTACAAGGTACCATTTTTTCTGTCTTCAAGTTAAAAATGGAGAATTGAAAGCATATTCTGATCTCTACTTCCTTCTAAAACCCTCTAAAATGACAGTAAAAGGTTGAAAAGCACAGGGAGAAGGGGCCAAAGAAAAAATATGAGAAGCTGTGAGCTGAGCAGTGACTGACATGGTATATAAGATAATGTGGAAACTTCACGTCATGGCGGGGGTATTGCAGGGAACAAGAGAAAGTGATATTACCCCCACTGCTATTAGTAGCCATAGGAATAAATACAAACAAAAACCACTAATATCCTGTAAAATTTTGGAGAGGAAATGCATTCATGAAACAAAAAAAACTGTCATGTGTTTTAAAAAATTTTTTAAAAACTCTTGAAATTAAAATTACAATAGCAGACATGACAAGTGCACTAGAACCATTGGAAAGTGAAGCTCTTAAAATCTCCCAGACATACAAGATAGAACACATAAAGAAAATTAGAGTTTTAATCCAGGAAGTCTACAATCACATAGTAAGAGTTTCAGATACAGAGAAGACAGGAAATGAAGAGGGGAAGTTGTCAAAGAAAAAAATCCAAGAATGTACCTCAGAACTGAAAAGCCCACAAAAAATAGTACAAACACACACACACACACACACACAGAATAAACAGTTCTTATTTAAAAAGAGAAAAGCCAGAATCTGAATAGCATTTGCCCTCCCACAAGCAACATTACAAGCTGGAAGACAGTGAAGAAGTGTCTTTGAAATTCTCAGGGGAATGATACCTAGTCCAAAAAGAAAAGAAAAGAAAAGGTAATTTAAATGTGATGGGAAAATAAAGACATTTTTAAATATTTAAGTTGTCAAAAAAAAAAATCAACCTCTCATGTATCATTTTATAGGAACTACTGGAGATTTTCCTAGGCTATAACAGAAAAGTAAACCAAGAAAGATGAAGCCAATCAAGGAAAGAGAAATGCCAATCAAGTGGAGAAAGAAGGATTTCCTGGAAAACTGGTACAAGGGGATCCCAGGGTACTAGCTATCCAGTCGCTGTGGAATGCATGTCCAGGTGGATCAGATGAACAGGGATAACCCTATGAGGGTGAGGGGGTGATGGGTAGGGGTGGGCAATGAAAATAGTGGACATTCTTGGTGTGTTTGCCTAAATTTCCAAAAGGTTTACAAATTTTCAAGGATTGAACTGGAGGTAGGTATGTGCATAACTAAGCAAGCCAAAGGATGAGTGAAGGATTGAATAGGGTGGAGGAGAGGAAGTTCTACAATAAGGGAAATATCATCATATAATACTGTTTAGCTTAGCTGTGGATAATATTGATATAGTCTGTATTAATAAAAATACTGAATTTAGAGTTAACAGGAATTGGTGATAAATCTACACAGGAAGCATCAGAACATTGTGTTTATGCATGTGTACTGTTTGGGGAAATTGTAAGAGCAAAATTTCCTATTTTCCATACAAGGAACTCAATGAATAATATATAAACCTAAAATACCAAGAAATTGCAGCATAAGCATAGTATTTAGGAATATATAATCAAATTCCAGGAAGAAACTTACCAAAAGGTGATGAAAACATGGCTCAGATGGTGGCTAGTTTTTACTATAAACCATCTAGGCTTTGCTTTATTTACTCATCTACAATTTACTGGATAGAATAAAAAGTAAATGTATGGTGCAGCTGCTGTGGAAAACACGATGGTGTTTCCTCAAAAAAATAAAAATAGAATTACCATATGATCCAGTAATTTCACTTGTGGGTACATACCCAAAATAAGTGAAAGCAGAGACTCGAATAGATATTTGTAAACCATGCCCATATCAGTACTGTTCACAATAATGTGAATAAAAGGTGAAAATAACCAAAATGTCCATTAACAGATGAATGGAAAAACAAAATGTGGTCTATGCATACAATAGAATACTATTCAGCCAAAAAAGGAACAAAATTGCATTATATGCTATTATGTGGATGGACCTAGAAAACATCATGTAAAGTACAATAAGCTACACACAACAGGACAGATACTGTAAGATTCCACTAATGTGAGTTTCCTAAAGTAATCCAATTCAGAGAGACAGAAAATAGAATAGTTGCCAGGGGCTGGAGGGATGAAGGAATGGGGAGTTTTTGTTTAATGGGTACAGAGTTTCAGTTTGAGATGATGAAAACATCTTAGAGAGGAGTAGTAATGAAGATTGCGAGACGAACCATGAGAGACTGTGGACTCTGAGAAACAAACCGAGGGTTCTAGAGGGGAGGGGGGTGGGGGGATGGGTTAGCCTGGTGATGGGTATTAAAGAGGGCACGTATTAAGTGGAGCATTGGGTGTTATACGCCAACAATGAATCATGGATCACTACATCGAAAACTAATGATGTAATGTATGGTGACTAACATAACATAATACAATTAAAAAAAAAAAAGATTGCACAACAGTATCAATGTACTTAATGCCACTGAACTACACACTTAAGAATAGTTAAAATGGGGGGCACCTGGGTGGCTCAGACAGTTGAGTGACCGATTTTTGATTTTGGCTCAGGTCATGATCTCAGGGTGATGAGATCAAGCCCTGTATCAGGCTCCGCATTCAGCAGGGAGTCTGCTTGAGAATTCTCTCTCTCCCTCTCCCTCTGCCCCTCCCGCTGCTCACATATGCACTTTCTCTCTCTCTCTCAAATAAATAATAAATAAATCTTTAAAAAAAGAATAGTTAAAATGGTAAATTTTACGTTCTATGTAATTACCACAATAAAAGAAGTAGATTTAGTGCTTTCTGTCCCCTCTCTTCTCTTCCCCTTCTGTATTAGTTTCTGATTGCTACCGTAATTAATTAACAAAAACTTGGTGGCATAAAACAACCTGAATTGATAATCTTCGTGTTCTGAAGGGTAGAAGTCCAACACTGTTCTTGCAGGTGTTGGCAGGACTGTGTTTTGCATTCCTTTTTGAAGACTTAGAGCAGAATCTGTTTCCTTGCCTTTTCTACCTTCTAGAGGCTATCCACATTCCTTGGCTTGTGGTCCTTTCTTCCCGCTTCTAAACCAGCAATGTTGCATCTCTCTACCTGTTCTTCTTTAGTTACAGTTTTGGGGGCTCTGATCTCAGCTGAGAAAGGTTCTGATTTTAAGTACTCCTGTGATTAGATTGGACCCACAGATAATCCAAGCCACTCTCTCATCTCAAGGCCCTTCATCTTAATCACATCTGTAAAGTCTCTTTTGGGAGGTGTGGAAACAAGCTCACACATTCCAGGGATTAGGACATGGACATCTTTGAGGGACCATTATTCCGCCTACCATGCCTCCTCTCTGTACACAATTCCCTCTTCAAGCTGTTTGCTCTGAGTCAGGGAGCCAGGAGCTGTGATGGACCAGAGGGGGTGTCAGAGTCTGTGTGTGGAGGGGAGGGTGTCTGTTCTAAAAGATAGCCAAGCACAAGTTGTAGAACCCCGAACAGGGTAAGAATAACCCCCCAGAAGGGACAGAGAGTATGGGATGTCTGGAGCCCAAGGAAAATGAGGAGGTGAGGAAGGTGACGGCCAAGGGGGATGGCGGCTCTACACAGAAGGGTGAGTGGACTGTGGGGTCATGGGGTGGGAGGTGATCTGGAGGGACTGTGTGTCAGATGAGAGAGGTAGGAGCGAGCTCACATGGGGAGTGGGTGGTGCCAAACAGGGAGGGTGCTGGAGACTAAACAGCATGGGAAGGATTCCTGGATGATGTACCACCTGGACAGTGGCCTGCAAGAGGTGTCAGAGCTCAGGAGGAGTGAAGAGGTCATCTTGGAATCAGGGAAGGTTGCTGTGGCCACCAGAGAGTGTTTATGCATAAGGAGGTACATCAAATACATTAAGGATAATGAGAGCCAGGTTTCAGATACTGGAAGAAAGGAGTTACTAGTCTGGAAAGGGAAAAAAAAAAAAAAACGGAATAAACCTGTGATATTAAGTAGAAATTAGAGGTTGGGTATGAATTCATGGTATCAATGCATATACAGGTAAAGTCATAAATATAGATGAAAACAGGTATGTATACACCATATATGCCCACTTCTAATATATACGCATATCCACGTAACTGTACAAAGCAATAAGCACACTTTGCACCGAGGTGGTGTTATTTAAGTGCTATTCTCCAATGACTAGAACTAGTGTTCCCTGGAAAATTGGCTAATTCTGGGGTTTATACAGGAAACATATAAGCTTGAAACATCTTGTGCCAGAAAGTACAATAGTGCTCCAAAAAAAAAAAAATGACTAGGACATGCCAATAGGGTAGAGAAATCACCTTGAAGAGGCTCTCATTGGTCAAGTGAGAACAGTTGAAGCATCAAAACAAATAAAAATCATAGTAGATAACACCTTGATTAAAATAGGAAAGCATGAATTCATGATAAACTGTTTAAATGAAAGTTTATGAAGAGCAGAATATTTATATATTTTCAAAGTACCTCCTCCCAAAATACCTATTATTTGAAAAATGTAGTGGAGAAGTCTGGCAGAAAATGCCTTTACCACGTACTCAAAGTTAACATCATCAGTAATAGGACAGATATACAATTTTAAACTTAATCCTTTCTTTTGGCAAAACTTGAATGCATTCTGAAGATTAGTTGATAGTAGTGTATTAATGCTAACTGCCTATCTTGGTGGTTGCACTATGGTTATGAAGAATGTCCTTTTTTTTTGTAGGAATTCTACACCAGTGTTCTGGTGGGGATGGACATCAGGTTCGATGGGAGGGACTAGGAGTTCATCGATGCCATTACTGTCCATGACATGTTTTTACTATTGGGATAAACACATTGTAGTAAATAATGTTGAAATAGTTGTTATACTCTAGGAGGGGAGTCCCTTCTCTCTTATTTCCATATTATTGGTTACTACAATAAATTAACCAGAATTGTTCAGCCTTATTATCAGCAGCTGGTGCCAGCTCTTTTTCAGAAACTGAATCTCTTGGAAGCAACATCAGAAAAATCGTATCCTCCACAAAGGACTGACCCATGTTCTCCTGAACAATAATCCTGCATGAAGTAGACTCCTGGGGTCAGGATCCCCAGTGTACGTGGTCTCATCACTGTGAGCAGACACTTCTCAGCCCATACCATGAGCTGAGCCGGGTTTCCAGGGTTTCATAACGCAGATGACTTCATGAAATGAAAACTTGAATCCAAGTTCTGGTCAAACAGGAATTACTAAATGAAACTGATTTAAAAAAAAAAAATTATAAGGGAAGCATTCTTTTATAATATATTTGCAATAATTTCTGAATAATCCTGAAATTGTTTCAAAAAAATATTATAACCATCTAATTAAATACAAAATTACAAAATTTTCTGAATATTGAACTCATAAAAAAATTCTCCTTCCCAGATTTTCATCATCCAATATAAAATTAACCAATGTGGAAAAAAAAGATTCCTGATTTGCTTGTGAATCCATATCACAAAACTAATTTAAAAAATTAATATTCACAACTAAAACTATTTGAAAATACCAATTATCCAGGGGGAAATGCATTTAAAAGAAATTATTTAGAAAGGAAAGGGAATTGGACTGCATTATACTTTTCCTCAGAGCACTCAATGTGAGGAAATAAATGGAATAAAGTCTTCAAAGTTTGGAGTAAAAAAAGAATTTGATTCTAAAATTCTCTATCCAGTTGGGACACCAGAGTGGTTCAGTCAGTGAAGCGTCTGCCTTCAGCTTGGGTCATAATCTCAGGGTCTTGTAATCGAGTCCCGCATTGGGCTCCCTGCTCAGTGGGGAGCCTGCTTCTCCCTCTGCCTCTGCCTGCCACTCCCCCTGCTTGTGCTCACTCTCTCTCTCTCTCTCTGACAAATAAATAAAATATTAAAAAAATAAAAAAATAAAATTCTCTATCCAGCCAGAATATTAATCTACTCTGAAAGCAAAATTGTTTTTCCCTCAAAATTTTACAAAAATGCTTTATTTATAATAGCAAAAATGTTGGAAACAAGCTCTAAAGTCCAAGGAATTCAAGAAGGAAGGTGACACAGGATAGGAGAAGCACTGGCAAGTAATTGTGGTCCAGAAGCAGTGATTAATCACGATAGTAAACCCCTATAAACACTAATGCTTTGACTGTATAAATTCATTTAATCTCAAAATCAGTCAACAAGATAGGTACTGCTGTTCTCACCGTTTATGGCACGGAGAGCTTAAGTGACTCCTTCAAGTCCTCTGAGCTAGTAAGTGCCAGAGACAAGGGCTGCCCAGCTCCAGAGCTATATTCTTAACCACTCTACATGCTGCCTGTGCGCATATAAATGAATGGACTTCAACTGAAATTGAAAGAGAATACATTTGGTCTTTAACACTTGAAAGATTCTCCTTTGATTAGTAAAGTTGAATGACAAAAGATTACATGTAATTTTCTGTTAGTTCAATCATGCTACCTGGTTAGTAGTATATGTTTATACTTACAGATATGATTACATTCACTGAACAGATTGTAAATTTTTAAAAGCCCCCCAAATAAAGAAATAACTCTAGAACTCACAAAAATCCATAGGCCAGATGGCAAAAATGCATTTTATATATATATATATATATATATATAATATATATAATGGGTGTGTATTTATAATATATAAAGATTGACATTAGAAGTTGGAGAGTGGAATTAAGGTTAGAGGTATGAATGGATATATTGACTTCTCATTCTATGCTTTTAATTACTTTTTGCAGTTATTTTACAATGTGCATGCAACCTTTGTGAAATTTCTGTTTGTGTGGACCTGGGAAGAGATTTCCAATTTATTGTTGAATTAAAGAAGTAAATTGCAGAGGATCCCAATGGTGTCTTAAGCATGTCCACTCTACTCTGTGTGTGTGCAGGCATGTGTGTTCGCCTGTGGAAACATCTGCGTGTGTGTGTGTGTGTGTGTGTAGGTCGCATATGTGCATGGGGCCAAATGAATAAAGGGTTTGGAAGGATACTGCTGAAAATGTAAGCTGCTGAAAATGGCTGAGTCTAAGGATAGGGACAGTGAGAGAAGGAGGGAGAATGGTAGTTGCTTATTATAGTTCTGTGGTAGTTGGATAATTTTGCAAGGTTCATGCATTAAATATATGATGATGATGATGGGAGTACCTGGGTGGCTCAATCGGTTGAGCGTCAGACTCTTGATTTTTGGCTCGGGTCATGATCTCAGGGTCATGGATTGAGCCCCGCATGGGGCTTTGTGCTGGGCATGGAGTCTGCTTAAGATTCTCTCTCCCTCTGCCCCTCCCCCATCCACCTCCTCTAAAATAAGTAAATAAATAAATAAACAAATAATGGTGATAAAGCAAAATTTTGAAAAAAATAAATAAAAGAATGGCACAAGATTTACTCGATTGGAGGGAAATGGCCAGAGACAATAACCAGTGAAAATTTTCAGCTCAATCGTAACGCTATCAACATCAATGATGCTAGTTAACTCTTTGTAAGGTTGGGAGGGAAGTGGAGTGAAGGGAACCAGAACAGGAATGTGGAAAAGTGAGCTGCTATAGGATTTTTAAAGTTCAGTGTCTCACTCCTATCTTCACTCTGGCTTTTTATACAATAAGAAATTTTTGCTCCCAAAGGAATGATAGATTCATACTTTAGCCCCAGTGCTTCACCAAATACTTAATCTTTATTTCTGCTCTGCTCAGCTAGCTTTGATCTTTGGAGAAATAGAAAAGCCCATAATGTTCATAAATTAGTTCTAGACCTCCCTCCCATGGAATTTTGGAGCCCACTTAAGAATGAAATTCCTTAAAATTATAGAACCAAATAACCCGGGCAGGTTGTTAGGTTTGTTTCCATGGGAACGAGTGAGCCCTTCCTCCTGACCACTTTTCCTCATTCCTACTCCCCAGACACACATGCCTGCTAATGAATTTCATGCCGGGTACTTTTCCTGAACAAGGTAATATTTCTCCACAAAAAGAACTACTGGAGTTTCCTTATTTTTTTTTTTCAAATGTAGTGATATTACTGAGTCACAGAACATCCACACCAATTAAACAGGTGAATTTAGCTATGGTTTCGACTAGCATTTTGATGCATCTGTTTTAATAAGGAGAACTGCAGGCAAGAGAGGGCAGTTGTTACACGTTCACCAGCTGAAGATGCAGTAAGTGGCTGATGTCAGCACCCGGCCTCCACAGTCGTGGGCACATTCACATTCAGGGCTGATGACACCCACAACAGTCAAGATTCAAACCAGGAATGAGGGACTCTCCAAGGTCAAATAAATAAATGGCCAATAATACAATTAAAAAATGCAGTTTCTCAGGGCGCCTGGTTGGCTCAGTCGGTTAAGTGTCTGACTCAATTTCGGCTCCAGTCATGATCTCAGGGTCCTGCGATGGAGCCCCCAGTCAGGCTCCACACTCAGGGTGGAGCCTGCTTGTCCCTCTCCCTCTGCTCCTTTCCCTACCACCCTCAAATAAATAAGTGAATAAAATCTTTTAAAAAAATGTGATTTCTCAAGGCTTAGGCAGAATTCAACGTAGCCAAATGGTGTCAGGCTTAAGAGAAGGCAGCTGAGAAAGTGGAACAGTCATGCAGTGAGGGTCCTGGGCATTGATTGAATATATTCTGGGTCAGAAACTCTTCTAGGAGAAAGAGCTCCTCCTCCAAAACCCATCCTTCCCTCCTTCCATGGTCATAATTTTAGTCCCTTAGTTTTTATGAGAATATTCTCTAAATGTCAAGTCAGAGTTATAGGCTCCCAGACCTAACACATCCATGTAATTGTATGGTTTCTATCTGATATGATTATGCAGAGGAAATTGAAATGACAGAGAACTTAAGGCTGTTACCAATACCAAATTTAGGCTTTCATACCTCGAGTAGAGTGAGGTATGGTATGATTTCTACAAAACTGTCCTGCAATGCCAGTGTCTGTGTGTACACACATACATACTTATATATATTTCAATAAAATATGAAATTCACCAGCACCACCTCATTCTCTTCACCACTTTGTCTAGGTAGAACTGGAATTCTCTCCCTCTCCCTCACCTCACTTCTGCCTTGAGTTTAGACCTGGACATCACCTCTGCTGGCACTCTAACAGCTTAGCCACACTTTTTAATGTGAGAGTGGGATTACCAGAGACTTTCAAGGACATGTTAAAATCTATTAGGAGGTCCACTTTAGCAAAGACCTAGGGATCTATTCTGTCTGATGCCTATCATGCAGGACATAAAGGGAGATTGGAGCGTTAGCATGGAGGCATTATTGAAGGAGAACCTGTGTCACCCATTGTTCCAGGTAGATATTTGCTCCATTTTTCTATCATTATTATGGGAGGGTGGTGATAAGGATGGCTGCCCAGAATGTCAGTGTCCAGGAAAACTGCTGCATCCATTCATTCTTTTATCCGTCAACACTTCAGATAGGTATTGAACATCTATTGTATTTAGAAGTTAGGGCATAAAATTTGCATGTCCAAACCAGAGTTCATCTAAAGATTAAAAAGTCAATTCGTATCTTACCTTGTAGAGGATTCTTAGTATATCCTAGGACACCACTGGGTGAACTTTTTCTCTATAGTGCCAGAGAGTAAATATTTTAGGCCTTGAGGTCACATACTCTATCACTTCCTCTTCTCTTCTTGTTTCTCCTTCTCCCTCCTCCTCTTCCTCCTCTTTCCCCCTCCATGTCCTTCTCCTTCTTCTTCTCCACAATCCTTTTAGGTTGTACAGAACATTCTTAGCCTAGACTAGAGGCCAGATTTGGCACATATAACTTTCTGCTCCATCCCAAATCCCTGCTGCTCAATGGGGTCCACAAATCATCAGCAGCATCAGTGTCACCAGGGATTTTGTTAGAAGTGTGGCTTATCAGGCTCCATCGTGGACCTGTTCCATCAGTTTACTATCACTGTATAACAAACTACAAGACCCAGTGCCTTAAAACAGCAATCATCTATAATTGTTCATGAGTATATAGGTTGGCTGGGAGATTCTTCTGGTCTTGGCTGGGTTCCCTCATTCATCTACTACAGTAAGCTAGAGGTGAGCCAGATACCTCTGCCACTAAATGTTGGTTGGCTCTCATCTGGGGTACCTGGGTTTCCTTCCATGTGGTCTCTTATTTTCCAGTTGGCCAGCTTGGGTTTGTTCCAGGCTAGTAGTAAGGGTCCGAGAAAGGAAATGGCCCAGGCATGGAACTGGCATAATATAACTTCTCCCACACTCTATCAGTGAAAGCAAGTCACAGTCCAATCTAGATTCAAGTAGAAGGAAAATAGAGTCTATCCTTTGCTGGGAGGGGCTTCAAAGTCACATTACAAAGCACACAGACGCAAGGAGAAATGGAGAATTGTGATTATATCTGCAATCTGCCATACCTACTAAATCAGAATCTCTGCGTGTTAACAAGACCACTAGAAGATTCACAGGCACATTTAAATTGAAGAAGCACTGGTTCTAAAGTATTTTCATGGTATCACTTTTCTTTTCTCCTAAAGCAGTTCCATGTTCATGTTTTAAATAACCAGTTGTCAAGAAAGATCAGAACAGGTAAACTCAAACATCTAGCACCAATCAGGAAAGAAGGTTTAATTTGAACTATTGCTGCTCAAACTGTTAGTGAACAACCACCAAGAGACATGGCTCGGAGCTACTCGAATTCTTCATTCACTCACAACCTAAAACTGGAGCTCTTCAGACACTCCTTGCTTCCTAACCTAAAAGGTACTTTGTGAACTTTCATTTGTGAAGAAAGTGTTACTATTGGCACATCGACATCTACCTCATAGTTATATAATGTCAACCCTGTCTGTATGAGCTATTTGGGTATCATAAACATAAACAGGGAAACCTTCCAAGATTGAAACAATAGAGGAACAGTGATGAATACATTTCTTTGAATACGATGGTGAGGACTCTTACTTACTTCAGAGTTTGAATGGGTTCACATACATACAGATTGCTAATGTATGACTTGTTGACTGATAGCTAAGAACACAGGCTTGGGAGCCAGACTGCCTGAATTGGAATCTCAGCTCTTCCACTAACTATGTGTGACCTTGGGCAAATTACTGAATCTCTGTGTACTTCAGTATTTTCACCTACAGTACCAGAGAAACAATAGTAGCTAATGCATAAGGCTCTTAAGGGAGTTAAAGACCTTGGTATTTGCAAATAATCAGAAGAGTGCCTACTTGCATTATCATAATCCTTTTCACTACTATAATTTTCTTGACATAAGAAAAGTAACCCAGTCTGTACACAGATGGATACTTTCTTGAGATCTTAAGTGAATTTTTATTTTTTTTTTAATAAAAATTTCACTCTTCTTTTCTTGCCTACATTCTTTCACTTTGTATATTTGTCAGGCTTCTTTGATACCATAATATTCTGGATGTGTATGGATGTGCTTATTTGCAGAGTATAAAGAAATGGCCTATTTTCCATAGTGAGTAAAAGAATTCTGAATCTTAATATGTGTAATTATGCTATTTGCAAATGTGACAGCTCTGGATACTTAGAACACTGCAAGACCATGCTGTGACATTATAATCATAATGGCCATAATTATTCGAATTAGTACTTTTACTTGTGGTTTGTTTCCAGCACAAACTTTCCTGGGGAATAACATTAGCTACTACTCTTGACTCTTGTTCATGTTGACCAAGGGGCTGATATATCACAAACTTGTAATCTACAAGTAACATACAGACCTTGATGGGTGGGAGGAGCTGGGGTGGGGGGTAGCAGAGGGAAGGAATGGAAGAAAGGAGAAAGTTGGAGGAAGGGAGAGGAATGCAAAAGGGTAACACTAATAATCCATAATTTTTCATAAATAATTTATATGTTCCATCTATGTTAAATATTTGAATAGTCCACTTGGTAAAATGGTAAACACCAACCACAGGTGGCTCAATTTAATTCTATATGTTATTAACATTTGAGACTCCTCTAAACTGACATGAGAATAAAGCATCCCCAATTCTCTAGCGAGCCAGCACGACACAGAGAAGGAAAGGATTATTAGGTGCCATCGGAATGAGTGAGTTGTTCCAACTAGACCAAGAATGTGGATTCTTCACTAGTGCATCAGATTGGTAAATAGTTTCTATGAATCCTCAAAGGTTCTTTGTGTGACTCTCTGAGGTTGAACAAAAATAGTGAGCACCAAAAATGACATCGTGTCACTTACATTTTGGTGCCAAATTTTCTGTTAATATTCCAGAACTACAAATAGAAAAGACAACATCAACAGTATGTAATTTTCACCTCGAAAAATAAATTGGTCTCAGTAGCTGATGTGGGAAACAAAGGCAAAAGAAAAATTAAATTTCCTTACTACTTACAGCCTACTGACAAGTCCTTGAAACTGGCACAGTGCCATTCCTCTAGGAACTCAGCTGCCTCCATATTGATACTTTGCTAAGGGCAAAAGGCAATCTTAGCTGACCCCCAGAATCCTGTAAGTCTACTTTAACATAAAATTTCTTTGGAAACTTCCTTTATCCCTATCCCCAGGATACATGTTAACAATCACCTCCCAAGCATATGACCCACTGATACACATCTGAAGGGTCTCACTGACTCAGGTTTTATTAGACAGTAATAAATGACTTTTCCCCAACAATAGCCAGCCCCCTCAAGATCCTGAAAACCTTGCTTCCAAATTCCTTAGAGATTTACGCTATCCCTAACCTCCTCCCTATCAACTTGAATATATAATCGCCCAGCTCTTTCTGCCCGTGGATCCTGTCCCTTAATAAAACCATCTTTTTGCACCAAAGATGTCTCAAGAATTCTTTCTTGGCTCTTGGCTTTGAACCCTAACATCTTTCCTACATTATAACTACCTACCATGGGTCCATCATATGTAGAGACTTTCTAATAAAAGAAAACCTCTCCTCTTACCATTATTCTTTGTTCATTTATTTTCTTTGGCATAACATTTTTTACTAGTATAGAATTAATACATGTTCAAGATGGGAAAGTTGGAAAATGTAGAAAATTATAAAGAACAAAATGAAAACCACCCACAATCCCATCACTCAGACAACTGCTTTAAATACTTCATGTCATTTATCCCAGTATTTTTTTATTATTGCTTACAAAATATATTTTGAGCATCTGTTTCATAGGAAATAACTTTTATTAGAGAAGAAAGATGAGATTTACTCTTTGCATGTTTCACAGTGTGTATTTGATTGGCCCCAGGATATGATTTAGTGGCCAACGCCTACAGTGACGTAGATGGTGATTTTCTGTCCTCAGATACAGACTTTCGTGATTTGTCATTTGTCAAAGCACAGTTTCACACTTGACTAGTCTTTCCATCAAAAGAGATACAATTATATCCCAGTATTTTTTAAGAAAAAATCATTTGTGAATTAATCATCTATCCCCTCTGGGTTAATGATAAATGATGATCAAGCAATTTATGATTAAATGATTAAAATGATAAAAATGAATACTCTTGTTCATTCTGTGAATCTTAAATAAAGCTACCTAAATCCCTAGCCATATATATTTTTTATTGAAGTATAATAAACACCCACAAAATCCCGGGTGCACAGCTTTATGTTATTTCCATGAAATGAGGATAATTGTATAACCAGCATCCTGATCAAAAAAGTAGAAAATCTCCAGCATCACAAATACCTCTGCTCTTACACCCCATCAGTTACCACTCTTCTGACTTCTAGTATCAGAAATTACTTTTGTCTGGTTTGGAACATTATGTAAATGAAAGCATACATGTCTTCTTTGAGGTTTGGCTTTATTCTATCAACATTACAGTTACATCTATTTCTTTGTTTAATGTGTATTTTTTATGTACAAAAATATTATACACAATTTTAGCTCCAAAATATTAACATTTTATTTCATTTATTTTAAAAAATCATTTGGTAACTGCTTGAGGTGATTTGTAAGAAATAGTGACCTGGTAATGTAGAGTGTTGTGATCAATTATATCTTCAAGAAGACACTTTTTTGATAAAAGCAAATATAGTACATTGAATTTTGTGTTTTTTGGTCTTCTTTGCTTTCATTTTATTGTCACAAACTTTGTTTACCTCTTTAAATTGCAATGGAGAAAAGAGTTATTTTGAACATTAAGTCCTTGTTGAGAGTCGAGTGGAGGCATGAGAGTAATAAAGAAGTACATCCTATATCATAATATTTTAGAGCTAGCAGAAACCTTAGGCATTAAGTCTAACCCCTCTGAACTGGAGGCTCAGATAAGACAAGTAACTTACTAATGTTATATATCTAGTTAGTGGCAAAGACCTTGATCAGTGTTCTCTCTATTATGCCTTGATATATCATAATTTTAATTTGGATAGATTGTGGAACATTTGCCAAGAAAAATATAATAATCTTATGTTTGGCAGCTTCTCCACATCTCTTGTTTAGCTCAATGGTGATCCTTATTCCACTCTGTTTTAAAGGATGTATGGTCCAGGGATGAATTAATTTTCTAGAGAATTATGTCATGTTGAGCTTTAAGTTCACGGTTTTTATGTAATTCGATACTTATTTTACAGATGAGCAATCTGAGACCCATAGAGGTTAAATTCGAGTCAAGCAAATTTGCCACTAAAAACCAGGTGATTTAGTACCCCCCCCACCCCCCGCCCAGCATTTTTCTTTTCATGCTAGTCATTGATAATCTATTAGAATTGGACACAAATTCCAGGTTATTCCTCTTAAGCTAATATTCTTGACAAATAATCAAGTTGTGTCCAGGTAGAAGATGTTGCTCTCTTCTTACTGGGATATCAGGACTCCAACCTTGAGTTCAACTTGTATTCATTACCACTTTTCGGGCAAGACCAGATACTCATGATAAATTAAGGTGGCTAATTTACCAGGAGCCTATTTATAGGGTGAGGTTCAGGAAGAAGATCAGGGGAATGCACACATATCTAAGAGGGAAGAGTATTTATAGAAAAGCATGAGTTCTAAGACATTTTTCCTAAGATATTAAGCTCCAAAGACATGGTCTGTGACTTCTGGAAAAAGGTCCCAGGCAGACACTCAATGAGCTCTTCTAAGAAACTAAGTGAGCTGAGGAAGCACAAGCCACACTCATCTGCCATTTTGCTTGTTAGCTTCCAACCATAGAATTTGAGAATACCAGATACTTTTGCACTCTCTCTTAAAGTTAGGGATAACATTTTGAGGTAATTGCAGTCAACATTTACTTCATAAAAAGAGAAATGTGTCTGAGGAATGACTAGCCCTGTCATTCTTTCTTTCTCCCTGAGATGTATTAAGAGTATAATTAAGAAGAGTGCAGGAATAGGACATTCAGTACTCTTTTTTGCTCACTTTAATATTGTTTGTGATTATTCCTGATAGACGTTGTTATAATATGAAGCTTTGTGCTCCTGCAGCTATTTTGTGACCAAAAGAGGAAACACTGCTTACTGGCTAAAGAAGAGTTAAAGAATGGGAGGAGCCAGACTTCCTGCTACTGAATGTATTAAATATCAACATTATTTAATTTATCACTTGCTGGTTATTCTGCTACTGCTGATAAATAGTACTGCTTTATTCTTAATGAGACATGTTGACAGAGTGTAGAAGAGGAGATGCTTTATACTTCTTTTGGCATAGAGTATCACTGCAGTGCTTTGAGGAGTCCAGGTAGCACTTCAAATAATTTTGGATTTATGAGCTTGGGAGACAGCACCCTTCAGGCTGATATAGCATAGTCCTGGTGCTGGTGGACAATGAATGCCGTGGGAGTGAGAGGTGCCCTTAAGAGGCTCCAATGGAGAAGACCTCAACAAGAGATCCCGGAGCCAGGCAGGATCAACACCATGGAAAGGACAGTTTAAGAGCTCCTGTGATGTATTCTAAAGAACCTCCAGAAATAACTGAATGAAATTTGGAAGAGGGCTGGATGTCCCTCATTGGCAAGCACAGGCTAGAGCCATTGAAATACGTGACATCTTGTAAGACGCTGGGGAAGTCCAGGTTGTAGGATTATTTTTGATGAAGATTTGTTTGTTTTGCAATTCACCAAAGATAGGTCACTTGTTGGAAATTTCACTTTGGATCTCAAAGTTTCATAATACACGCTTCTCATGATTTTTGTATTTTAAATTCCTCATTTTAGAAATGACAAAAACAAAGCTCAGAGAATATGATTACTCCCCCTCTAAATTTCTCCTGGATATAACATTCTCTATGTTGTTCTGCCCAGGTGTAAATTAGTTATCTTCTCATCTGGACCTCCCACAGGGGGACTGAGACATCACAAACAGCAAGAGGGCAAGGCTTAACAGTTTAGCTTAGAATCATCTTGAAAAATCAAGCTTGAATTTGAATATAACTTTAGAATTGAATGGAGAATTTCTTTTCCCTAAATACTCACTGAAATGGCTAATCAGCAAAATAAATGGGTTTTACCAAATGTTCAGAGATTATAAACTGTATTAAGCACTCATCAACAAATTAAAGCATTTCTGTGGGACCTTCCTCCCAGCACCTTTTCTCCTTTCATCAATGATGATAAGTTCTTCCCGGGCGCCTGGGTGGCTCAGTCGGTTAAGCGACTGCCTTCGGCTCAGGTCATGATCCTGGAGTCCCTGGATCGAGTCCCGCATTGGGCTCCCTGCTCGGCAGGGAGTCTGCTTCTCCCTCTGACCCTCCCCCCTCTCATGTGCTCTCTCTCTCTCATTCTCTCTCTGTCAAATAATAAATAAAACCTTTTAAAAAAAATAAAAATAAAAATAAAAATAATGATAAGTTCTTGCAATGAGATTCCTCTGATGCTTTATATTCATTATACATTTTTACGTGGAGGTTAATTTCAGGGGGTTAATCTTGAGGTCATTATTCATTAAGATGGTCACTCAAATCCCAATAGAGGCATCTGTGGGAAATTTGGCTAAAGTTAGCCTAGCATGGGCTAGAACTATTAAAATCCATGTTTTATTATTTTTTCTCGATTATTTAAAATTAAAAGAAGTGATGATCTGCCAGTTATATCTAATCCAGTAGACGAATTTGTAGATGCATCCAGTAGAGGTACAAGTAAGAAATATGATCCAATACAATTTAATTTGTAAGTGCACCAAAAGTTTTATTAAAGGAAGATCTACTGAAGCTGAGTTAGGCATTCTCTAAGTTTCTAAGAAATGTGTAATGGGAAGGTGGTATGTGTGTGTGTGAAGTATAGAAAATATAATATAGAAGTATAGAAAATATAATCACACAAATCTATATCATTAAATGGAATACATATCATCAAAGAAACAAGATCCTCTTGGAATTGAAAAACCTGAGAATTTGTAAACTGTTGAGGAAATCCAAAAGTCTTCACTGGGTATGTCTTTTTATAATGGGGTTTAAAATCATTTCTAGGATTTTAACTACCAGAAATGTTAGAAAAACCCATGCCTGGAATTCTTAATAGCATTAGCTAAGACATGAACACAGGCATGTGTGGACAATATCAGGGAAGCGTTCATATATGTTTGTTTGAATATCAACTGGAAAGATAAGTTGGAGCCATAATATTGATTGTTGTTTTGAGTTATGTGACATAAATCCAGAATGCATGTGAGAACCAATGAGTGTTTGGTATAATAGGATCTGCACCTGAGAAAGGTGATTCTGGCCAGCAGTAAATTTCTTTTAGATTAGGGAAGGACAAGGAGGATAGATGAGAAGTGTTTTGCTTACATACCATTCCACCAGCACTTGAATTTATCATAACTAATGTTTCTTTTGTTTCTAAATGGCTTCACATCTTCCTAGATTATTTGTGATAAGGAAAAGAAATGAATATTATGGTATTTTTAAGAAGAAATTGAAATAAATTTAATTGTTAGGGTGGCTAGGTCAGTTAAGCATATGCCTTTTGCTCAGGTCATGATCCCATCGTCCTGGGATCAATCCCTGCATTGGGCTCTCTGCTCAGCAGGGAGTCTGCTTCTCCCTCTCCCTCTGCCCCTCCCACTGCTCATGCTCTCTCTCTCTCAAATAAACAAAATCTTAAATCAATGAATAGATAAATTTAATTGTCATCATTTCTATACTTGGTAAATTGTTAAAGATTCATAAAATGTAGGAGTTTAGGCACCTAACCTGATGGTACTACTAGCATTCAGAAAACACAATAGTAGGGGGTGCCTGGGTAGCTCAGTCAGTTAAGCCTCTGTTTTCAGCTCAGGTCATGATCCCAGTGTCCTGGGATTGAGCCCCTCTTGGGGCTCCCCACTCAGCAGGGAGTCTGCTTCTCCCTCTCCCTCTGCCCCTCCATGCCATTCAAAAAAAAATCTTAAAAAAGAAAAAGAAGAAAACACAATAGTAAAACATTTGAAATAGATTTGGTAGGTCATGAATTACAATAAATGTAGTTATAATTAATGTTTCCCAGTCAATGATCAGTAGCCTTCAAATCCATTCATCATTTGTCACCATATTCTCTTAACATAGTCAGATATAGTTGTGATTTCAAAATGGAGTACATAAATGGAAAATGGAAATAAATGGAGCAAATGGAAAACATAGGAGAGTTGTCCCCTCTTATTGAACATTTAAAATGATGGTTAAAACTGTTTAGGTGAATACATATTCATTCTCAAAAATAGAAGGGGACTTGGGGGCGGAGCAAGATGGCAGAGGAGTAGGAGACCTAAATTTCATCTGGTCCCAGGAATACAGCTAGATAGGGATCAAACCATTCTGAACACATACGAACTCAACAGGAGATCAAAGAAAAGAACAGCAGCAACTCTCTGAACAGAAAAGTGACCACTTTCTGGAAGGTAGGATGTGCAGAGAAGTGAATCTGAGGCGATATTCGGGAAGATAGACGGCGGGGGAGGGGCCTCCGTCATCCACTTCTGGCAAGTGATAGAGCCCGGAGCACAAAATCGGAACTTTTAGAAGTCGGCTCTGCTGAGGGAGGTCGCTCCAGGAGCTAAGCAGGGGCTGGAACCCTCACGGGACAGTGTGGTCTAAGGGCCCTCGGGGTCACAGAAAGACCAGGGGTGCCTGAGTGTGGCAGAGCCCCCAGGTATTGGAGCAGGGAAGTTGGCTGCAGAGACGGAGTGGAGGAGTGGGCTCTAGGCTCCGGGTTGTCATAAACAGTGATCCGCAGCACAGTCAGGCCACTGCTCCTCCAGCAGGGACCCAAGAAGCGGCAGATCCGGGGAGACTCCCCTTTCTCCCCCGGGAGGAGCGGTGCGGGAGCGCACCTCAGGGATCTGCTGGGTTTGGGAGACTCCACACGGGGTCGAGTGCCAGAGATAGAAATGCTCGGTCACAGGCCGGGTGAGCACGGAGTGCGGCCAGAGACCAGGGAGACAGGAGTGATTGACTGCTTTTCACTGGAGGTGCACTGAGGAGTGGGGCCCCGAGTTCTCGGCTTCTCCAGGGTGGAGATTGGGAGACCACCATTTTCACTCTCATCCTCCAAAGCTGTACAGAAAGCTTGCAGGGAACAAAAGCTCCCAAGAACAAACCGGAGCAGATTACTTAGCCCTGACCAGCAAGGGTGGGGCAATTCCACCTCTGACAAAGACCTTTGGGAACCAGGGCAACAGACCCCTCCCCCAGGAGATCAGCAAGAACAGCCAGCCAAGACCACGTTTACCAGTTGAGAATGGCAGAACTCCAGCGCTAGGGGAATAATGCACATAGAATCCATGGCTTTTTTAACCATGATTCTTTAGTCTTTCAAAGTTAATTTTTTTAACTTTTTTTTTTTTTAATTTTTTCTTTTTCCCTTTTTCAACCAACATCTTCTCAATCCCTTTTTTAAAAAAATCTTTTTTATTTTTCATTTTCAGAGTCATATTCTATCCCTTCATAGTTGTTAACCTTATTTTTGGTATATATGTAAGTTGTTCTTTCTTTAAAATTTTGGGATACAGTTTCTGCTAACAGACTAAAATATACCCTAAATCTCTAGTGTATGGTTTTGTTCTAGTCTCCTCCCTGATCACATTCTCTCCCTTTTTTTTTTTAATTCCTCTTCTTTCTTTTTTCAACCAACTTACTATCTTATCATTTCCTTTTATAAAATCTTTTATAATTTTCATCTTTATAGTCATATTCCATCCCTTCATTGTATTTACCCTTATTTTTATATGTATGTAAGTTTTTCTTTCTTTAAAATTTTGGGAGGCACTTTCTTCTAACAGACGAAAATACGCCCAAAATCTAGTGTGTGGCACTGATCTATGCACCAGCCTGATCATATTTGATCATATTCTGTTTTTTTTATCTTTTTTTTTTCTTTTTTTTCTTTCTTTCCCTTTCTTTTCCCTTGGTTTCAGGTCTCTCCTGATTTGTTTAGTGTATATTTTTCTGGGGTCATTGTTACCCTGTTAGCATTTTGTTCTCTCATTCATCTATTCTCCTCTGGACAAAATGACAAGACAGAAAAAAAACACCTCAAAAAAAAGAACAAGAGACAGTTCCAACTGACAGGGACCTAATCAATATGGACATTAGTAAGATGTCAGAAATAGAGTTCAGAATGATGATTTTAAAGATACTAGCTGGGCTTGAAAAAAGCATGGATGATATTAGAGAAATAAAAGAGAAATTTCTTTTATTTTCTTTCTGGAGAAATAAAAGAACTAAAATCTAACCAAGTTGAAATCAAAAAGGCTATTAATGAGGTGCAATCAAAAATGGAGGCTCTAACTGCTAGGATAAATGAGGCAGAAGAGAGAATTAGTGATATAGAATACCAAATGATGGAAAATAAAGAAGCTGAGAAAAAGAGAAAAACAACTACTGCATCACAAGGACAGAATTTAAGAGATAAGCGATACCATAAGATGAAACAACATTAGAATAATTAGGATCCCAGAAGAAGAAGAAAGAGAGAGGGGGGCAGAAGGTATATTGGAGCAATTATAGCAGAGAACTTCCCTAATTTGGGGAAGGAAAGAGGCATCAAAATCCAGGAGGAACTGAGAATCCACCACAAAATCAATAAAAGTAGGTCAACACTCCGACATCTAATAGTAAAATTCCGAGTCTCAGAGACAAAGAGAAAATCCTGAAAGCAGCTAGGGACAAGAGGTCTGTAACCTACAATGGTAGAAACATTAGATTGGCAACAGACCTATCCACAGAGACCTGGCAGGCCAGAAAGGACTGGCATGATACATTCAGAGCACTAAATGAGAAAAATATGCAGCCAAGAATACTATATCCAGCTAGGCTGTCATTCAAAATAGAAAGAGAGATAAAAAGCTTCCAGGACAAACAAAAACTAAAGGAATTTGTGAACACAAAACCAGCCCTACAAGAAATCTTGAAAGGGGTCCTCTAAGCAAAGAGAGAGCCTAAAAGTAACATAGACCAGAAAGGAACACAGACAATATACAGTAACAGTCACCTTACAAGCAATATAA
>NC_138370.1:27665769-27728071 GCF_054177405.1 Leptonychotes weddellii
ATGAGAGAGTTGTTGCTCTTCTTTTCTTCGATCTCCTGTTGAGTTTGTAGGTGTTCAGAATGGTTTGATCCCTATCCAGCTGAATTCCTGAGAGGAGATGAAATCCAGGTCTCCTACTCCTCCGCCATCTTGCTCCGCCCCTGAATATGACATTTTTTATTTATTTGAGAGAGAGTGTGCATGAGCAGGGGGGAGGGGCAAAGGAAGAGGGAGAAGCAGACTCTCTGCTTAACAGGGAACCCGGCTCGATCCCAGCACTCTGGGATCACAACCTGAGCTGAAGGCAGATCCTTAACTGACTGAGCCACCCAGGCACCCCTAAAAATATTTCTATATTGAATTATTCATCTTTAGGAGTTCTATTTTTACAATATCTGTTTTAAAGTACTTGTCTGCTGGCGCAGTCATGAGACTGTGCCTCAGAGACATTTCACTATGTAGGGAATAATTGACTAAGGGCCCAAACAGCTGCACTTTGAAACCATCACCAGATTTGCACCAAAGCCATGTCTCTCATAGGTTGCTCCCTGCTGATGACTCAGTGTGGCTGAGTTACTAAGACAGGTTCATTCCTGGGAGACAAAGCATGTTTTAGTTAGGTGACTTTGACTCAAAGATAGAACAATGATTTTACCAAAACATCTCAGACTGCATGACAGTCTAGGAGTTTTCCATTCAACCTTCTCTTCCTCTTACCTTCACTTAGAGTCACACTTGAATTCTAGTCTGATTGCTTTCCCAGCCTTCTTCAGCTCACTCCTTACTTCCTTTTACAGGTACAAAATTTGACAGAATCTTTTCACCTTTAATCCCATCTTAGCATCCTCTTGGAAGACCCAATATTTACTAATTTTATCTTCTCTTTCATTTCTGTGTTTCTTCTGTTTACTAATTTTCTCTTATTAATGGATCAATTTTATCTATTACTTCATACACTTATTAATTTTTTTATTCAATGATAGATATTTTGAATATTACATTGATGAGTCCTGGATTTTCTTATATTCTTAAGGAGTGATAGAACCCAATCAGAAAGCAATTAAGTTACTTAGAAAACAGCTTGATCTTTTTAAGACTTGGTTTTAATATTTTAGGGAAATTTTAGAGTAGCCTTTCCTCAAGAGTTAATTCATTCTTGCCAGTTATGTGTTACTCTTCTAAAGTCTTCACTGAGAGCCTCACATTCCCAACAAGAGCTCTTCATTCCGGCTGGTAGTAGTTCAGAAGATTCCCAGGTCTGCATGAGCCCTGGAGATTGTTTTGTTTTGGTTTGTTTTTTTGTTTTGGTTTGTTTTTGTTTTTTGTGTTTTTGGAGGGTTTTTTTTGCTTATAGTTCCCCAGTAATTAACTTACCCTGATGCTGTTATTTGCCTGGTTTCATGAAATTTCCCCTAGAAAAGAAGAGATTGGTGTTCAACAAAAGACTAAAGAGGTCTCTTACGTATTTCTAGAGCTCTTTCACTACTTAGTTCCCTCCTCTCTGGCACCCTGGACTGCAAATTCTATCCCCTTCATTCTCCCTGAATTCATTATCTGTCTCTTCTCTTCAGGAACACCCCTGAGCTCTGTTTGAGTTCCCCGCTCTTTACCACAAATCAGAGGTTGTAGGTCTCAGGAAAAAAGGTCAACTGTAACACTTATTTTATTTGTTTCCATTATTTTTAAAATTATAGGCCTTTGCTGCTGTTGTTCAGTGTCTGAAAAGTTGTTTCTCCTTGTTCTTTAATTTTCAAATCGTTTAAAACAGTAAAGATTATGTTATAGAAGTTACTCCTTCATAAGTAGAAATAGAAATCTTGGTTTTTAGGCATTTGGTCCAGTCTTCTGTATTGCCTGTTAACATTTTATTCAATACAGACATAGCTCAGAGATATTGTGGGTTCAGTTACAGATCACCACAATAAAGTGAATATCACACTAAAGTAGGTCAAATTTTTTGGTTTCTCAGTGCATATAAAAATAATGTACACATACAAATGGCCAACAGACACATGAAAAAATGCTCCACGTCACTCGGCATCAGGGAAATACAAATCAAAACCACAATGAGATACCACCTCACACCAGTCAGAATGGTTAAAATTAACAAATCAGGAAATGATAGATGTTGGTGAGGATGTGGAGAAAGGGGAACCTTCCTACACTGTTGGTGGGAATGCAACCTGGTGCAGCTACTCTGGAAAACAGTATGGAGGTTCCTCAAGAAGTTAAAAATAAAGCTACCCCAAGACTTGGCAATTGCACTACTAGGTATTTACCCCAAAGATACAAATGTAGTGATCCGAAAGGACACCTGCACCCCAATGTTCTTAGCAGCAATGTCCACAATAGCCAAACTATGGGAAGAGCTGAGATGTCTATTGACAGATGAATGGATAAAGAAGATGTGGAATATTACTTAGCCATCAGAAAAAAAAAAAAAGAAAGGATGAATACTTACCATTTACACTGATGTGGATAGAACTGGAGGGTATTGTGCTGAGCGAAATAAGTCAATCAGAGAAAGACAATTATCATATGGTTTCACTCATGTGGAATATAAGAAACAGCAGAGAGGATCATAGAGGAAGGGCAGGAAAACTGAATGAGAAGTCATCAGAGAGCGAGACAAACCATGAGAGACTCTTAACTCTAGGAAACAAACTGAGGATTGCTGGAGGGGAGGTTGGTGGGGGAATGGGATAATTGGGTGATGGGCATTAAGGAGGGCACATGATGTGATGAGCACTGGGTGTTATAAGCAACGATAAATTTTTGAACACTACATCTGAAGATCATAATGTACTATATGTTGGCTAATTGAATTTAAATGAAAAAAAAAAAAAAAGAAAGCAAAGAGAATATATGGGGGAAAACCACCCAGCTGCATATACATACACATGCAGACATTCAATAAATTCTAGCCAGTGTTATCAAAAAAAATCATGTACACAGTACTGTATTCTATTAAATGTACAATAACATTATGTCTAACAAAAACAATGTACATACCTTTATTTAAAAATACTTTATTGCTAAAAAATGCTAACCAGTACTGGAGATTTAGTGAGTTGTAATACTTTTGCTGGTGGAGGGTCTTGCCTCAATGTTGATGGCTGCTGACTGATCAGGATGGTGGTTGCTGAAGGCTCGGGTGACTGTGTAATTTCTTAAAATAAGAAAACAATATAGTTTCCCTCATTGATTGACTCTTCCTTTCACAAACAATTTCCCTGTAGCATTCCATACTATTTGGTAGCATTTTACCCACAGTAGAACTTCTTTCAAAATTGGAGTCAATCCTCTTAAGCCCTGTTTGCCCTTTAAGCCCCTTATGTTTATGTAATATCCTAAATCTTTGTTGTCATGCCAACAATCTTCACAGCATCTTCACCAATAGATTCCATCTCAAGAAACCACTTTCTTTGCTCATCCATAAGAAGCAACTCCTTGCATGTTAAAATTTGATCATGAGATTGCAGCAATTCAGCCACATCTTCAGGTTCCACTTCTAATTCTAGTTCTCTTGTAATTTCCACCACATCTGCAGTTACTTGTTCCACCTAAGTTTGAACTCAAAGTCTAAATGGCTTTGAGGGGTTCGAGATGGTTGGAATCAACTTCTTCCAAATGCTTGTTAATGTTGACATTTTGACCTCTTCCCATAAATCACAGATGTCTTAGTAACATCTAGAATGGTGAATCCTGTCCAGAAGGTCTTCAATTTACACTGCCAAGGCCCATCAGAGGAATCATTATCTGTGGCACCTATAGGCTTATGAAATGTATTTCTTAAATAATAAGACATGAAAGTCAAAATCACTTCTTGATCCATGGGCTGCAGAATGGATGTGTGTTAGCAGGCATGAAAGCAATATTAATCTTATGATACACCCCCATCAGAGCTCTTGGGTGGCCAGAAGCCCTGTCGGTGATCATAAATATTTGAAAGAAATCTTTTTTTTCCTGAGGAGTAGTTCTCAAGAGTGGATTTAAAATATGCAATAAACTATATTTTGACAGATGTACCATCATCCAGGCTTTGTTGTTCCATTGACAAAACACAGGCAGTAGATTTAGCATGATTTGTAAGGGCCCTAGGATTTGGGGAATGTCAAGTGAGCATTGTCTTCAACTGAGTCACCAGCTGCATTAGCCCCTAATAAGAGAGTCAGCTGTCCTTTGAAGCTTTGAAGGCAGGCATTGACTTCTCTTCCCTAGCTAGGAAAGTCTTAGACAGTATCTTCTTCCAGAAGAAGACTGTTTCATCTACACTGTATAGCTATTATTTAGTGCAGCCACTTTTACTAATGATCTGAGCTAGATCTGGAGAACTTGCTGCTGCTTCTACATCAGCACTTGCTGCTTCACCCTGCCCTTTGTGTTATGGAGATGGCATCTTTCCTTCAATCTCATGAACCAATCTCTGCCACCTTCTAACTTTTCTCCCATAGCTTCCTCAGCTCTCTCAACCTCCATAATATTAAAGACAGTTAGGGCCTTGCTCTGGATTAAGCTTTGGCTTAAGAGAATGTTGTGGCTGGTTTGATCTCTATCCAGACCACTCAAACTTTCTCCATACAGCAATAAGCCTGTTATATTTTCTTATCATTTGTGTGTTCACTGAAGTAGGGCTTTTAATTTCCTCCAAGAACTTTTCCTCAGCATTCGCAATGGCTAACTGGTGCAAGAGGTCTAGTTTTCAGCCTGTCTCAGCTTTTGACATGCTTTCCTCACTAAGCATAGTCATTTCTAGTTTTTTATTTAAGGTGAGAAACATGCAACTTTTCCTTTCCCTTGAACACAAAGAGGCCATTGTAGGGTTATTATTTGGTCTAATTTCAATATTATTGTATCTCAAGGAATAGGGAGGCCTGAGGAGAGGGAAAGAGATGGGGAAATGGCTGGTTAGTGGAGCCATCAGAAAACACACGACATAAATCAATTAAGTTCACCATCTTATTGGGCATGGTTCATGGTGCCCCAAAACAATTGCAATAGTATCAGCAAATATCACTGGTCATAGATCACCATAACAACAAAACAACAAATAATGAAAAAGCTTGCAAGAATTACCAAAATGTAACACAGGGATATGAAGTGAGCAAATGTTGTTGGAAAAATGGCATGGATAGACTTGCCACAAACCATCAATTTGTAAAAAACACAGTATCTGAGAAGTATGATAGAGCAAAGTGCAATAACATGAGGTATGCCCATACCCATTGTGTATAAAAAAGTGTGGTGGCTCTGGGTACTGTTTTTTTCTCCCAGAAAGGATGTACTTGACCTCTGGTCACTAAAGAGGAGGCAAATTACAACCTATATTTCCAATAATTGTAAAATCACTTGTATCATATCTATAAAATAGAATAAATACTACAGAACTATTATAATGCAAGGTAGTTCTGTATGTGTTCATATGTAAAGATATATATGATGTATTGTGTTAGTTCGTTAGGACTGCCATAATAAAGCACTACAGACTGGGTGACTTAAACTACAGAAATTAATTTTCTCACAATTCTGGAGGGTAGAAGTTCAAGATCAAGGTGTTGGTAGGATTGGTTCTTCTGAGGGCTTTTTATCTTTGGCTTATACATAGCTGTCTTATTCCAGTGTCTCATATGGTGTTCCATCTGTGCTTGTCTGTGTCCTAATCTCTTTTTCTGAAAAGGCCACTGGTCACATTGGATTAGGGCTCACCCAGACGACTTCATTTTGCTCTAATCATCTCTTTAAAGATTCTATCTCCAGATATAGTCACATTCTGAAGTAGCGGGGGTTAGGGCAACAACACATGAATTTTGAGGAGATACAATTCAGCCTATAACATATATTTTAATGTAAATAAGATAAGTTCTGAGCAGTATGTGTATTAAAATTTCACTTGCTTTTAAAGCATTTGCATATGTGTATTTTCATAAATGTTGTCTCAGACTTCAAAGAAAGTATCAATAATGGTTTTCTCTGAGAAAATGGACTGAGGGTTCATGTGGCAGAGAAAGGGAGGGTAGGAAGGTTTTTTTAAATCTTTCTACACTGTTGCTTCTTTTGCCATATTTCTGTACTACTTTTATGATAATAAAGAAAGATAAAACATTACAGACTCTCTCATATTACTGATGAGTAAAACAAGGCCCAAATTTGCCTGAGGTCACTCAATTAGTTCCTGATAAAGCCAGAAATGCAGGACTGCTTTATGAGTACTGTATCAGTGATCTTTTATGCTTGCCAAATAGCCCTTCTGCCTCACATGGTAATTGGTGTATGGATTTTAACTTTCCATTTTACTACTTACCTAAGTTTCTACTACAGTTATTTGTATCACCCAATAATCTCTTAGAGTAAATATGTTAGCCCAAGCACTTGGTGAAGCTATTATGTTTAGTTTTATTGTTCCTCAGCTTCATTATTTCATGTTTCCAGATGTAAATTTAATATGACTTTATCTCAAAATAAAGAGCCTTGACTGTAAGAGGTCATCCTGTTCTGGATTTTCAGCTTCTGTCCCTAAATATTACCATCTCTCTTTGCTGTGGGTACTCTGACAACCCCAGGTCTCCCTGATCCTTGGCTGTCTCAGTAAAGCCCCTTGTTCATCCAACTTCAAACTTAACAACAGGTCCAAGTTCTCCACACATTTCCTTTATTAGCCGGCACTCCTGTAACACTTGCCCCAAATTGCCTTCCAGGATCAGGCCCCTGCCAGCATCCTATAATGGACCAGCCTCTGCTCAGCCTCATCTCCTGATTCCCACAGATAGACAGGAGGCTTCTGGATGCATCACGGACTGTTTCCTCACTAAACAGAGTTGAGAAAAATGCAACTGTGAATAGTCCTCTCATTTGAGAGACTATCAATTCACTGTGAACAGTCAAATGTCACTTCATTACAGGGATCTATACTTTAAACACAGCAGTTCTTTGGTTGGAGCCAGAAAGAGCCCCGTGTGGCCAAAGCAGCAGCAGGATTTTAAAGAACTCCACTTTTAGGTGGCTTGGACAATTTGTTCTGAAACCGCACGTGGTTTTGAATTTAGCCCCTTTTAAGCGACTCTCTCATCTGGTCCCGTGAAGATGGAAGACTCAATTAAGAAGCCACTACGTGGCAGTCAAGACTGGGTCCTTTATCCCACTCAGTGTGGAGGGGAAAAAAGACTCCCTAGAACACAATGTGCCATAGTGGTTTCACTTGACCTTTCTTCACTGATGAGGCTCATTCAAAGTTTGTTTGTTTCTTTCTTTTCCTTTTTCTTTTCTTTTTTTAAAGGGAGGAAACATGAAAGGCATTACATGGCTTAGTTGTTTCTTTTTAAAGCATGGTGGCTGTAGAGGGAAGAGGGCATTATGCCCCAGCTGTTGAGAAAACAGTTTATCCTGTCTGTTACCTCTAGGAGGTAGCTGAAGCTTTCCCATCTCCTTCACTACACTGCCCCATCCCCTCACCCCAAATCATCATTCTTATCTGCTTTTATCAACAGAGTCAAAAATTGAGAAATCAGATCGACTTGTTGTCCTCTGTTAAATAAGTTATATAAGGGCCTCCGAAGTGGTGTATGGAAATGCTAGGTGCATATGATGATCATATGGGAGGCTGGAATAAAATATTAAAACTTCTATTTATATGTATTTTCACCTACACATAGGAACAGAATTAATCTTCAAAATATTTAATTTATGAGATGGTATCTGTGCCTCCTCTCATGTCTCAGTTAGGGACCAGGAGTCCACGGGTTAAGTAAGAGAATGTGGTGAAATTGAGGGCTGCAATCACACTAGGCCATTTGTTCTGTGCTGTTGGAGTTAGCACAATTTACGCACATGTGGGTAAGTTGATTTATTGATTGCATTTCCCAGATTTCACTAAACCAGTCATCATAAGTGGTTTAGTGAAATTCCTGCAAATTACAGACAGAGAAAACATGAGACAGAAAAAGCCAAGAGTTGGCACTTTTAACGTTAGAATGAGCTTTTTATCACCCATATTAAAAATTAAAGACAAAGATGATTTAGTCATATCGACTCCATTCAATCACATTTCTGCCAGTTTATAAAAATCACTGATAGCATATTCACAAGAACACCATAGTTTTTGTCCTATTAATTAAATTATTAAACAAAATTATTTAAAACATATTTTTTCATTTAACTTCGTCCTTTAAATGTTATATTTTCAGATTCGATAATGTACATCCTAATAATATAGTAGTAAGTGTATACAACTTAAAATAGTCATACAACGATTAGGGCTATCTGGTTCAAATATCTTATTGGTAGGGCACATTATCAAAAAGGTTTGGAGACCACTGGGGAGATTTTTGCTTCCCTCTGACCAAATGAAGGAAAACATTGGGCTTTGAGTGGGGAAAAGGTCTTGTTAGTCACCATTAGGGCAAACCACACACCTTCTCCATGTACATAGACTGATGCCATAGACCATAGGGAGAAGTGAAGACCTTCCCAGAGTTGTTTTTAGGTCCTACTTGGACTTTCAAATTCCTAAAAGATGAGCACATTTCATCTGAGTTCAAAAAAGGCTGTGCCGGATTATAGATTTTATAGGTAAAGTCTAACAATGATATCACACCTGTTACCCCCATCACATTTCCCACCCTGGCCCCAGCAAAAAGTTAGCAGAAAACTACATGCATTGTACCCATTTGTAGGTACATCAGACCAAAACTCTGTCAAGGAGGGAGATTCCACTCTCAGCTTCCTTCCTTCAGAGATAAGGAAACTCTTTCAAGAAGGTGGTGTTGCTTTGCATTTCAGTGAACTGGGCATCTCACAACTCATGGACAACTTTGTGATGATACAGACTTCTACTCATAGATATTGAAGAGGGTCAGGTCCCGTGGAAAGGCTAGAAAACTTCAGTATTGGTAGATAAGTCTCCTTAGCAAATACTTCCTATAATACGTCAAGACAAAATGGCAGAAGATGAGGCCTCATTCCTTCTGTGGTGCTGCCTGCAGCTTTGGGTCAGCACACTGATTGCCCTTTCCCAAGGCTTCCATAATATCAGACTTCTATAACCCTGCTCTTGACCATCCTTACTTTTGCTTCATGTCTTTATCATAAGATACTCAAAGACTCTAGTTCCAACAGCTACTTTTATGTTCATGAATAAAAATCTACTACACTGCAGGATTTTGGTTTTATAGCATCTGCCTGGATTGTACTTATTTAGGTGGAATGCAATCAAGCATGACTGTAAAAGAAAAAAAAAAAACCCACAGTGTGACTTTATTTAATGTATTAAAGCTACCGTATTCACATTCTGCTGGGAAAAACAAACTGCATATATGTGCACTGGGAAGATGGGGTTTTTCTGAAACTGAACATGCTTTCATAAGAACTAATTTAAATTTCTTCTTATCCTCACAGTTGGCATGAATATTTTTCTGGATCAAGGAGCAAGACATGGTATTAGCACATGTACATTTTGTCTAGAATATGGGATCAAGAAAGCCATGAACAATCTACTTGCAAAATTAGACACTAAAACTAACCTTTGGGGGAATTTTATGTCCTTGAGCTGCTATTTTCTGCAAGCAGGTTGAGCGAAATTCACTCAGATTTATTGTTATCAAAATTCTTCCTCATCACCTTGAGCATCATTATCACCCCCAGGTGGACATAGCACTTTTCTTTCCAGATGCTTAAGTTGCTTTACTTATATTATTGGAGCCATTTTTAAATATGTTTAAAATATCAGCCAACACACTTATCCCCAAAACACCTTCCAATGGAGGAAAAGGAAAAATAAAATGATTTAATTGACATTTTCTCCACAGTCTCCGGCCAGAGAGCCAATGGCCATTCCAAGGCCACATTACTTCATTTATTCGTTTGTATTCTAGTGAGATAAGAATATTCATTATTCATCTAATAATAAATGAAATAGAGGTGCAGAATGTAAAAAAGACTTGTCCAAGGACACATTTGGAATTAGCAACATTGCAAATAAGTTAGCCAAAGCCTTCTGATCTTTGCACTAACCTTCTTCATGCTCAGATAGGCAAATTCAATGATACAGATTTTATTGAAATCTACTCTGTGCAAGTCACATGCTTTGAGCTCCTGCAAATATGATGACTACACACCTCAGGGATGGTAAACAGGGCAAACATACACATGGATAATTGGAGAGTCATTGAAAGAAAACAGAGTTTAGAAAGAAGTTGAAGTGGATTTGAAGCTAATATCTCAATGTGGTTCTTAGTAGCTTAACAACTTTGGTTAAGGGTTTTTTTTTTTAAGATTTATTTATTTATTTTAGAGAGAGCTAAAGATAGGACATAAGTGAGAGGGGCAGAGGGAAAGGGAGAGAGAATCTCAAGCAGACTCTGCACTGAAGGCGGAGTCCAATGTGGGGCTCAATCTCACAACCCTGAGATCACATCCTGAGCCAAAACCAAGAGTTGGTTGCTTAACCAGCTGCACCACCTAGGCACCCCTCTGGGTAAGTTTCTTAATTTCTTTGAGATTGAGTTTCCTCATCAAGAATAAGAGAGTAATATTACCAACTGTATAGAGTAGTTTCAAGTATCAAATGAGATTGGCATATGGTGAGAACATCATGATTTACAGCTATTATTTTGTTACCATTATTGTTACTATTATTGTTATTATTGTAATGACACTGAGACTTTTATTCTGGAATGCAAAGACTCTTGTGGGATTTTTTAAAAATCAAAAGTGGATATATTTAAGATGCACAATGTGATATTTTGATATGCATATACATAGTGAAATGATTACTATAGCCAAGCTAATTAACATACTCATATCATTGCATAGTTACTTTTTTTTTTAATGAGAGCACCTGAGATCTACTCTCTTAGCAAATTTCTAGTACAAAATACAGTATTGTTAACTATAGCTCCATTATGTGCTATAGATCTCTTAGAACTTATTCATCCTACACAACTGAAATTTTGTACCCTTTTGACCAATATCTCCCCATTTTCCCCACCTCCCCATCCCTGGTAACCACACTCCTACTCTTGCTTCTATATATTTGAGTGTTTTAGATTAAATATGTAAAAGAGATCATGCAACTTTTTCTTTCTGTCCTTTTTTGGGAAGCTTGGGATTGTGGATTGATAGGGCTGACACATCTCTGTGGTCTGTCCCTCCCACCCCCAAGGGAAGGGACCAGGGGAGCCTGAACAGCTGTCTCAGCCTGCTGACCCCCAGGCCCTTCTCCCAGATTCTTATAGATACCATGTTCGTGAATAAAGTTGGAGAATGGAAAAAATAATAATAAATAAATAACAGATGGCTTATTTTACTTAGCATAATATCCTTCAGGCTTATGCATGTTGTTGTGAGTGGCAGGATCTCCTTTTAAAAAATATCCTATTGTGTATATATACCACAATTTCTTTTATTATTATTAATTATTATTATTATTAAATTCCAATATAGTTAACATACAGTGTAATGTTAGTTTCAGGTGCACAATATAGTGATTCAACACTTCCATACATTCCTAGTGCTCATCATGGCAATTGTACTCATAATCCCCATCACCTATTTCATCCATCCCCCCACCTACCTTCCCTCTGGTAACCACCACTTTGTTCTCTATAGTTAAGTGTCTGTTTTTCAGTTTGTCTCTTTTTTTCTTTGTTTGTTTTGCTTCTTAAATTCCACATATGAATGAAGTCATTTGTTATTTGTCTTTCTCTGTCTGACTTATTTCACTTAGCATTATACTCTTTAGATTCATCTGTTATTGTGAATGGCAAGATTTCATTCATTTTTATGGCCGAGTAATATCCCATTATGTCTATATCTATCTATATCTATATCCATATATGTGTGTGTGTGTGTGTGTGTGTGTGTGTCCATTCATCTATTGATGGACACTTGGGCTGGTCCCATAATTTGGCTATTACAAATAATGCTGCAATAAACATAGGGGTGTATATATCTTTTTGAATTAGTGTTTTCATATTACTTGGGTAAATATCCAGTAACTGAAATTATAGGATTATATGGCAATTTTTTTAAATTTTTTAAGGAACCTCCAAACTGTTTTCCACAGTGGCTCACCAGTTTGCACTCCCACCAATAGCACAAACTCTGACCAAAACACTAGTTGAACAATAAGTTACTCTGATCAAGGGGTGATTCTTATTGAACCACATTAAAAAAAGAAAATTACATATGTCCTTTTCAGTCTGGAGTACTGTATCAGACTGAACCCTTTTTTGAAAGATTGGAAGGAAAATGTGTTACTGATGCCTGGCCAGATGTGTAAATTCCTTGGACTATGATAGCTACCTCCACACTATACATAAATCCAATGGTCAAGGGTAAAAGTTTACTGGCCAAGGGGACTTAAGCATATCTTTGACCAATAAGTAGCTTATGCTGACCCAAAGGTGACTGCTAAGTAGTCAGGCTAAGGATAAGAACAAGAAAAAAACTGTGCAGAGACCCAGAGGCTACACACTACAGGTGAAGTAGACTTCAAAAAGTGTTCAGCTTGCCAAATGTTTTCAAAAAGGAAGTCTTGAAGAACACTATAAGCCAACTAGATCTAACAGATATCTACAGAATATTCAACCCAACAATAGCAGAAAACATTCTTCCATGCACATATAGAACTTTTTCTAGCATAGACCATATATGCTTAACTATAAACAATCTCAATAAACTTAAAGAAGGGAAATCATACAAAGAATATTAACCAACATCTTAGTCCATTTGGGCTGCCATAACAAAATGCCACAGACTGGATGGCTTATAAACAATAGGAATTTTTTTCTCACAGTTCTGGAGGCTGAGAAGTCTAAGATCAAAGCGCCAGCATGGTTACGTTTGGTGAGGGCCCTCTTCCTGGTTCACAACTGGTGTCTTCTCTCTATCCTCATATGGTGAAGGAGGGTAGGGATCTCTGGAGCTTCTTTTATAAGACACTAATCTCATTCTTGAGGGCTCCATTCTCATGATGTAAGCACCTCCCAAAGCCCAATATACTGATACCATTACATTGGGCATTAGGATCTCAACATTAATTTTAGGGGGACAAACATTCACACCATAGCAACCAAACACAATAGAATTAAATTAGAAATCAACAACAGCACACATTCTTAAATAACTAATGGATCAAAGAAGAAATCGCAAGGGAATTAAAAAATACTTTGAGAAAATTACAAATGAAAACACAGCATTCAAAAACATATGGAAAGTAGATAAAGTAGTGTTCAGAGAGAAATTTATAATTATGAACACCTACATTAAAAAAGAAAAAAAACTCTAATCAATAACCTAATCTTCTACCTTAAGAAATTAAAGGAGATAAAATTAAATTAAAGCAATCAGAAAGAAGGAAATATGAAAAATTAGAGTGAAATAAATGAAACAGTGATTAGAAAAACCATAGAGAAAATCAACAAAACCAAAAGTTAATTCTTTAATAAGATCAATAAAATTGACAATTTCTTAGCTAAATTGACCCCCATTTTAATGGACTAATTTCTAGGAAGACACAAAGTACAAAAATTGACTCAAGAAGAAATAAAAAAAATTGACTAGACCTATAATGAATAAAGGGATTGAAGGATTAATTTTTAAAAATCGGCAAAAGAAACAGGTCCAAATGACTTCAGTAATTAATTCTACATAATGTCCAAAGAAGAATGAATACCAATGTTTCACAAACCTTTCCAAAAATAAAAGAGTGGAGAATACTTCTTAGCTCATTCTAAGGGGCCAGGATTAACCTAATACCAAAAGACATCACAAGAAAAACAAAACAAAATATAGATCAATATCCCTTGTAAAGAAAGAGCAAAAATCCTTAACAAAATAGGAGCAAACTGAATCTAGCAATATATAAAAAAGATTATATACCATGAACAAATAGGATTTATCCCAGAAATAAAAGGTTAGTTCAACATCTGAAAATCAAGCAACATAATACACCAAATTAAAAAAATAAAGAACAAAAATCATGTAATTAATAGAGACAGAAAAAAAAATTTGACAAATCCAACCCTTTTAAATGATAAAAACACTCAACCAAGTACATATAGAAGGAAGCTCCTCCACGTGATAAAGGGCATCTACCAAAAACTAAAATAAAAACATAAAACAAACCCAGCTAACTTCATATTTAGATTGACTGCTTTTCCTCAATCCCTATATCTTCTTTGTAGATATATTTATTTAAATCCTCTTTCAAGTTTTAAGTGAGTTATTTTTTCTTTTATCATTGAGTTGTAAGTGCTCTTCATATATTCTGGATAGTGGTCCCCTATCAGATATATAATTTTCAAATATTTTCTCCCATATTATCAGTTGATGTTTCACTTCTCCGTTGATTGATTTCAGGTCTGGGACAGAGAAAGGACAAGGAACAACATACTGGGCCAGAAAGCAACAAAGTTCTCAAAGACTAAGGGGAACATGTTCAAACAGCATAGGATCCAGTGTGGATAAACTCTCATTGGTCAGTTCTGGGACTGTAACTAATTGTAAAACATTAAATGAAATAAATAAATGAATTAGTAGTGATATTTTAGGAAAGGGAGAGGAGCAAAAATAAGTATGCCAAACAAACTTCTGTACCACCAGCAGATATAATTATCACAGCACAAACTTATTTTTAAATTTGGCAATAAAAGAAAGAATTAAGCATAGAGCCTGTCTGTTTAGGAAATATCCAGTTGGTGGGAGAAAAGCTGTTTTAGATAGAAGAATGCTAGACCACAAATGTAGAATGAATAAGAATAGGAATAAAATCACTAATTTGTAGCCTGCAATGAAATAATTGATTCAAGCAAGAATGCTGAAATTTTGGATTCAAAGATTGTTGGAAAACACCCTGCATGTTACCAATATACAAAAGTATTACCCCATAGATTATTTGCTAAATGAAAATGAATAAAAATTGACCTCATGATAAAAAACCTGAATTTCATCACCATAACTGAGCATTATAAATAGTTGGACAACTTGATACTATGTGCCTTATAATGTAGTATAATATGAAGTACACAGCCTTACCTGTGAAGGATTCTTGACCAAAAAAAAAGGGTTAACTTGAATCTAAGCTTTCAGTACTAACTTCCAACGTATAAGGTATTAAGGGATTGGATAAACAGGTTAAATACCACTATCAGTAAACAATTAGACCAAAAAAGAATGTGAATACTTTTATAAGTCAACTAACCTGTTCTCTTAAAAAAGTCAACATTAGGAGGGAAAAAGTGGGAGGCCTATTTTGGAAAGAAAAGTGACCAAAGAGATACAGCCAACAAAAATCCAATACAGAGACCTTGACTGGATCTTGTTCAAACAAAGAAACAGAAACAGCTATAGAAGACATGTTTGGGAAAATTGAATAAAGACTATGTATTAGCTGATATAAGGGAATTATTAATTTTCTTTGGTGTGATAATGGAATAATGATTATGTGTAAAAACACACTTATTTTTAGGAGTTGCATGTTGAAATATTTAGAGGTGTCATACTGCAAATGACTTCAAAACCTCCTGCAAACACACAAACACAAAGTACTGTACTGTAGTGTAAAATATTAATATTTTTTGAGTCTACTTGGCAAGTACGTGGGTGTTTATTGGACTATCCGTTCAACTTTTTTCCACATTTACATTCTTTTATAACAGAAAGTTGGAAAAATAGCATCTTTTTGTGGCTTTGATTTTTACAATATTTTATTAAGTTTTACCAACAGGTATAAAGCTTAACCCCATAGAGAAACATGAAATTAAAACATATTAGTAACACTGCCACTTAATGTTTTTAGTAAACTTTCTGTTTCACTTTAGATAAGCAATTGAGAAATTACTATTTATGTTTTTGAGGAAATAACATTCATCTACATTATTGTGTCTGTGAAAATGGAAACTGCCGAGCAGTACATAACTTGAGGGGATGGATGTCCGTGTGATTTCATTTCCTACTTTCTGCACTTTCTGATTATTTAGTAATAGTCATGGTTTACATTTATTAAACCTTTGCTCTGTGTTCAGCATCATGCTAAGTTATTTACATACAATTTTGTACTTATTCCTTAGAAAAACATCTAAACTGTTGGAGAGGTAGGATTGGAAGGAAAAGAGACAAATTTGGTGAAATACAAAATGGTTTTGAGTAACCCTTGTAAGAAATGGGAGATTTGTGGCGCCCGGGTGGCTCAGTCGGTTGAGCGTCTGCCTTCGGCTCGGGTCATGATTCCAGGGTCCTGGGATCGAGCCCCGCGTCGGGCTCCCTGCTCAGCAGGGAGTCTGCTTCTCCTTCTCCCTCTGCCCCTCCCCCTGCTTGGACTCTCTCTCAAACATATAAATAAAAATCTTTAAAAAAAAAAAAAGAAAAGAAATGGGAGATTCAAAGATATGTAATAAGATTTTCAAGTATGTCTGAGAGCCTGGCTGAGGGTGGAGCCATAGGTTAGATCATAAAATATAGAGACTCAAATCTGTACCAGAGTGTTATTTCTTTCTTCCTGAATCACAGCCCATATGTATAGGAACAGAGAAGGTAGATGGATAGGTTGGTCCCGGAGTGGGGTTGGCAGGGCAAATGCAATAAAAGGATAAGGAAACATGAATTTGATCATGCTGACATCAAGAGTGATTGAAGTAATGTACCACATGACTCAGAGAAGAAATGAATCTTTGGTTGAGAGTTGGTAGGTCAGGGGCTGAGGGTTATGAAGCTTGCAGGAGCTGTGCACAATAAAGCAAGCATTCCTCTATCAGCAAGGACATTAACAAAGTCAGAATCTACTTATTAGGACATTCTCAAGTGCCCAGACTACCTACTAAAGACAAGCAGTTTTGAAGGGGCATACTATCCACACTTTTAGCTCTATCCACTAGGAAAAGGGGCTTTTGTGTAGGAAAGTGTTTGAAAATCTAGAGGGTTAAAGCCTTCGGAAGATGTTTGAGATAGAAGTTAGGGAGAAAATGCTTTGATGAGTTCTTCCCTTAGAAGTACAGGGATGCATGTGACTTCCAGATGCCACCTAAACTGGAAAATCGGGAACAATAGATCATGAACAAAGGACCTGAGACATTTGTGAGATTAAAAAAAATTCTCGCTATAGATAGTATGTTTATTACAGTCTTCTTTATCTGCCTTTAAAGAAGAGAGATAAAATTTTCAATAAAAAGGTCAATATATGATATATTGAGGAGACAGCCAAGAGGAAACATTTTTCAAATTTAGCTTTTCGGGGAGGAATCTAGAGAAGCAAGAGTAGGCAGGGCTTCTTTTTAAAGGGAAGGAAGACAAGCTCAGTCCCCATGTCTTATGAAAAATGTGGGAAGCAAAGCCTCAGAAGGCAAGGTATGACGTTCGGGGATTAACAGGCAACACACCTTTATTGGATTCCCTACACGTGTTAGCTACATACTGCAACTCTTTACGATTTCTGTGAAAATACGATTTCTCCTTTTGCCTGGCTCTCTTTTCCTAACTGAGGTTCATATTAAGTGTATTCGATATATGACAGTATTCACTGAAATGTCATGCCTAGCTTTGGATCACATGCACTGTAAAGAATGTTAAAGAGACACAAAAAGAACTTAATGATTTAGAATCACTTAGGAAACAAATAATGAAGAGATGGTGTGCAGACATACTTAAATTTACCTACAGACTGGTACATAATGGAGGAGGCAATCACTGTAGCTGATGAAAGTTGAAAAAAGTCTGCAAGTATATTTTGAATGGTGTGCCAGATTGATCAGTAGATCTTGGGAACATTCCATTGGTTAAGGAAACGGTAACATGGTGAAGATGGGGATGGTTTATATGCATGTGGGGGGTGGTTTGCAGTCAAGAGAAAGGGAGAATATTTATCAATTGAATAGCCATAGTTGGGTACAGTTATGATTCATTTAAAGTTTTAAAATATTTATGAAATGTCTAAATACAAGATATTTTGCTGGGTGTTAAGACAGAATGAGAATTATTCCAAGTAGAAGAGATTTAAGACTGTGGTTAGAAATATGGTTAGATAATCAAAGCTAGATATGACCATGGCAATTTTTAATCAGTGGACAGGAATATTAAAAATTCCAGATGCCTTGCAAGAAAGAGAGAAATGTCTAGTGTTTTCCAAACTGAAAAATAAATTGATTGTGAAATTGTGCCATATTCACAATTCCCTTGGTGTCCCTGCCTCTTTAGCTAACATTAAACTTCGTTGTCTTTGTCTTCTTTATTTTGTGATAAGCCAAAAGACCGGGTCAACTTTGTTATCTGAGCACATTGTCCACTTCCCCTTCATAGGGCTGCTTTAACGAGACTGTGAAGTAGGGGCTACTACAAAGGCTTCACAAACAAGTTCTACATGTGTGGGCTTTTGTATAGTGGATTATGACATAAATAATGGATAAACAATTTTTCACACACTAAGGAGCATTTTCTAGATTCTGTTCAGGCTGGAGATTCTTCCCTCACTGCCAAAAAACAGGGATCACCAAAATACTCCCCCCACTCTAAAGGAGCACAGGCAAAGACAGAGTAGTAAAGTCAGAGAAAGAGAGACAGACAGACAGAAAGACAGAAGAGAGAGAGGAGAGAAGCCACGTGTAGGGAATGGCTAAATAAGCATTGTTCAGACAAGCTGTGAAAGAAAGTAAACTTACAAACTGTTAATGGTTTTCTTTATTAAATTTGAACAATAGAATTTAGACGGTCTGAGAATGTTTTTGTGACTTGTAAGAACAGGGAAGCATGCATTCCCATAGAGTCTGCATGGGATGGAAACACAGGCAATGGGAGGCTCAGTACATGATCCCAAACTAGAACAAAACAAGACTCCAGACCACTAAGAGAGAACCAGTCAGGAAGGACACTTCCTTTCATCATATCTGCCTCACCATCCAAGGAGAAGGAATTGGAAGGTAACATAAAATCATACCTTAAGGCTTTTTATACTTCATTTTATAAATATCTGTGGGGTTTTTTTAAGAATACTCCATTTATTTATTTGAGAGAGAGCGTGTGCGAGTGAGAGAGAGACAGAGCACGAACAGGGGAGGGGCAGAGGGAGAGGGAGAAGCAGACTCCACACTGAGCGGGGAGCCTGACGTGGGGCTCGATTCCAGGACCCGGGGATCATGACCTGAGCCAAAGGCAGACGCTTAACAAACTGAGCCACCCAGGAGCCCCTATAAATATCTGTGTTTATGTCAACTGCTTCATACAATGTATGTTCACACTGTGGTACAGCCTCAGGGACGATAAAATTTCAAACTTCTCTTAGGTCTTCAGGTAAAGGGCTCTCCCCAATTTATTTATAAATGGATTTCTTGACCAACAACTTTAGTAAAGTGGTTGCTAGTTATACTTGAACAAATACAAAACATTCCTTATAGAATGTGCTTGGGCAAAGTTGATAGCTGTCTAGATTCCTTTGTTTATTCAACAAGTATTTATTCAGTCAGTCCATTGAGATCTATGTGCCATGTTGTGCTGGGAGTTGGAGCATGCAATCAAACACTGATCTTTCTTGCATTAGTTATCTATTGTTTGGATCAAATTACCCCCAAACTTAGCAATTAAGACAAACATTTATGGGGTGCCTGGGTGGTGCAGTCAGTTGAAAGTCTGACTCTTGGTTTCCTCTCAGGTCCTGATCTCAGGATCCTGAGATTGAGCCCCAGGTTGGGCTCCACGCTCAGTGGGGAGTCTGCTTAAGACTCTCTCTCCATCTCCTTCTGCCCACCCACTCCCCTGGGGCTTTCTTTCTCTCTCTCTCAAATAAATAAACAAATCTTTAAAAAGACAAAACAAGGCAAACAAACAGACATTTATTATCTCAGTTTCTGAGTAAGGAATCCAGGAGCAGCTTACCTGAGCCATTCTGATTCAGGGCCTCTCATGAAGCGACATCGAGCTGCTGGCCAGGGCTGCAGTCACCTGGAGGGTTGGAGGGTTGGCTTCCAGCACAGCCACGTGGCTGATGGCAGATGGCCTCAACCCTTGCCACAGGGGTGGGCTTCTCCATGGGGCTGCTCAGTACAGGAGGGAAGAAAAGGGCAAGGCTGAGTGACAAGCTAGTCTTTCATAACCTGGTGTAAGAAACGACATGACATACCATCAGTTCTGTGTTCTCTTGGCCGCAGAGACCAGCCCTGGTACAACGTGGAAGGGAACGACACAGGGTGGGAATACCAGGAGGCAAGACTCATCAGGTGCCGTCTTGTAGGCTCTTTCAAACATTACCTTATGGCACTTTCACTGTACTTGTGGATATAGGCCATAGGAAAATAAACGAAGTACAATAAATAGTTACGGAAAGGACAGTGATGAATTAAGAGGAGGCGGAAGGATGAGAAGGAACTACTTATACCATATATGCAAACCCCCATCTTTGTATTTCACATTATCTTCATGAGAATAACATGAAGTAGAAATGGAATTAAAGGCATAAGCATGGTTTTTCTTTTTTTTTTTTTTTAAAGATTTTATTTATTTATTTGAGAGAGAATGAGATAGAGAAAGAGAGCATGAGAGGGGGGAGGGTGAGAGGGAGAAGCAGACTCCCCGCTAAGCAGGGAGCCCTATGCGGGACTTGATCCCAGGACCCCAGGATCATGACCTGAGCCGAAGGCAGTCGCTTAACCAACTGAGCCACCCAGGCGCCCCAAGCATGGTTTTTCTAAGAATGAAATATAGCTCCTGAGTAAATTCCCACATACTTAATAACACGTGACTGTCCAGCCTGGCTAAATTCACCCGGGTCACAGGGCCCAAAAGAAAGAGCAAGTTTCTAAAACCAAGTGAAACATAAGTACAAGGCAGTTGGACTGGAGATTTCTTTGCTTTCTTTGCTTTGATTATGTTTTTGTGTCCCTAAGGTCCAAGGCTGGGGGCTTGAAATGAGCTCCCAGAGGGTAAAACCCAGGGAAGAAAATTGCAATGCCTTGTCATGATTCTAGCACACTAGAAGAAACGGCACAAACCAATGAAACTCTGGGATTCTCTGCATGCCCTCTCCATCCGTACCAGGGATGAGTCTATAATGCATTCTTCCACAAATGCTGTTTCTTTTTACTTAAAAAAAAAAGTTTTAATTTAATCACAACTCTTGCTGGCTCTGCTTCAGGCCTTAAAATAAATAAAAACATTCTCCCTCCATTGGGCTAAACCTGATGCCAGTATTTGCCAGATTTGCAGACTACTCTCCTGAAAGATGCAAATGCTATCTGGAGCGCTCGGAGAAACATCAGTCAGCCTGTCATTGGCATATTGTTTCCCATTTGTAGGAAATGAAAACTGAAAAGGTCAGTCATGTTTAGAAATACTAACGTGGCCCACATTGCCATCTTCGGGTTTGCTCTGTGGCCACCTCCTGCCCATCCCTCATGACAGATCTGAAGGACTGGCACCTATCATTTGAGTATTGCTTGCTCTGCCCACAGACAGGAGCACCCTTTATCGTAATGTATAAATAATTCTAGAATTAACGGTCCAATGTAAATACAATGACCAACAGAATGTGAAAACCTTTGCAGTTGTAGCCAAATCAACAGCCCGTTGGAGGAAGGGAAATCCTATACCCACAGCCCTACAATCACTGACCTCTCCCTGTCAGCTTGGAGAAGCCACATCCTCCTACCATTCTTTTTTTTTTTTTTTAAGGTTTTATTTATTCTTTTGAGAGAGTGAGAGTGAGTGAGAGAGAGCGAGAGAGCAGAGCCGGGGCGGGGCAGGGGCAGAAGGAAAGGGAGAAGCAGGCTCCATGCAGGGCTCGATCCTAGGACCCTGGGACCATGACCTGAGCTGAAGGCAGACGCTTAACCAACTGAGCCACCCAAGTGCCCTTCCTCTTGCCATTCTAACAATGCCATTTCCTCTTGTGTACTTAATTACTTCACCTTATTCACATGCACACACATGAGAACTGAACAGAAACCCAGGCATCAACAATGTACACATTAACCATGCGCCCGTGTCCGTGTTTTAACAGGTGTGGCCCCAACTGGCCCATCCAGAGTTCAAGTTCATTGCACTCACTAGCTCTCTTTGCAACATGGCAGTATAGCATCAGAAGGAGATGTTGCTCTTAATTACAGATGACCACAACATCTAGGTCCCTGAGAGTGTTGAGATAGCACCAGAGAAAGGCATTGGAAATGCCCATGCTATGCCGAGCTTACTGAAGCATTTAACTAATTAAGGCTTAGTCTCTAAGACTGCCACTTAATTAGGGATCATCCTAGTTCTCCAGCTATTCTGGGGAACTTTGTATTAAGAGACTGCCATATGTTCACACAGTTTAGGTATAGATTTAACCATCAAAACAAAGTACCCAGTTATTCAATAATTAAGCACCGTGTTTTTAGTGTTTTCTATTAGAAAGGTTTTCTTTCCCCCAGGACATAGTCAATGTATTTGAAGTTTCTTTCAGTGGAAAGTTGTATACTTTTTCACTCCACAAAGTCTAAGCCAGGTTGTTCCTGTGTCACCAAACTCACTGAAGCAGGTGAGTTATTATATTGGTGAAATTAATTATTGAAATGAAGACATGCTTTGTTCTGCTTTAAAAAGAAAATAAAAGCCTGAACAATTAAAAATGGTTTTCTATCATAGCTAATGTACAATATGGATTCTAACATAATTAGTTGAGTTTGGAAAAAGATTTTTATATAATCAATGCCTTTATCTAATACATTTATACATTCATTTATTCATTCAAAAACAGTAATTGAATGTCTTCTGGGTGCTAACCCTTGTGAAGGAAAATGGAAATACAAAAATAAATAAAACATAGGTCATGTTATTTGGAAGCTCTTTACTTAATAGATCTATGAATTCCCCTGGCTGTGGGAAGTCAGCAGGGTATTAAATGCACAGTCTTTCCCTAAACCTGATGTTTTTCTGAAACACATATTGTACCAATACATTCTCTATTTTGCCCTGGCCACAGTCCGAATTTCCTTTATAACATTTAATTTTACCTAACTGAAATTTCCCTCTGATATTTAGGGTGCTATAAAAAACATAAATCAATTTATTGAACCCAGAGTCAACTTAAATATATATGGGTTTTTTTGTTTGCTTGTTTGGGTAGTTCTATTTTATTTTTATCAACATTGGTATGAACAAGTTCTCTTTAAAAGTGAATTATAATAACATTCCTTAGTAATTATATTTGAGGAGAGAGAGAGAGAGAAAACCAATGCTCCTTAGTATGGGGCTATACACCCAATAAATCTTAGTTGATTGGACAATTTCTTCCATTTTCTGTAAATTGACTCTTGGCTTGACACTTCCCCTAATGACAGTAGTTTCCAGGAGCACCCTCATGTACTGAGAAGCAAAGCATTAGTGATTTCTTTCTTTCTTTCTTTCTTTCTTTTTTTTTTTTAGAAAGAGAGCACTCAGGGAAGAGGTGGGGAGGAGCAGAGGAAAAGGGACAAGCAGACTCCAATGCTCAGGTGCTCAGTGCAGAGACCGTCACGGCTCAATCCCAGGACCCTGAGATCATGACCTGAGCTAAAACCAAGAGCTGGATGCTTAACTGACTGAGCCACCCAGGTGCCCCTCAGGATGGCATTTCTAACAAGGAGTCATTGCTCAGACATGAACAGGATAGGAAAACAGCAGCTCAAACGATAGAATGTAAGGAAACCTCAGGATGATGTAGAGCTGATATCTGCATGTTCCTTCAGGCTCACTCTGGTAGCCTTTTCATTGCCTAAGCTTATGGGCACTCACCCTCACAGTACCTGGATTCTAGCTGTTTTCCTTCTTGCCTTACCAACCCCTAACTCAGCTCAGAAGGCAATGGGCTCAGGTGTTTTGTGAAAAGGTTAACACAGAATACATTTCCAGAATAATTCCAATTCTTTCACAGCCAGACTTAGAATCCATAGTCAAAACCGAGTCTCTTTGACCTCACAAAGCTACAAAAATATTTGCTCTCTCTCTTTCTTTGTGTCCTTAATAATTTTTATTTAATGGTTTTTTTCTTTATTCTTCCTCTCCCTCGCTTTATCAACTTTCTCCACAAGACCTTAACTTTAAAAATCTTTGTCAAAAACACCTACTATTTGAATAGTAATTTACATTTTTTTAAGATTTATTTATTTATTTATTTGACAGAGGGAGACACAGTGAGAGGGGAACAAAAGCAGGGGGAGTGGGAGAGGGAGAAGCAAGCTCCCCACTGAGCAGGGAGCCTAATGCGGGGCTCAATGCGGGGCTCGATCCCAGGACCCTGGGATCATGACCTGAGCTGAAGGCAGATGCTTAACAACTGAGCCACCCAGGCACCCCAGTAATTTATATCTTCAAAGCATGGTGGTGTGCCTGCCCTAGCTTATTTAGTAATAAGATTAATAATATTGTCAATTGTTCAATGATTCATCATCCATTCATCAACCAAGTTCCAGACCAGAACTGAGCTAGCAACAGTAAGAGAGTTAAAAATATTTGAGTGACTTCTACAATTACAGTGAGTATCTTTAGTGATCAGGTCTCTGTTTCCAAATACCAATTTCATTTACAATGATTCAGGCCTTCTTGGAGAAATAACTGACTCTGGATAAAATTTTGGGAGAATCTCTGGACATCTTGTTGTGCCAGACGGCAAGGAGGTACCCAAAGCCTATTGAAATATGTCAAGAAAACACAGGAGCTGAGCTGAGGGGGCTCACATTGGTTGTATAGGGGATAACTTGAGAATTAAGCAAAACAAAACAAATAAGCAACAGCACCAAAAACAAAAACAAAAACCACTGGCATTAATGGATTATAACACATTTCATCAACATCATCATTAAATACTCAAGAATATAATAATATTTGAAAAGAAAAAAAAAAAGGAGTAAACCTTCTCCTTTATAGAAAAATCCCAGATTATATTGACAGAAGGAGTGATAGAATTAGGAAATCATCTACAACTCAAAACATAATACACTGATTTGTGAAGGATCATTAATAAAAGTTACCACCATTGTGGACTATATGGTGGAGAAAGCAGATATTTAAGCAATCTCAAGATGTCACTCTCCAACTTATTCCTTTGGATAACTTGAGGAAAACTATACCTTTCTGGTAGAGTGATGGTGGTCCACTGGGACCAAGTAATCACACTTAGCATTACTAGTAGTGGTGATATGATACAATACAATATACATAACATATCGAACAATGTGTTATTGTCAAAAATATTTAACCTAAATCTGAAAATGGAAAAACATAATGCAAAGGTAGAATATAGGATCTCTACAGACCCCTAGTCTGGTCTCTTCATAAAACTCACCGTCTTTAAAAAAAAAAAAAGTGTATTTGTTGAAAGAGCGTAGGTGACAGGACTGTTCTGTATCAAAAGAAAATAAAGAGATATCATTATCAAATATAATATGTAAACCTTTATTGGAAATCAGAATGGGGTGAAAAATATTGTGGCAGGAGCATAATGACCCCTCAAAGTTGCTGATGCCCTCATCCCCAGAACTGTGAATATATTATATTACAAGGAAGCAGGAATTAAGGCTGTTAATAAATTATCATTAAAATAAAGAGATTATACCAGATTATCCAAGTAGGTCCAAATATATTCATAAGGATCTTTATAAGTGGAAGAAGGAGACAGAAAAGGGAGTGTCAGATCCTGTTATAATCCATTATTGATGTAAGACTCAGGGGTCATTACTGGCCTTGATAATGGAAAGGGCCATGAGCTAAAAAATGTGGACAGCGTCAAGGAACCGGAAAAACAATGAAAACGGATTCTCCTATAAAGATTTCGTAAAGGAACACAGCCTAGAGGATACTTTGATTTTAGCCCAGTGGGAACCATTTCAAACTTCTGAACTCCAGACCTATAAGATAACAGATGGAGTTGCTTTAAGCCACTAAATTTGTAGTAATTTGTTATAGCAGCAATAAGAAACTGATAGAAATTTTGGTATCAGAAGTGGAGTACTTCTTCGCCAAATACCTAAAAGTGTAGAAATGGCTTTGGAATTGGGCACTGGAAGAAGCTGGAAGAATTCTAAGGAGCATGAGAGAGAAAGCCTAGATAGTCTTGAATAAACCAGTGGTAGAAAGCTGGATAGTTGGGCGCCTGGGTGGCTCAGTTGGGCGCCTGGGTGGCTCAGTCGTTAAGCGTCTGCCTTCGGCTCAGGTCATGGTCCCAGGGTCCTGGAATCGAGCCCCGCATCCTGCTCCCTGCTCCGCGGGAAGCCTGCTTCTCCCTTTCCCACTCCCCCTGCTTGTGTTCCTGCTCTTGCTGTGTCTCTCTCTCTCAAATAAATAAATAAAATCTTTTTTTAAAAAAAAAAAGAAAGCTGGACAGTAAAGACGCTGTCTCTGTCAGTGAGGGTTCAGAACGAAGCGAAGAACTCGCTACTGGACACCGGAGGAAAGAAGATTCTTGTTATATGGTGGCAGAAAGTTTTGCAGAATTGTGCCCTGCAGTTATGTAGAAGGCAGAAATTGTAAATTATGGAAATGTACATTTAGATGAGGAGCTTTCCAAACAACACATGGAAGGTGCAGTTGGGTTTCTTGTTGATGCTTATAATAAAATGTGAGAGAAAAGAGATAGATTGCAGGAAGAACTCTTCAGTAAAAAGGAAACAAGGCTTGATAATTTAGGAAATTCTCAATCTGCCCAGTTTACGCAAAATGCTGAAATTAGGAGATTCACAATCGAGAAAGTATGTTCTAGAAAGAAAACCAAGGGTGTGACTGGACAACCTTTGACTAGTGCCTTGAAAGATTGCAAGGTCATATTGTGCAGTCACTGAGAACTAACTGAAGAAATTAGGGTATGTGACAAATGGATCCCCTCAGCCCTCTCAGCAGAATCTAGGAGGAGATGGGAGGAGCCTCTTAGTTAATGGAGTCAATCTCTGTGATATACACCAGAGACCTCCCCCCGCCACAAAGTTCTTGAGAAGTTTATACCAACAGAAACATTGTCTGCTTGGAATGAAAGGAAGGAGAGACTATTAAATGAAAGAAGGCTGCAGACCTTCAAAACTCTATAGGCATAAAAGGAGGCTGATAAAATCACTCAGCTGTGAACATGGGCTACCTTTCATGGAAAGGGAGGATGACTCAGAGGGCACAGCCACAATCTTAAAGGGCAGAGCCATGAGCTGCAGCAGATTGATTCCAGGCCTTGAAACCAAATGAAGTTTGCCTGAATGGATCTTGAAAGTGCTTGGCACTGGAGACATGGTTTTTTTTCCTTCTGTTGTATCTTTTTCTTTTCTTTTTTTTCTTTTTGAGAGAGAGCATGAGCACATGACAGCAGGGTGGGGGGAGGGCAAAGGGAGAGAGAGAAAATCCCAAGCAGGCTCCACACTCAGCAAGGAGCCCAACATGGGGCTCAATCTCAGAACGCTGAGATGATGACCAGAGCCAAAATCGAGTCGGACACTCAACTGACTGAGCCACCCAGGCACCCCCCATTGTATCCCTTTCTGAATGGAAATGTCTGTAACTGCTATTCTATGCCTGACCCACTGTTGAATTGGGGGAGAAGAGAAGAGGTATCTTGAATATCATAGGTCTACAGATGGAGAGGAATTTTACCTTAGGTTGCTCATACCCAGAGCCTCATCCACATCCAATTTAGATGATGGGGTTGGGAGCTTTTGAGCTGATAAAATTTTGAATTTTGAATTGATGCTTAATAGGTTGAGACTTTGGGGAATACTAGGGTGGGGTAAGTGTATTTTGCATGTAGGACAGATGTGAATCTTTTGAGGGCAGTGGACAGACTGTGGTAGGCAGAATGAGGACCACCCCCATGCAAAGATGTCCACCTAATCCCCAGGTTCTTTAATTATGGAAGAAGAAAGCAGAAGAGTTAGTGTCAACACTATGTCATGTGAGAAAGGATCTACTGGTCATTGCTTTCTTTGAAGATGGAAGAGGTCACAAGCCAACGAATGTGGGTACCTCTAGAAGCACCTCTAAAAGACCAGATAATGGATACTACCCTAGAGTCTCCAGAAAGGAGCACGGCCCTGCTGACATCTCGATTTTAACCTAGTGAAATCTATCTTGGACTTCTGACCTTCAGATTGTAGGATAATGAATTTGTGTTTTTAGGCCACTAAGTTTGTGGTAATTTGTTATAGCAGCGCTAGGAAACAAATATACCTATAAAGGCCATTTTAAGCACAATTAGGTAAAATTGAATACGTACATTTGAAGATATTGTAGAATGATTGTTAATTTTATTAGGTGTGCTAATATTGTGATTATGTTGGAAAATATCCTTATTCTAGGACATACACTCTGGTGTCTTCAAGGGTAAAGTATCATGAGGCTTGTAACCTTTTTAAAAATGGGTCTGCAAGGGGCACCTGGGTGGCTCAGTCAGTTAAGCATCTGGCTTTGGCTCAGGTCATGATCCCAGAGTCCTGGGATCAAGCCCCAAGTCAGTGGGGAGCCTGCTTCTCATTCTGCTGCTCCCCTCTGCTTCTGTTCTCTCTTTCTCTAACAAATAAATAGATAAAACTTTTTAAAAAAGTGGGTCTGCAAAAAAATACACACAGCTACACTCAGAGACAGAGACAGGAGAAGTGAGAAAATGAGAGAGAGAGAGAGAGAGAAATCAAATGTGACAAAATATTAACAATTACTGCCTCCAGGTGAAGCATATACATATTTTTATTGTACAATTCATCGAACTTTTCATTCGTGCATGAATTTCCAAAATAAAATGTTGAAAGAAAAATACTTGTGCTATCCTAGAAAATGTATAACATGAAAGATTTGCTTCCATCATCATTCTTGCTAATTAAGAATGCAAAGTAGTAAATGATGAAGTGTCAAAATGAATGGTATTGAGAGGTTATAAAGCTTCATAGACAGAAGAGCTCAGCGCGGCCAGGAGTGCTGATGAAGGCCTTTCAGAGGAGGTGAAACATGAGTTGAATCTTGAAAAATGGGTGTAGGAACAGGGATGGGATACAGCCTGAGCCCCACAAAGGAGTGGAAGAATGAGAAGACGCCTGCAGGCTAGGAGATCTTGATGTCATGAGCCACCCTGGAATATTGAGGAATGATCTACACAATACAGGTTATTCTCCAAACTAAGCCAGCTTGGAGAGAAAATGGGGAAAACAGGCATAAAGCAGGACAGTTCAGTGCCAGCCAATGTGTATGGCCACCCTATTTGAAAGAGATAGACCTGTAAGGTAGACCCTTCCAACAGTCTTGGATTAGAGACTTAGGAAGCCGTTGGCATGTTGTTCCAGTAATCTGGCGGAAGGTGACAAGTGTAGCAGGAGTGAGAAGCAGCAGAAGAGCCAAACATAGATTTCTTTTTTTTTGGAAGGAAGCGTTTTGGGAGTATTTTTATTTGCTTGCTTTAATTAAATACTCCAAGGAGCTGTCTTCCACACTAGTTGGCTCTGTGTGTTCCTGTTTACTTTGCTGGCAGAATGTTTGAGCTTCTTATAGAGAAAGCAACATTAAAAAGCAAACTATTTAAATCAAGTGAAAATGTATTTTTAAAAATCCACTGCATATCTCTGAGTTTATAGGACCTGATTCCTAGGACACTGATGTTCCTCTCTGACAATTAACTTCAAGGATTAGCAGCCTTTTAGAAGTGTTTATGGTAGCTCTTAAGTTATTCAGACCAACTCAATGTCTAGCTAGGTGCAGCTGCTAATGATTCTCCTCCTTTCCAAGTTTAAGACTCTGAATGAGGACTTGTGTATAAAAGGTAAGCAGTGCTGGCATAAATATCCCAGCATTAGTTTAAAAAAGACAACAAAGCCCAGAAAATTTGATGTTCAGGAGATGCTTGTGATATGGGGGTAAGGGAGGTTGATAGAAAATCTTAGAGTTCCCAGAGAATTTATAGCTTAGAAATATGTGAACAAACCCAAAAACCAAAAATCAACCAAGAAAGTTATTACCCTCTGAGAAAAGGAGGGTGAAGATCAGCTTATTTTCATACATCCTGCCTTGACCAGGCATCTACTTAAAACATGACCCATGGCTGAGGTTTTGGTTCTCTCAGTGCTGGGAACTTGTCTTTTCTCTGCTGTATACTAAGCCCCTGATCCAGTGCTCAAGAACTCAATAAATGTGAAAAATGAATGAATGTGTGCAATAACTCACATGTCTACCAATCATAGTTGCCCTGATCAGTCAAGTGCTCTCTGAGAATTCATGGTCTTGTGGCAAAAAACAAAACAACAGCAACAACAACAAAGCCTATAGCCGGTAAAAATCTCAGGCCGCTAATTTAGGAGATGGGGAAATACACTTTCTTTACTTTCCTGTAATTCAGTTTAACTAATAGTTGAGCCCCCATTCCATCGAGATAGGAGAAACTTAATGTCAGTTAATCTAGGGGTCTCTGGCAATCTAGTTTTGGGGGTGGAGTGAGTGGGCAGAGGAAGGCGGAGGAGTGGCTCACATACGCTGTAGTGTGCAGGGTTGACCATCCCCTCTGGCTCCTTATCTAGGCACACTGCCATCTCCTGAGATGTTCTTTTTCTGGTCTGGTCTTCCACCATTTGTGGAGCTCACTGCTGTTCCAAGTACAAAGGTTTTTAAGGTCCAGCCCATTATCAGCTCTTCCTATGACCCTCACTGGGCTCATTCTGCCATTCCTGTCCCAAGACTGAACACAGGGAACACTCAGTGAAGCTATTTAAGGCTCCTGAACTTAAGCAGAATTTTCCTTCTTTTATCTATTGCTGTAGGCCCAGCACCTAGAATAGTGCCTGACACAAGGTAGGCACTCAATAAGTAGAGTTGACTGAATAAAGGTCACTTGCTCTCTATAATGAGGATCCTACAGTTCGGTCCCAGGGTTCCATCTGGCTGTGGGGAAGAGAGCCATTTCCTAACCTCCTTTATCTAGAATTCATAAGTCAATCTATCATCCTCTTGGAGACCTTCTTCATCTCCAACTAGGGAATGTTTGCCTAGTTGAGGGGAGGAGAACTTAGTTATTGCTCCTCACATGATTTCCCAACTCTATGTCCAAATGCTGTGTCTTTTCCTCTGGAGAGCTGGGTTTTTTATTTTTTATTTTTTTTAAAGATTTTATTTATTTGACAGAGAGAGATAGCGAGAGCAGGAACACAAGCAGGGGGAGTGGGAGAGGGAGAAGCAGGCTTCCTGCCGAGCAGGGAGCCCGATGTGGGACTCGATCCTGGGACCCCGGGATCATGACCTGAGCCGAAGGCAGACGCTTAACGACTGAGCCACCCAGGCACCTGAGAGCTGGGTTTTTTAAAATTCAAAAGCCCGACATTGATTTATTTCTTCCTACATATTCTGTTGGTCAGCCCACCCCGGAGGCACTGAGTGAAGGTTACCCTCACTGACTGAAAGCAGGAGAACAAGGCACATAATGGAAAACAAGGGTGAAAACAACATGGATAGTATTCCAGAATAGCCACTGGCCAAAATTAGAATAATATATAATACAAGTTTTACCATATGTAGGTGTGAAGCGCTGCGAGAAAACAGAGAAAGCTCCATGGCAGGGGGCAAGAGAAGGTGACAAAGAAAGAGTCTCACATGTAGTAACTATTTTAGTTCTCCTTTGAAGACTACATAGGCATTCATCCAGAGAACAAGTGGGGAAGAGAAAGAAAAATCAGGAGGCACAGTGGCAGCAGAGGATGGGTGATATTGAATTGATGAAGGTCAAGCTCTGAAATCAGGGCAGGCCTAGGTTCAAGTTGTGGTTTACCACCTCCTAGTTGGGTGACCCCCTTAGCCTCGGGTAGCTCATTTGAAACATGGGGGTGAGGATACGTACTTCATAGCTTGTTTGTGAAGAATAGGTTCAATATTGAACATAAAACACTTAACACAAAACTAGCAATCGTTGAATTCGGAATCTGTGCTGAGCAGCTAATCTCGGCTACTTTTGGAGGGCAGAATTAAGACAATGATAGTGGGAGAGATATGATCTGAACTGTGGTTTGGACACACAGATGAGCTGGTCACTAACTAGATGTGGGGATGATGGAGAAGAGACAGCATTAAAGATGACCTCTAGTCTGGGTCATGGCAGTGACCGAATCAGGGAAAAAGTACAATCATTCTGGGTTGTATATGCTGAGATTGAGCTCTTGTAGCACAGCCAGGGGGTAAGCACTCTGTCAGTGGCTGGAAATGCGTGCAGTGGGACTGGGTATCCTCTCCTTTTCCCAATAAATACCAATGCATGCTGGATTGGTCTTTCAATTTCAAAGCTCATACAATGAAAAGACACTGATCACTGCTAAACTTAAATAGCTCCAAAAATGTCAGAATGTGGAGTTAATTAAAATAGTGAATCATTTTTAAACATTTTCTCTGCATCAGGAACTATGCTAGGAAATTATACATTACAGTGTTAAGAACTGTACATTATTTCATTTTTTAATCCTCCCCGTGTTGGACAAGGGGCATTTTAACATAAAAATTCATTGAAATTGTACTGTGAAAAGTGATACACATTATCAAATGGGATATATATTTATCTGGTTGGTGCGCCGTTCTGAAGAGTTAAGATCCACTGGCTGTCTCTGCAATGCAACCATGAACGGGTGTCTCTGGCTAACTACAATGATGCTAGCTACATAGCGGGGAGCTGGGTGACGGCAAAGACAGAGAAAATGAGGGAAAGCAGGGCAGTGGACTTCCAGTTGCCCACCTGAGGGGGTTTCTGTATCCTAAGGAAGGCCACCTGGTGGAAAGAGAACAGAACTCTGAACCATACTTTTGACTCTCAGAACTTTTGTGATCGATCTCCAGGAGGAAGGGATCCCTTTGGTAATGGATTATCTCTGCATGCCATCCTGAGGCTGTGAAGTAAATGAGCAGGGATCCACTGAGATCCGGCACTCTGGAGTGAAGGTAGGAGAGAGAGCACAGCTGTGGGAAACCCTGAAGTGTGAGGTTTGGCCAAAAAAATCACCCAGGGAGATCAGGCGTCGGGAGCAGGGAGTTTCAAGGGTAGACCTGCAGGCAAGATGGGCATTTAATGCTCTGGGAGAGTAAGAAGACTCACCTCATGAGACTGAGTAGTGCCTGGAAAGGCAAGAGTGAATCCGAGAAGTGGTGTCGCAAACAGGAAGGAAGAGAAGGTAAAGCTGACCCTAGAGGATAAGGGTTCCCCTTAAGATAATCAGCAAACCACGATTAGCCTCACGGTGGGAGCAAAACCCAGAGTTTGATGGGTTGAGACACTAGTAAGTTGGTAAAGACAATAAATTCAACCATTCTCTCAAGAACTCTGGGAAGATAGGAGGTATAGACAGGATTGCACTTAGAAGGAAGCCCAGGGCCGAGAGAGGAAGACAGCTGGCATGGAAGAGGGTTGAATGTGTTTAGAGGGTAGAAGGACATGCCCCGTGTTCCTACATTTACCGCCAAGTCCTTAACTGAAATAACAGCATGAGCACTGCTCTAAGTTACGCATGGGTTGTTTTGGGAAGAAGTGCTAGGTGGAAGTACCAGGTGTAGCCCAATGGGCCTGGGGGAAAAGAAAAAACAAACAAACAAACAAACAAAAAAACAGTAGAAACACATGGAATGTTGAAACCGAGCAAATGTCAAATGTGGAAGAATAGTACTTCATGTTTTTTCATTCAACCCAGATTCCTGGTTTCAGTGTCATCTCAGGCCACAGGTTCTCTTGTGCTAAAACCACACTGCTCTGAGTCACCTCTCTGTCCGCTAGGACGCGTCTACCTTAGTTCTCTTTCTTCTCTTCAATAAATGTAGACCCATGCTTCTCCTGACCACTTCTCTTCTGGCCTTCGGTAATGACAATGTGGTTACCTAACTCATACAGCACCTCTATTATGTGCCAGAAGCATCAAAAACCAGGAGATGGGGGGAAAGTCTCCATTGGATTCTCAAGTACATAAATCTATGTAGAGCAAATCAAAATTTCAAAATACATAGACTTCCCAGAGATTCTGATAAGAATGCCAGACATTGTATCTCCTTCCTCCTCCCTCTACACTTTTCGAGAATCACCACATCATGAGCCACTGTTAGTGGGGAAATGGTAAATGTTACGTTTCCCTCAAATGTATTGGGCACCACTGATTTCAAAGGAGTGGAATACATATCAACAGACTAGTATAGCACGATGGACTGATTTAAGTTAAAGTATGATTGGCTGATTTTTCAAAGGGAGTTGTCATGGGAAGGCAGCAGATAAGCAACAAAAAGGGCTTTTAAATGACTTTGAAGCTCCTTAGAACTATTGGGAATGGGAAGTCACAGGAAATGGCTGGTAAGTGGGTTCTTAGAGTTGTTTTCATTTATGTATTCAAGAAAATGTTACCTAGGGGCGCCTGAGTGGCTCTATCAGTTAAGCGTCTGCCTTCAGTTCAGGTCATGATCCCAGGGTCCTGGGACCAAGCCCAGCATCGGGCTCTCTGCTCAGTGGGGAGCCTGCTTCTCCCTCTGCCCTCTGCCTGCCACTCTGCCTACTTATGCTCTCTCTCTGTCAAATAAATAAATAAATAAATCGTAAAAAAAAAAAAGTGTTACCTGGACACCTAGATTCTGAGTGATTCAACTCTTCTGGAGTAACCACTATGTGCTACATTGGCAGAACATAATTAATAAAATAAAATCTCCACCAATTCAAAATTTCTTTCTAATGGGGGCCAGGTAATGGTGACAATTGTATTCTCCTAGGGGGAAGCCTGTGGGCTCAGAGGTGCACATGGGAGGCCCACCTAATGATTCTAAGCAGAGTTAGGGAATCTTTCTATAGGAGGTTTGATTTGACAATGACTTTTTATATTTCAACAGAAGCAGTCACATGGTTTAACGGAAAAGATCAGCCAAGAATTGGAATTTAAGACCCTGGGACAAGTTGGTAGTTGGTTTGTTTTTAGAGGTTTCTGGGCCCAGGCACATACATGCCATCAGATAGATTCTGCCTGCTTGGTACCCAGGACTACAGTCTGCCCAGGTGTGGTGATAGATTACATGGAGCAGAACATTCCCTTTAGAGAAATTGATGCTCCCTAGAGATAGCATCATGCTTTAATGACTTTCACTATGCAGGGATTTGTGGGTTTTGTACTCCTCCCACTTTTCTGTTGAATTTACTCCAAAGGGAATGAAGAACAAAAACTAAGAATAAATCATCCATTTTTTTTTCTTAATCACAGTTGTGACTACTACTAAAAAGCAAAAGTCTATGAGAAATAACCTTGATTCATAATACTATGCATACTGGGTGAATGGCTCAATAAAACGCAATATTTCAGATGGATTGCCGGGTGACCGTGACATCACAGGCGGGGAGGAAGACAGAGCGCTTCATACATAACGACGCAGAGCACAGCGTGGGGTGATGAGGACTGTTAGCAGCACGTTATTTTTACTTTCACTGTGTCTTAATTGATGTAAATGGCCTTTGAGACGTGGGATGGGAACATATTTGTGAAGGAACACAAATAAAAAGCTTTGCTTCTGCCACCAGTAATGTTATTTTATCAAAAAAGAAGTAATTGTAAATCCAACTAAAGCTGAAACAATTCTTGCAGAGGCATGTAGCAAACAACAGAACAATTTCAAAACAGAAGAGGAAAAAGAATAAACACTTCAGAATTACTTTCAAGAGGGAGGAGCCAACACCTCGTTTGAGACTGCCTTCCTGTTTCCCAGATCTCCAGAAATTACAAAAGTTGGAAACCTGTGAAATCGGAATAATATAGATCACTCTTTTTCCTCTAAATGCTAAATAGATTTTTTGATTCATAACCCATACATTGGAAAGGCACTGATTATTGCCAAAATTAAACAGTTCCAAATAATGCCAAAATGCCAAGTAAATAATAATGGCTGAGAAGAAACCATTTTCTCTGAGCCAGGAACGATGCTGAGGAGCGATACATCATGGCGTCAGTTGACATATAGCATGTCTTTCTTTAATCCTCATAATAAACCTCGAATGGCATTTATTTCCCCCTTTTACAGACGAGAAAACAATACTGATTATTAAGCAATTTGCTTAGGTTACATAATTAGAACAAAAACAGAACCAGAACGTCCTCTCAAGCAGGCCTGTTGCCAATGCCATGCTGGATACCTGAATGGAATCTGCCCAGAGGAAAACATGTCAATTATTTATTTTGCCAATCATTCAACACCCTGTTTGATGCCATGAACCGGGGATAGGAAGGGACGGCCTGTGTGTGTAGGGGCTTGGGGATCTCAACACATGAGTCTGACCTTGGATAGTTCATAATTCTGTCTTGGATTCAAAGCACACATATGTTAAATAATTAGTCAATAAGAAGCTTTTTTTTAAACTTGATGTACTGTACAGTCATCACTGAGGAATTGATGACTACCACCAATACAAGTCATGGAGTAGTTAAAGTCATTCCCCCTTTCCAATGTGCAGACCTTAGTCTCAGTTCTGTTCACTCTATGTCTTTTCTATAAGATTGGATGATAGAAGGCTGAACATAGCCTGACCTTGCAACCCTGTGTAGATTCTGTGCCTCGATGGGCAGGGTGGCTGTGCCTGGGCGAGCCCCTATAGTCTGTTTACAAGATGAAACCTCTTGAGCAGGACTCTTCTGACCAGAACGCTTCCCCTTTTGCCCACATCATGGTGCTGCTCTCTCTCAGCATACCGAATCTGACATCCGTATGGAAACCTGGAAGAAGAAGAAAAATAAAGTGTGTAATATGGAGCCAAGAAGACTCAGAGCAGAAGGTAGGAAGCAAGGCAGCAAATGATTTCCTAAGGAAATGACTGAGGTGTGTAGCAATATGGATTTGCTGAAGAAGAACTTTTGAAGGAGCAAATGATTATCAGAAGGAACATAAAGTCAAATCTTTTATTTATGTGTTGATTCAATAGATGAATCTGCCTACTTTGAGTAAGGGAGTGTTTCAGGAAAGAAGAAACATGAATTAGCCATGGATTCTTTCCTCCAAAAGCTGTTAATCTGTTAGGAGATAATCATCATCCAATGCCCAGTTATTCACTTAGTCCCAGTCAGCACAACCCTGGATGGACACCTCTGATGGGTACCCACAGCTCAGAGGTTTATCACTTACTAGTGAGAAATATGGTATCACCCCACGCTAATGGTTGGATCCTGTGACTTGAGATCAATGACTCCATTATTGTTAAGACCACTCTGGTCTATCTATGCTTGTGTACCCTCTCTGAGAGTCCCATATTTCTGCTTGTACCTCTAGGCCTTATACCTGAGCCTCCTTTCATGCTTTTCCAAAAGACTAGAAAACAGCTCATTTTGTTTTAAGGACCTTACTGTCACTGAGAACCATGTTGGAACATATTATCGAATATGGGATATTATGAGTTTTTGGAATTGTGAAAAGCCCTTAAAAAGTCCTAATGGCTGGTGTCTAGTTCTGAGTCCTTTGTTAGGAATATAAATTGGGTCTATGAGGTATCTAGAGTCTCCTTGTATTTGAAGAGATGATGTCACTCGATGCCTAACCCCTACCCTTAAACCAAAGTTACAGGGCATGCTAAACTTCATGTTGCAAAACTACATGTTGTCTCATAGTTGACTGAGAGTTGGGAACATGACCTTAGCTGGGCCTAGGATTGCAAGGACAGAGAGATACAGGCCTGGAGTTGTCTGTAATCATCTTTACGACAAGTCAAGAGGAACCTGCTTAAGAGGAAAGTCAACATAACGGAAGTAGAGCCAAGAGTTGGAAACAGAGAAAGAGAGAAAGAGAAAGAATAAAACACGATTATTATCTAAGCCCTTGAGAACAGCCATGCCTGAAAGCAGCTCATTTCTGAGCTTCATCCTTGGACTGTTCTTGCTCATTTAAATTGGTCACTTCTTTATTATTATTATTATTGATATTCATATTCATAGTTACATTTATTTTATTTTGCGTAAGTCAATTTGATTTGGGTATCCATTACTTATGAAAGGAACAACCTTAATGCAAATAACTACTGGATAATTTGCATTTCTAAAAGCCTTCAGATAAGATGTTTTGTATTAGCAAGACTCCATATTATGAAAAAATGTGGTCACTTTGGGACATTTCTTAACTCATACCTTACATCTCATCCTTCTGTGTTCCCTAGCCTTTTGTGTTTCTTTTGTTTGTTGTTGTTGTTTTTATTTTTTTTAATTCCAGTATAGTTAGCATATAGTTCTCTAACCTTTTGAATAATATCCTACACATAGTGGATTCTCAAGGTTTGTTGTGTTGTGTGGTGACAATGAAGGAGCAGGCATTATAGGTGAGTGAATTTGGGGTGAGTAGAGCTTCTTACGTTGGCATGAACATGATGACTTATATTAGTAAGAAAGGAACTAGTCAGTGTGTATCAGAAAGCTCATACTGTGGAATGGTAGAAAATAAGTAAATAATATAATACTTTACCTTTTCCAGCCCATCTCAGATAGCGCCATTGATTCCTGCCATCTGCAGTTTCAGCAATGTTCCATTTCACAGGAGAGCCCAGCTGGAGCTACGTGTGAAGCCTCAGTTCAACTGGCTGGCTGAGCTGGGAATTAGCCCTGCTCCCTTCCAACCAGGGATCCAGATAACCGGAGTAATTACTGGGTACAGGCTTGCTGACCCAATACTAGTTTTTAAAAACTCCCCTCACTTTTCTGTTCTACAAATTTAGCTGTTTTCACCATAGTTTCTCTCCAGGATTCTAGTTTCCCACTGGACTCTCCATGAATCTGAGTGTGCCTGGCTGCAGAGCCATGGCTGGCCCTCTCTTGTGAGGGGTAGGATCCTATTTGCATATATGCTCTGGTCCCTGTGAATTCAGTGATTTAGATCATTTCAGGAGAGAGCAGATGATACTTGGATTTTCTCTTTAATAGTCTATACTGATTTTTCTTGGACTTTTTCAGATATTAACTCCTGCCCAAATCAGACATGGCTCTCTATACATCTTTGAGCATTAGACCATTCAGTTGCTTTCTGGGAGAGCCCATTCTCCAGTCTGCAACCTGACTAGCCCATCTTCTCCTCTACCCATCATTACTGATGCTGAGCCCCAAATGTCTGATGTCTGTCCTTGATTTATGATGGACAGAAGGCAAAGGAGCTAACACTTTCATATGAGATCAGACAGATAATGGGGATCCTTTCAAAAGCTATGCAGCCATATGTAGTTTTTGTCTGAGGGAGAAGTGGGGAGCTGTCTTGTGTTCCTGGACAGTGTGATAAAGATAAAAGTAATGGGTTTACTCTTAACGTAACAGTGATGATCAATTCACTCTTTTCTCTTCAACTTCCTTTTTTCTTAAACACCTGTCCCTTCACCACAAACTTAGCAAGATATTCCAAAGGATGACACTTTATCGCATCCACTCTGTCTTAGGTGACTGGACTAGGGGTAGAAATCTAACCAGAGCTGAATCTATCTACTGTTTCACCTGCATTTAGAAGCTGGGTGTCAGAGAGACTGAATCAGTTAGTGAGTGGTCAGCAAAGTTTTTCTGTAAAGGACCAGATGGGAAATATTTTGCTTTTGCCAGCCATTTGCTCTCCCTCACAGCAACTCCTTTCTGTCATGGCAGCACACATGCAGCCGTGGGTAATACACAAATGAATGGAAATGGCTGGGTAACAATAAAACTTTATTTACATAAACAGATGTCAGGCAGGATTTGGCCCATGGGCTGTGGTTTCCTGAGCACTGAGCTACACTGTGGTGAGTAAACTGAAAGATCAAATCGAGTCAGTTTAGAGCAGCCATTTGGGGCCATGTACATGCTGGTAATTAATCAAAGAAAGCCTGTAATCAGAGAAAAAAATGATAAGCCAGCAGATTGATGGGGAGGAGCAGAGAAGAGAAGACATCTTAAGGCTGAGGGATGGTGGAGAGTGACTTGGATCCTAGCTTTCCTAGTCCAACTCTCATGTGATTTTTTTTCTCTTTTTCCCCCAATCTTGGATATCTATGAGACTACCTTTTGCTGTTTTTCAGTCAAACCCTCCTGAAGTTAGTTTTAGTGTTTTCCTATTCCTGATCACCCCCACGCCCACAAAACTCTGATAAAACAAGAATTATACCAGTTGGGGTTCTTGGCTGCAAATGTCAGAATGAAACCTGGGATCTTAAGGGTGCTGGGATTTGTTTTAATCAGATAAAGTAAAACACACAGACATGGAAATGATTATCAGAAAGGAAGAGGTTTTTAATGTTCACAGATCCCTAAAAACAGGAGGCACACAGTGCGACACAGAGCCACTGGGGGAAGCATGAAGTTTGGTCAGGAGGCAGAGGATGTGAAGAGAAAAAATGGACAAGAGCCTTTATTGTAGTTTCCATGAGAAGGAACGAGCAAGGCTTTGGCTTGGCTAGTTTAAACAACTTCAGTGGGCTCTGGGACATCGGGACTGTCCCTAGTAGTCTGACACATGGTCTTGGGGTGATTAGGACAGGGGAATATAAGGGCCTATAAAGGAGGTGGCTGGAGCTGTGAGCTCTGAATTGGTTGGTTTGCATAGGAAAGGCAAATGAGTCCTTCATGTATAGGAATTGACTAGCCCTGGGAGGCTCAGTCCCTCTGGGGTCAGCAAGGCCCCAGCATGTCTGAACATCAAATAAAGAAACCTAGAGAACATGGTTCCTACATCTGGATAACTTAAACAAAAATGGAACTTGCTGAAAGGCCATTGGGACGCTCACAGAATTGTCGGGAAGCATGTAAAACTCAATTGGAAAAGGGGCAGGATTCTAGACAGGCTAGGCATCTAAAGACAGCCAAGATCCCGTCCTAGGTCATCCTGGCCGGGAAGCACTGGGGAGCCAGGCACGGGGTCGTCCCCACTCCGCACTGGCCCCTCCACCGCTGATCATTCGTGGCCACGCTGCTGAACTCAGGTTCTGCTGCCGCAAATTATTGTCAGCGCTCCCTGTGTCTTTGTGCTGCTCCTTCAAGATTCCGATTTCCCGCTGGGACAATACACATTTCGCCAGGCTCAGGTCACACACCTCGCTTCTAAGGGACCAGAAAGGTGATATATGTACTCACTTCCTTTCGGTAACTATAGTGAAAGGGGAAGCTCTGCTTCCCATTATTTCGGGATTTCCTATAAACAAGAGGGCTTTTCATTCTGAGAGTTGGGGGAGGGGGAGGGGAAGAAAGCCACATGGGTATGACACCTGTCAGAGTGTACTGAAAGAGGCAGGAACCAGAGTTTAGATAAATAGCCAGGCAATCAGGATTATACAGATGTATCTCTAAGCAAGAGGCGGAGGGGTTAAGAGTATCTAGGGCTGGCAGCGGTGGGAACAGAAAGGAAGAAAGGGATCCTAGACATTGTGTAGAGGGTTCACAGAACACGGTGATCAGTGGGAAAGTAAAGATATAAGTGAGAGAAGAATCAAAGATATAGCTGAGACTTTGAGCTGAAGAAACGGTGTTGATGTTAACAGAAGTGTGCTGAGTTGTATTGATCACGGGATAGGTAAGTGCCGAAACCCAGGGAAGAGGTAGAAAGGCAGCACCCGAGCCCAGGTGATCAGATAGGGCCAAGAAGGGACTGTACAAATCATCTGAATATTGGTGATAATTGAGTCACAAGGGAGGGGAGGTTCTCGGGGGTGGGGTGTGTAGAATTGAGAGAGGTGTTAAAGAAGTATTAGAGATTCACAGACTGAGCTTTTATAAAAGTCACGTGAGTAAATAAAAGGAGGAAAAGGAGACAGGGAGATTCAACTGGGGGAGTGTGAGCATCTGGAAAGGAGGCAAGAGTGAAGTGGAAAAAAATAGGGAGCTTTAAGGAAATGACCTTGGCCTCTGGTCAGGGAAAGGTTCTAGAATCCTGCTAGAAAGAGGAAGAACCCAAGAGGGAGCAAATTCATGAGAGCTAATGGTGGCCAGCAGACATGAAGGCCATGGGCGTGTGGTGCTCACTCGGATGTCTGGTGTGGGAAAGGAACACCAACCTGCGGGAAAGGAACACCAATAGCTTCTAATCCCACTTCCCACATTTTGCTGTCTCCTGCCCTCCCAGTTTGCTGTCTCCTGCCCTCCCAGTTCAACTTTGGCTGCTGGTTCATATAAACTTTCAGAGCCCTCACAGGATCAGAGGAAGCTGCTCCCTTGGCTTCCCTGCTATCTCACTCTTTCCCTCCTTTGTGGTAGAGACTCGGGGATGTCAAGGTGGAGAAGAGATCCTGTAGGGGCTGGAAAACTAGACCAAGGTGGAAGGAAGGTGTCAAGTCTTCTGTCTCCGTGGACCCCAGGAAGAGAAGCCAGGCCACAAGGACCTCCAGGGGCAATTTCAAACAGTAAATGTCCTCCACTGGAAGTGACTATTTATTTATCATTATATATTATTTATTAATATACTTATTTATTGTGTTTTGAATCCTCTGACTTCATGTGTTCTTGACTCTGGTACTCATTTTTCACAGTGAGAAAAAGATGAAGAATGCCTCCTAAGTTGATATAGGAGAAAAGTATTAGATATATAACCCCCTTTTTAAAAAAAACTATTAAGATCCTGATTTATTGCAAACATCAAAGTATGCCCAGGGCTTAGAGGTCCTCACTCCCTCCTTTCTGCATTTCCAGTTCTAATCAAACATGGATGAAAATCAATAATGAATATATCATATCCTTTGAACTGCTGGAACCTGCTGAGGTCTGTGTATCTATCAGTACAAAGTTCTCTCTCCCTTCCTCTCTGTCTCTGTCTCTCTCCCCTGTAATTCTCTCTAGCCAATTCCAGGTTCTGAAATATTTAGCTCCTCTGAGCCCTAACTTCTGCTGACCTGTTTCTTCTCCTTCCTCCCGCCACTCCCTTAACCCTCAGTCCCAAATCCCACTCATCTTCATGACCCCCACAGGGTCTGATTAAACTCCATCCTGGCCAAGCGCTCGGAGTTGGGCAGGCGGAAGGCATGCATGAGGTGGAGGAGCGGGACCAGGCAGCTGAGCCCCAAGTGGGGAGACAGGCCTGACAAGATTGATGGGCCCCGGATCCCAGCTCAAAGGCTGGAGGTGGTAAAATGGGAGTGCTGGCCATAACTTATAGGACCTTGTTATGACAGACTTCCGGATTGAGGATGAAAAAGTTGCCATTAAAACAAAAGCCAGCTATCCGGGATGTTGTTGTGAACAACAGGCCTCTCCCTGTAGCCCCTGCACCAAGCGGATTCATAATTCTCAGGGAGCTGGGGGATGGAGGCTTCACTGGAGGAACTTGGTCTTACTCCTTCCGTGGGAAGACGGGAACAAGGCACCCAGTGGGGAGGAACTGGGGAGGAGGGGCAGCTGGATTCCCCCTCCTGGCCTCCTGCTCAATCATAAGGCTTGCAGCCAGGACACACCAGCTGGAGGTCATTGTTGGTGTGATGCGAGCCCCAGGGGGTACCAGACCAGCTCTGGACAGCTGCATGGGAAAAAGAGACCAATGCTTATGCACAGCTTCAGACCCTAGCTAGGGTTAACTTCACCTTTCTCCCTCACTGGGGTGTAACCTCAGTGTAAACTCAGGCTGGGCCCCTATCGCTTTAAGGAGCTTCCAGACAGGGTCGCATCCTGACAGCTGGGTGTTGAAAGAATTATTTGAAAAGCCGATTAAATCTATAATAAAATCTTTCTGAAAGCTCTGAAGGAGGATCTCATTCATAAAACACTGGTACTGAAAATATTCTTTCCCCGCTTGACCACTTCTTATCTGAATATCTCACGTAAGTGGCAGGCGACATCCCCTTCTACTCTTCAAATCCCCAAATTCCTCATGACATCCTCAACCAGACAGGTTCTATTACTATCCGACTTTCTCCCATTCACATCTCTTTCTTTTCCTTTGCTTCAGAAACAATTTTCCAAGTTGTAGTACTTTGTTGTTTTCAAACTAAATCCAAGGAGTTTCCAAACAAAATCCATGTTTCTATTTTTTTTTTAAGATTTTATTTATTTATTTGACAGAAAGAGACACAGCAAGAGAGGGAACACAAGCAGGGGGAGTGGGAGAGGGAGAAGCAGGCTTTCCGCTGAGCAGGGAGCCTAATGCAGGGCTCGATCCCAGGACCCTGGGATCATGACCTGAGCCGAAGGCAGACGCTTAACGACTGAGCCACCCAGGCGCCCCACAAAATCCACGTTTCTGTCCTTACTCTTTCTCCAAATTATATACTTTCATTGTGAAGCAAAGAATCAATCAATGGAGTCAGAGAGAATCTTATGGAACCTGAAGGGGCAGGGGACGGGGGCAAGTCATCAATGACAGACTTCCCTTGGCTCAAGATGTGGTCTAGGGATGGGGTTCAGGTATCCTGTAAAGATAAGGGTGAAAGGTACTGAATAATCACAAATTAATGCTTTTGTCCCTGTTTTGGAGGAACACAAGTGAGAGATGCCTTCTTACTGGGATTAGCTTGAACCTACTCTAACTCATTTCTATGTTTAAGGGAAAGGATTTCCTAAGTAGCAGGGATCTGCTTGCTATCCGGTGTTCTCATTCCCCTGTGCAGACCCCATAGTGAGGGAGAGCGGGCAACCAGGGGCTCAGCCTGCTCCACGCTGGATCTTCATGTCCCCACCCGCTTTCCTGCTGCTGGGCTTCATTTACTTTCCTCTGACTACCAGTTTTGATCTCGGCTTTCTCCTGTTAGACAGCTCTGGGCTCTGGCGGGAGAACAGGTGTGGGGAGAAGCGCTTGCTGCGGTGCAAAGGTAAGAAGAATGTTTCTTAATAAGCAACACCGGAGATTAAAGTGGTGCATTCAGCTTCGTTTGGCTTAAAACCCATTTGAGGGTAAGAGTGCTCCCTTAACCCCCCACACGGGCTCTCTGTTTCTAGTGCTGGAGCTCGGGGACATTCTCTTCTTTTTCCAGCTTCTTCATTTTGTGTTCTTGTCCCCACCTCAAGCCTTCACCTTCACATTTCTTAACAGGGCATACGTAGTTTCTAGGCAGTCTGCCATTCCCTGTGCATTCTACTCAGTGGCAATTAAATGGGAGCTAGTGGTGGATCGAATGGAGTCCAAGTCCATAAAGGAAACTTCCCTGGAGCAATTGCTTCTCAGCCTGTGGATGACAGCACCGACTATTCAATTTGTAAGGTGCGTGCAGTTTATCCGAGGCCCATTGCAGGATGCCACTCTCTTGGCACTGTGTCTGCACTGTGCTTTCTAGCTGAAGGAGTCGGAGTCTCAGGCCGCAAACCCAGGTGTCCCAGAGTTATATAGATTTGTTTTAAACCGCAGTCTTTTAACTCAGATCATGGGCTCTAGTTCTATTATGGACTTAAGGTTGGTGCCACCGGCTTCCCCCTCCAAAGTCATATATTGAAGCCCTACTCCCTAAAGTGACAGTATTAGGAGATGAGGCTTTGGAGAGGTAATTAGGGTTGGATGAGGTTCTCAGGGTGGGGCCATTTGAAGGGTTTCGTAAGAATAGGAAGAGGCATCAGGGCTCACTCGTTCTGCCTTGTGGGGGCACAGGGAGAAGACTGCTATCTGCCCTCCACGAAGAGAGTTCTCCCCAGGAACTGAATCAGATGGCATTTTGAGCTTGGACGTCCCGCCTCCAGAACTGTGAGGAATACCTGTGCTTCAGCCACCCAATTATGGCATTTTGTTATAGCAAACCGAGCAGACTAAGACAGGTTCCCATATCCTCTGTGTTCGAATCTTAGCTTGGCTATTTGCTATGTGACTTAAAACATGGTATTTAATTCCTCTGTGCCTTGGTTTCCTCATCTGTAAAATAAAGCTAATAATACATTCCTCACAGGGTCGTTGCAAGGAATAAACGGGTTACTTTATCTAAAGCTTTGAGAACCATGCTCGGGACATAAAAGTGTGATGTTATCGTTAATTATTATCATTTCTGGGGGTGATAATGCAAGACCCTCATTTGTGCCATAGTACACTAAGGGCTTGGGAAGTACCAGGGCAGTGCCATACAGGGGCAGCTGGTGTTTGGCCACTGTTCGTGCAGGTTGTATGGAAATAGTCATCCCAGCACACCTGGGCCCTCCAGATCTGGTGACTCTGCTGGTTTCTCCCCACACCAGTGGACTTGGGAATTCTTGGCAAAACGACCTATGTGTCCATCAACTTAGAGGCTTCCATTCCTGCCGTCAATCTTCCCTTGGATGTCACCTGATATCTAGCATGTGACCCAAACTAGGGTGTTAATTCCAAATCCCTCAAGTCTAGGAAAGAAGACATTTGGAAACATAGATCAGTAGGAAAGTAACCCTTTTCAGCTTTCCACCCTGACATACACCTCCTTGAGGAAATTGGCAGAGAAGAGGCCATTGACTGAAGGTGGAGAAGAAGAATGAGGCGTAAACAAATTAACGCCTCTCAAAGTTGAACAAAACAGCGTATTTCTAAATCAGATGATCTATGGAGATTCTGGCACTAGACCAAAGGAATCAGAATGTCCGGAGGAAGGGACAAGGATTTTACATATTAAACAATGCCTTCTCTTGATACGTATATGCCAAAGTTTGTGATCAAATTTCAGCTCTGAAAGTTTGCATGTATAATAATGTATTTCTCTTATTTCCCAAAAGAAGATTGAGAGAGGGATGAAGACAAAGAAAAAGGAGATGCCATTCAAGAAATGTCCTGGTGATTTGAATACAGGTGAAATGTTGGAGTACTCTAAGCAGCGGGAGCTGGGAGAACAGGTGCAGCAGAGGTCACCGAAGGTCAGGAGGAGTGGGTCTGTGGAGGTGACCAGCATGCACACAGGGGGACATGCATTAGTGCAATAACAACCCTGTGTTCGGGAACTCTCAGAGACCCCTAAGAGGGGGAGAGGTGGGGTCTGCCATGAGGCTGGTGGGGGACATTTTGGTAAGTTTGACTTAAAGAAACCTCTTAAAGTAATGTTCTCTAGGAGATATAAATTACTGGAACTCAACTGACACTGACATTGTATACTCTATCAATATGATATCCAATAGTAATACCAATTAAAGAAGATATACGGTCAAAGACTTTCCAGATAAGTGAGATTTCCCTAACCCTGATTTCCTCTTGCTCCTCTCCCCTTTCACCACTGACCTCACTAAAATAAATGCCTCTTCTGACCAACAATGTCTGAGTATGTTTAGTCTCTCAGACAAAAGTCATCAAACTAAAAAACTATATCAGATACCTCTGGCCTGTGTCACATTCATGCTGACTCTTCTGGCCTCTTTTAAGGAGAAACCATCAAACCAACACAGAGTGTATGTAGGCAATGGTGGCAATAGAATGTATTCAAAAAGAGTTTAAACAGTAATATTGTAATTTGTGATTTGTATGCTGTGGGGACTTAACAATAAATGAGCACTAGTATCTCACCTTTTTTGATACTCAATCACTGAGCTTTGGTTCCTAGTTAGTCCCAAGAATTCTACTTCCTCCTACTACTTCTGGGTTGTTAGGTTACAAGTTATTCAGAGGTAAAAAGTTAAACTCCAACTCCATTCTTGAAGGGTGGGCATGTTTGAACCTAGGTCTTAGATGGAAATTCTACAGTATAAACATGTAGCTTGAAGTAATCTCTGCTTTCTGTGCTTTCTCACGGTCCGGTCCCTCCTGGGCCTCTACTCCACCCTACAATTAACACATACTTTCAGAAAAGACTTGGATGTGCCATTTGCATCTTTGTAAATTTAAGCTATCATGGCATCTTCCCGGTGAATTTTCAGCCTGATCCCTAAATGAAGGAGGAGTGACTAACACTCTAGTTAAGGGAATTTCAGGCATAACTAGGCAACGTTGGAGTGTGTAATAATAGGGCCTAAATAAGATACATATTCATTTATTTAGTCACTCATCAGGAATTTAAAACTTAACACCCACATATTATAATATTGCAAGGCTAGTCCTGGGGAAAAAGGTCAACATTGACTATCTCAAACCTTGCCTTATCAATTTGATCTGCATCTTAGGAATTATCCTGTCTGTATTTTTGTATTTCTGGACAGTTCTTTTTTTGTTGGTTTAGGATATTATTAGCCTTGAGATTTTTATGTTGTCCATATTTGCTTTATTCAATCGATGTAATCCTGATGTTTACCTTATTTCTAGTGAACAGGTGATGCAGACTTTAGTGAAAATAGGTATAATCCTCATGGTACCTCCAGCCCCTGGATTCTGTAGATGGAGGACCTGCTGATTTCAACTGAGATTTTCAAATACCCATTGAATTTGGGCATTGGTTGGTACTTTACATCTCATAACAGAACAAGCCCCCCCCCAAAAAGAGAGGAAATTACTGAATGAGCACCCTTAGGACACATTAAAATATATTTGTATTCTAAATTAATGTCCCCACCCCCCCACTGCTTATTCTAGGATAAGGGTTGCTATTTTAATATGTGAGCAATGAGCCTGGAAGGAATCAAAATTATATTGAAATGCGGTGAGAGACTTGGGCTATATCAAATCCTGAGGAAGGGCTATTCATAAAAACATACTTCTGTGTTGAAGTCACCATACACAAATATGTCATTCCTCCATGATGAGGTCAGTAAGATTGCACATAATCTGCAAGCCAAGCTGCTCTCTGTCCTTGCATGGTTACGCTGGTGTAGTTGGTTGAATAGTGTCCCCCCAAATTTCATGTCCACCTAGAACTTCAGAATGTGACATTATTTGGAGACAGGGTCTTTGCAGATGTAAATAGTTAAGGATTTCAAAATGACATCACAGTAGATCTAGAGTCGGTTTAGGCTTGTGTCCTTATAAGGAGGGGCACAGACACAGAAGAGGGCTGTGCGAAGATGGAGGCAGAGGCAGAGGGAGCTGAGGAAGTCAGGATCCATCAGAAGCTGGAAGAGGCAAGGAAGAATTTGGTCCTAAAGGCTTTGGAAGGTGCACAGCCCCATGACACCTTGGTTTCAGACTTCTAGAAATGTGAAAATAAATGTCTGCTATTTGAAGCCACCTAGACTGTGGTACTTTGCTATAGCAGCCCTGGAAAACTAATACACCTGGTAACACCAGGGCACTCCCCACCTCTAAGCCTTCAACAGAAAACCACACTGCATACAATATTGTCTAGGCAAGATTACCAGGACAATCAGAGACTATAACCACTATGATGCAGAATAGAGCACATGAATTTCAATGCACCAGCTCACATCTTCTTGGCCTCACCCATCTCCAGGAAATTTGACACTTGTTCTACTACGGATACCACTACTGTGACCAGCCAACATCATGTAGGGACAATCTGAAAAGGCTTCCCCTCATGCCAGGGCCCCCTGTTCACCTCCTACCTTGAGGCTCTACTGTTGCCATGACTTAAAATACCAAGGGGCTAAGTGTCCACATATACACAACCTGGAAGCATAGAGGAATTAAAAGACCATGCGGCAAACTTCTGGGGGATAAATTCTGCCATCTTCCCCACCAAGTAGACTTTCCTGAGACATGGAGTTCATATAGCTTCTCAGCAGAGGATTCTATAATCAGGTCAGCTCAATAACACACCTTCCCATTGATTCTCCTTCCCTACCTCACCTTCCTTTTCCCTCAATCCTCCTTCCCTGGATTGAGTTTCCCAATAAAGTTATAGCACAAAAGCTTTGCCTCAGGCTTGGCTTTCTGGAGAACCCAAGTAAAGACACAGCTATTCAGTGGACTAATCGATCTAAATCCATGCAAATGTAGGAGTCAAAATACTTTCAGTTATAAGCAGAAAGAAGCACAACTGAACATATCTTAGGAAATTTATAAGCTTATATAATAAAAAGAGCTGCCTTTAGTCATGGGGTGATCCAAGGATAAAAACAATATTGTTGGTTGTATTTACTTCTGTATGTTTTCTTCTTTTTTTACAAACAGTTCCAGAATCACATTCCTCCAGCTTAATATTCTCATCAGAAAAGGGGTTTCCTCTTGAAAATCCATATATTTATCCAGAGAGGAGTGTATATCCATCCCTAGGGCATATACTACCCCTGCAGTAAAAACAAAAACAACAACAACAAAAACCCAAAAAACAAAACAAAATAAAAAAACAGTGCTAATGGTAATCGGGAAATCAAACAGAATTATCTTTCTCTCTCCAGGAATGCATGAAATAGAGCAAAAGAAGTTCCTCAAAGGAAATATGGATGCAGAGTAGGCAAAAGTAAGAGTTTACATGGTAAAAAGAATCTCCATAATTACAGGGTTCAGGTTCCACAAGCAAACCATAAGACCAATGTTCATTTCCCAAGATTCTAGAGACAAAGTAAATTGATTATTTCCCAAAGTGCATTTTCCCTCAATGCCATATTTTTATTGCTTTTATGATGTGATGTATCCTAAAATCTTGCTAGTCAAAGTGTGGTGCACAGACCAGTACCTTGGGCATCTCCTTGGGAGCTTGTTAGAAATGCAAAATCTCAGACCTCATGTCAGACTCACTCAATCAGAATCTGCATTTTAACAAGATCCCCTGTTGATTCTTATGCACTAAAATTTGAGATGCAGTGCCCAAGTGTCCTATGTGGAGACAAACTGAACCCCTGAAATATATGATGGAAAAGGATCCACTGGGCCTGACAAGTCTTAAGAAGGGAATGATAATTTTGTCTTTGGGATAAGAGACTGTCATATTTCTTAATGATCTCAAAGCTGATGGTCAAACAAGGTCATTCATTTCTTAGAAGAGCAGATGGCATTTTTCAAAGGGGAATTTATTTACACAACCAAAACAATTATAAATCCACCACCTACACTCTTTCACAGAGATTTTATTGAAGTGTGATTTTTTAAAAGGAACAAAATGTAGAAACAGATCGTGCAGAGTAAACCTATGGCCACTCAGTGGGTTGGCTAGTAGGAGATTCAGGGAATTTACATATTATATAAAGTGCAAGCTAGGCAAAAGATTTATTTGTAGTGCTAGAAACAAGAGTTCCATGCAATTTGGAGGTTAAAAGAAGGTGTGTGGGGAAGCATCACCTATAAGTCTAATAATGCATTATGGATGGAAAGACTGTTCTCACCAAACTGTGTTCACATTAACAAAATCAAACCCACATAAGAGCTATACCTTTGACAAGAAAATATTATCTCTCTCTTTGACATCAGAGGAGAACGCCCATGGGACAAGGATGGGTTATGGGGCTGGAGAAATATAAAATGTTGAAACTTCAACATTAAAATCCAAATGGAATAAAGGGTATCCAGTTTTCAAATTATCATGTTTTTATATTGTCTTGTCTAGTCATCTACATGATTGAATCCAACTCACAACAGCACACTGTGAAAAAGAAACATACTTCCTTCTTGGATGATAACTTTCTCAAGTCATTCCTTTAACAATCTTATGCCTGGGGTTTAAGAGCACAAAGCAAGAATATAGAGAAAACAATTGTGACCCATGAGAAATCAAAGTCAAACATATACTCATTGTAGTGGGTTGACTGGTGACCTCCCAAAAGATAGGTCTATCTGGAACCTGTTAGTGGGATCTCATTTGGAAAAAGGGTCTTTGCAGATATAAACAAGTTAAAAATCTTGAGATGAGATCATCTTGGATCAGAGTAGTTCTCAAATCCAGTAACCTTATAAGCAATATAAAGGAAATAAGACACAGACACAGAGAAGAAAGCCATGGGAAGAGGGAGGCAGGTTGGAGAGATGCTGCCGTAGCCAGGGGACACCAGGAGCCACTAGAAGCTGGAAGAAGCAAGAAAAGATTCTCTCCTAGAACCTCCAGAGGGAGCATGGCCCTGCCAACATCTTGATTTCAGACTTCTTGACTTCAGAAATGTGAGAGAAAACATTTCTGTTGTTAAGTAACCTAGTTTGTGGTAATTTATTATGGCAGCCCTAGGAAACTGGTATCCTCACTTGGGGTACTTTGTCTTTCATATATATATAGTGTGTGTGTGTGTGTGGATTTTCCTGGAAATAAGCCTTTATAGGCAGACTTTGAATATATCAGCTATGAGCAACCCAGTGTTTTCTTTGCCTTGTGATGTAGAGGGGGAGGGTGGTTGCTGGTAAAAAAAAATGTTAGGCACAAAATGGATATAAGGCATGAAATTTGAATTATCTTTCCAGGATATAAGATAATCCATCCCTATATACTCTATAAGTTTCCTGCAACAAAGTCGTGAAAAACAGGGACAGAAGGTGGACAGAGTAGTTGATACATGTAGCTACCCACCTGAGCATTAAACTATGCTCTGTACTTGATTTTCACTCTACTCCATTTCAGAGCAAATCAACCAGAGATTATGCCTTTATTGTAGTCATTTCATTTAAATCCCTGTCAGGCTGATTCCTGGCAATGGGGTCAGGGCACAAACAATTCACATTCCAATTGTTCTCATTATTTGTTCCTACCATTGTGATGGGAAAGAGAGACAAGTATCACCCTTTTCTTCTCTACTTCCTCTCATACCTACTAATGGGCATTCGCCTTCCTTGCTCACCTTTGAAAAATGGAGCCCAGAAGCCAAAATCAGATTGCGGTGAACATCCCTAAAGACCAAGACCATTTACATAAAAGTCTCTAAGCCCTGAAGGGAGTCAGAAAAGCCCTCAGCAACCAAATATAGAAGGGAATCATTCCTGGCAGATCCCAGGAGGGACTATAATCCACCAAAACAGGTCAAATTGTGCGTGATACCTTAAATCTGGGATGGCCTCAACTCTCTGCAGGTGTTGAGAACAAAGGCCATTGATAAACTGACTTACCATTGAATGTGAAAAAGGAGACATTGCCTCTGGAAAATACATATGGTCCATGTTAGAAAACAAGTGTGAAGGAGTCAGGGGAGCCAAGGGAAGAGTGAAGACTGACGATGTCAGACTGCACTTGAGTGGAGGACATCTCCCTCCTAACAGAGGATGTTGTAAGCCCATTGGGAAGAATTTTCCAGAGCTTTAGCCTCTCCACCAAAAGAAAAATTTCCTTTGACTTTATATCCATGAGCACTTAGAATAAGAACTGTGGTCAGCTGAACAATGGCCTGTCAGAAGACATCCATGCCAAATCACTGGAACCTGTCATGGCATCTTATTTGGCAAAAGATGTGATTAAGTGACTGATCTTGAGAGAAGCAGCTATCTGGATGATCTGGATGGGCCCTAAATGCAATCACACATATCTTCATAAAAAGAGAGGCAGAGGGAATTTTGAGAGAGAGAGGAGGAGGCAATGTGAAGATGAAGTGAGAGAGATGTGGCCAAAAGCCAAGGAACACCAAGAGCCTCAGAAAGCTGGAACAGCCAAGGAAGGATTCTTTCCTAGAGCCTCTGGAGTGCGTGGAGCCCTATCAGCACCTTGATTGTGTACTTGTAGCCTCCAGAAGTGTGAAAGATAATATTTTTATTGTTTAAAGTTGCCCAGTTTCTGGTCATTTGTTATGGCAGCCCTAGGAAGTTAAACAAAAACTAAAATCCACCGTCCTTGAGGACCAATTTAGCACCCTTCCATTCACACATATTCATCTTCAGCATTTTAGATTAAGTATTAATAAACATCCAAGGCTTTGGAGAGTTGTTTATCAAAAGCTAATATATTTTTAGGTTTCAGCAATGTAATTTTCCCCCAAGAACTATAAGTCTAGGTTTCTATTAGAAAGAAAAATGTTGAGGGTAAGGGATTTTTGATCCTGACTTGAATGTGGTGTTTATGCGGCTGTTAAGTTCTGCATTATTTACTGTCATTTCAAACATAGGGACAAATGTCAGAAGAGAAGATAGAGACAAATACAAATTCCTTCAGGAAAAAAAGTGACAGAGAGAGAAGGTGGGGGGAGAGAGGAAGGGAGAAAGAGAGAGGATGAGAGAGGTACCTATGTATCAAGGAATAGAGCTTATATCTGTTGACAGTGCCTTATGGAGATTATAAACTATAAGTAACAGCTTCATCATTCCCACCCAGGAAATAGAGTGCTCTTGGGGAAAGAACTGAGGGGCAGCAATAGCCATTAGTGTTCTATCAGACATGATTTACCTTTGATATTACCAAGATAGCAATATGCTCTAAGCTAGGGTCTTCTTTTCCAATAAACCCAAAGTACATGCGGAGGTCAAAACTCGAGTTTTCTAAAATTAAAGTTGTTGGAAGAAAAGTTTCCACAAAAGTAGTAAAGTTCATCTGACTTCTACAGCTTTCAAAAATAATACCTAACTTTACATAATGTGATGGGACCAGTTTGGAAATTACCATCTTGCATCTCAGATTGACTTAAGTCAACATTGCCTCCATAGCCCTGGGAGCTTCCTCAGGCTGCCCACTAGGACTAAACACAATTGCCTGGAAGCCAGAATGGGCTGTCATGAGATAGTGGGAAATTTCACAATCTGCTCAATGATGACAGCCCTGAACATATGTACAGGCTCATGTGCCAAATGTTTATAAACAATTGGTATAAAAAACATGTACCCGTAAATAGCAACCAGAAGCAGAAGTTGAAAAGCATTCATTGGCTTTATTTTAAGTCAACCTTTGATTCAGCATTTATTTCTGCAAATCTATGCTTATGTGGATTAACAATGAGCATGCTGACTGTAAGTAAAAATGCATTATCTTAGCCTACCGATAATGATAATAAATATTGTCTCTACTAAGTGAGGTTTAGGGCTAATGTATACTTAGTTCATATTCTGTCTATAATGTTGAGCTTCTATTGATTCATAATCTAGAGAAATTCACATTTAACTAATATGCAGAGATACCTAATATAAGTTGGAAATTTGGCTATGTTTCTTTGAATATATTATGGTCTTTAATTTAATTCTCAAAATAACCTGGTGAATCAATTGATTCAATATCCCTGTTTTGTGTATGAGTAATCTAAACTCCAACATGTAATTTGGGGAATTGAAACAAAGCCAGGATTTCCAATCTACTAATTTGTACCTAATCAATGGTTTGTACAAAATGGTCCCAATAGTTCATTCTAAATATGAAAATATACCTCTATGATTTAGTGATAGCAAACATCAACATGTTCTTCTCACCATACTCATAGCAGTGTAAGAATAACACATAGGTGAATAAATGGAGAAAGTTAAATATGAGGTACTACTCACCCATTTTACTGCTCTCTAAAAAGCTCTTAAAAAAAAAAAACTCTTAAAAAAACAGGCTATAAAAAGTCCTCCATGACAAATATAAAAGTCCCTACCATTAACTTTATCTGTGTACTTGTAATATTTTTCCTAATTATTTATTCCCCTTCCCGTAAGAGGATAATAAATTCCCTCCAGTTGATGGATAACTTGTATTATCTTCCTGTGTTAGAAATGCAGTTTCCCACTCCATTGCCATGCTTGACATGGGCATTCTTTGGTCAATGACATTTGAGCAAAAGCTTCAAGAATCATATGATACCCCCAACCTTGTTACTTTTTTCCTTGCCACAAAAATGGTGGGGCTCAGACAGGAACTGCTACTTCTTCCTGGATCTTGAAGTGAGAAGGCACATGAATCCCAATTACAGATGACTCATTGCTGACAGTATAAAACGTGAGTGAGAAATAAACTATTGTTGCTGTAAAATGAATGAGATTTTGAGGGTGGTTTGTTACTGCAGCAGGGCTTAGCACAAGCTGACTATTACATCTGGGTATTGTTGTGCTTTTAAAAAAATATTAATTCCCACACTATCAAATGATTCTCAATCTAAAATGTTATACTTAGCTAAGCTAGCAACTAAACATGAGGATAGAATAAAGCCATTTTTAGGCAGGCATAAATATTGTCTTGAAAATTTACCTCTCATGCACTCTTTCTTGAGAAGATATAGAAAAAATATATCTCATTAAGCAAATTAAACAAATAATCAGAAGAGGAAGAATGCATGGGATTCAGGAAAATGGGAAATCCAGTATGAAGAGGAGCAAAGGAAACTACCAGGGTAATAATGAAGAAGGATGGCAAGATGATAACTGTATACCAATCACATAAGAGCAAATAAGAAAACTCCAGGAAAGATTTCTTCAAAAATATGAAATTGATAGAACACTTAATGTGTTAAACATGTTGGGTAGAGATTTACCACTGAATGAGAGGCTCAAGGGTCTTTTTCAAAAAAAATATTTTATTATTTATTTATTTATTTATTTATTTATTTATTTATTTATGAGGGAGAGAGAGCACAAGTGGGGGTGGGGGGATGGGAGGAGGGAGAAGGACAAGCAGACTCCAAGCTGAGCATGGAGCCTGATGTGGGGCTCAATCCCATGACCTTGAGATCATGACCTGAACTGAAATCAAGAGTCTGATGCCCAACTGACTAAGCCACACAGGCGCCCCTCAAGATTTATTCTTAATTAAAACACACACACACACGCACACACACACACACACACCACACAGAACAGACAAATCAGCAAAGGAAAAAAAAAAAAAGGAAAATAATTATTAACTCCAGGGAAGGAAAACATGGTGTACAGGAAAATAAAAGCAATCATGGTTTAGCTGTGGAGTGTGTTCCTTGGTCATAATATAAACACAGAATACTGTAACCAAAATCATAATACAAGTATATTGGGAGATCGTGTGAATAGGAGGACTATAATGTATGTCTGTACTTGGGGTGAAGCAGTGGTCAAAGACAGCTAATCTCTCATAGCAGGGAGTTGACTGATGATATCTAAAACTGAAAAATTAAGCAAAAATAAATGCGTGTTATTTAGAGATATATAGGTAAATTCATAGAACATCAGTTGAAGAGTTGAAAAGTGTTGCTTTTGGGGAATTCAAAAAGGGAGACGGTCAGAATGCTGTTATTTGTAAGAAGCCCTGTAGAAAGAAATAATTTGGAGCTTTGAACTACATGCAGGTATAATTTGATATAAACAAGCGCTGATTAAAAAAATCCATTTTCAAATAAAAGGATTATAATTTGGAAGGTGATATCAGGTAGTTCAGGAGAAAACAACATTTTCTCTCTCCAGATGTTTCCCTATCTTATTTTATTTTTGTAAGTCAAAACAGTACTCTCAGACTGGTGGGTTGCCTGCTAAATTTCTGCCCTTCACTCAGCTCAAGCTTCAATGTTAAGTTCCTAAAAGTTTTATGCCATAATTTTCTCAGACAAGAGCAAAAATGTCTATGATGAAAAACCAAAACACAAGACAAAGAACAAAACAAACGGAAATATGTCACAAATCAGATTGAAAATACAGCGTCTATTAGTCTCCTGAGGCTCTTTATCAAAACAAAGGATCTTGGAACCTGAGCATATTGGAAATCAGAACCCCTGCTGCTCCTTCTCTTTCTTTTGGACTCATTTTTTCCCTTTGCTTCTACTGTGTTACTGACCAGCAGGGGCTGGGATGGTGGTGCGTCCCTCCTGCCCAGCTATTTAAGCCATAGCTGGGCTGCATACTGAATGACAAATTAAAAATCAGCATTCTTGAAATTAATTCTGACCATTGGAAGCAGGGTTCCCTCTGGAGGCCGCATGTGTGTATATGAATGTGCACAGGAGCTTGCTGGAATGCAACTGGCAGGGTTTGAATAAAACCTTTTGTGTTTATGCCTGGATCAACTTTTTACAAAACACCTATTTAAAAGCTACTCCTTGCTTTCCAAGCTTTGAAAATCCCATAGATTATCACTTAGATAAGCAGAGAGTGTCTTAAATGATTCCATCTGCAAGTGGATTGAACACACTCACATTCAGACACACACATTCGCCACAGCCACACATTCAAGTAAAATAAGAAAACCTCGGGTCTCCTTCCAATGACCTACAGCCTCAAAAGTCTTAAAATAAGGTTCTACGGAAAAAATAATAATAAAGTTCCATGAACAAGCTTTGAGCAATCTTTCTAAAAATTTTTTTGCAAAAGACCTTGCGTCTCTCCAAAAAAACATGGTTGAAAATGCTGGGAGCAAAATTTTTCTCCGGGGTGCCTGGGTGGCTCAGTCGGTTAAGCATCTGCCTTCAGCTCAGGGCATGATCCCAGGGTCCTGGGATCGAGCCTGGCCTCAGGCTCCCTGCTCAGCTGGGAGTCTGCCTTTCCCTCTGCCTCTGCCCTTCCCCCTGCTCGTGCTCTCTCTCTCTCAAATAAATAAATAAAATCTTAAAAATAAAAAAATAGGTTTTTCTCAGGCACTCCTCTGAAAGTCCACGGACTGAAATGGCAAATCACTATCATAATCCGTTTCCTGAAAGTGACTCCATCTAAAAAGTAATTGTTGTATTGTGAGTCCTGAATTTCTGACATTTCTCTGAGAGAACAGCCAACGTGAAAAACTTTTGCAATTAAACTTGACAGAAACACAGGACTACAATTTTTGAGCTGGTGGGAAGCATCGGGATCATTCAGAAGCTCCTCGTGGAAGAGGTGAGAACACAGGAGGCCTGAGAAGGTCGGGTCCTGCAGCTGCCTGGCTGCCGGCTTCTAGGACACTCGAGTGACTCGGCTGACCGTAGGACACACTGCCCAGAGTGAGAGGCCATTTGACGGGAGGACAGAAAATGCCTGACAGCAGAATAATCTGCAGTTCTGACAGAAAACTTTGTTTTTACCTGGAGTACAGAAGAATTCTGCCTTGTTTATCCCAGTAAAATTCTATCACCAAAGAGGGTAGCAGGTATAGAAAGCAATCTGCAAACTTTGCTCAAAGAGTGAGCTAAGCTTATGTCCTTATTTGCCTTGTTTAGAAAGGCACAGATTACAAGATGTTTGTTGCTCATTGGGGGATGTTCATGAGGAGAAGGGTGAGGGGAGATTTGAATGTACACCTGAATTGAGTCAGAGATCCTCAGACACCCAAGGCTCCCTCAGGTGCCACTCTTCTAAGGTAACTTTTCACTAGCATAAATTGAAGGAAATGAAAGGATGTTTATGCCCAGAGACCCTTTTTCTGGTCTTTGGGATCTTTTTGCCAATGTTTTTGCCTTTTTTTCTCACCCATTGTTACCTAGTGCAATATAAAACAAGTGTAAGAGGGCGCCTGGGTGGCTCAGTCGGTTAAGCGACTGCCTTCGGCTCAGGTCATGATCCTGGAGTCCCGGGATCGAGTCCCGCATCGGGCTCCCTGCTCAGCGGGGAGTCTGTTTCTCCCTCTGACCCTCCTCCCTCTCGTGCTCTCTGTCTCTCATTCTCTCTCTCGCAAATAAATAAATAAAATCTTTAAAAAAAAAAAAAGTGTAAGAATTTTAAATGCACAAATATCTTTACAACTGAGTCAGATAATCTTGGGAGCACAGACTATGTTCTGGGTAGGGATGATACAGGTACACATTCGAACATAAATCCTTTAAACCTATATGAATGTAATCAATGAAACAATCTCTTCCAATTCCTTCCTTTTTGACTTCATTTTAGAATCTCAAATCTCATCTCATAGGCTCTTTATTTGCGAATACTATATTCACTTCTGAGTAACCTAAATAATTACAGCATATATATATTTCCAGAAAGCATAGCCCATGGCAGAACTGATGAAAATCAGGTGGACCCAGGCAGAGCCTCCCCTCCCCCTTCAGTGATTCTCTGGGAGCTGGAGCTAGTTCCATGTATGGTCAATATCCAGTGTTGTTTATGATAGATAGAACCCCACATCTGGCTCCCTGCTCAGCAGGGAGTCTGCTTCTCCCTCTCCCTCTGCCCCTCTGCTCGCTCCTTCTCTCTCTCTCAGATAAGTAAATAAAATCTTAAAAAAAAAGAGAACATGATGGAGAATGTATCATCTCAAAACCACAGCCAAAAAAACAAATTCTAGAAAAACCAGGTTATGTCAAAATGGGGGGAGAAAAACCTCATAGATTTGCTTTTCTTTTGAGCCAGCTGATCTCCTTCGAGAACTGGTGACGAATAACATGGACTCCAGCTGCATTTTCTATGCTTCTCTTGCTTGGTCCCTCAAAAGGCATCCTTGGCATCATTGCCAATGCTTGTCTCCTCATTTATTAGATAACATTCTGTGGACAAAGAGAGTATTAGGGATAGAAAGCAATCTTCAAACTGCCCAAAGAGAGAGCCAAAATGATATCCACCACTTCTTCCACTTGGAACTTTCTTCTTTTCTCTGTTCCTTTGTTTCCTTCTGTCCTGTAGTCTGATGCCACTCTTCCACGTTAGACAAAAACCATTCTTTTTTTTTTACTTGTTTTTTTTTTTTTAAGATTTTATTTATTTATCCGACAGAGAGAGAGAGAGCACATGTAGGGGGAGCATCAGGCAGGGGCGAGCCCGATGTAGGGCTCGATCCCAGGACCCCGGGATCATGACCTGAGCTGAAGGCAGACGCTTAATGACTGAGCCACTCAGGTGCCCCGACAAAAACCATTCTTTATGTCAACCACTAAGCCCAGGGACTTTAGAGACTTTGCACCTGACAACCATAGGAATTATGCTCACCTGTCCTGGCACACAGCTGTCTGCTTCCCCCTCATCAGTTGAGCCTCCAATCAAGGCCAGCATATCCTGAGAAGAGTTGAACACACATCCACGAGAACAGCTCCTAGAATGTGGCTCCGTGCCTCTTTTTCTTTAGCAGTTCAAGTATATTTATCCTTTCCCCTTAGGAGAAGCATCCTGTCTTCTGGCTTCCCATCAGTGACGACATCCGCCTCCAGCCACTATGGAGCTGCAAGACATGTCCTCATTGCCAGGTGATTATTTCTCCTAAACATAGTAGAATCATTAACATCTTCCTAAATCTAATTACAGTTCAATTCCTAGGTAATCTATTACATTGGACATACACTCCAATTCAAAGTGATTTCAAAGGTGCAGTCAGGTCACAGTTCCCATCGTGGTATCCTTTCCTTCTAATATTTTTTAACATGACAAGTGACATTTTCCCATTCACATTTATTTCAAATGTGTTAGGTATTCTATGGAGATAGGTAGGTATGTAGAACGGTAGATAAACAAAAGTCCATGCATCCTTCCCTACCGAACTACAACTCTTAGGATATTCCTGACTTTGTTTTTCTACCACTAACTTCCCTACTTCTTTGGATAGTTCATAACAGAAGGGTAGGCATGGTGCTCCTAATGAGTCAGAAATGGGTTTTATTTAAAACTCCAATTCATGGCTTTGTATTTTTGGGTCTTTTGAATGAAAATAGGTAGCCTAATTTGCACATTCTTTAAGTGCTTTCTGTGTGTCTCTGCTCTTCCTTGGCGTTCTGCTGAATATGCACCTCAGAAAGAATTCAAGGCTTCCTTGGCATGATTTTGATGAATAGGAACCTATGAGGCTTAATAAGAGGCAGCAAAATGGACAGGCACCTAAGGGGAAAAACAGGTCTGTGTTGATGGATGTCTTTCCCAGGGGAACTGGGGCACTGCTGAGATGCAGTTTTTCCAGCAAGTGGTAAAACGGAGAGATAATTCAAGGCAACACATGCAAGGCAGGCTGTGCGATGTGTTTTCTCAGCAGCAACGAGTGTGCAGAAAGAGTCAGATAAGCAGCTGTTTTGCAGGGTGCCAAAGGGACAGACAGCAGAGAAGAAATATGCCAGCCCAGAAAGGACGGCATGGAATGGAAACGTGCAAATTACCCTTATCAAGTCAAGTGATGTTCTGAGGTGAGCTTTATCTACTCATTTATTATTGTACTAAACTCCTACCAGGACATTAAGTTTTGGTGTTTCAGTTTCTTTTTTTTTTTTTTTAAAGATTTTATTTATTTATTTGAGAGAGAGAGTGAGAGAGAGAAAGAGCACAAGAGGGGGGAGTGGGAGAGGGAGAAGCAGACTCCCCGCCGAGCAGGGAGCCCGATGCGGGACTCGATCCCGGGACTCCAGGATCATGACCTGAGCCGAAGGCAGTCGCTTAACCAACTGAGCCACCCAGGCGCCCTCAGTTTCTTTTTTAATAGGAAAAAACCCAGCGTTTTCTAATCTTTATGTTCAGAGGAATCAAAACCTGCAAGATATTATAGCAAATGTTTTCTCATAAAATTAAAAGAGATCCCCCACAGAAGATGACATCTTGACTGACAGCATCAGCTGGGTTAATGGGTGGGGGTGCTGTTGCTGCCGGTGGCAGATCTATCCATGGAGTTGCCCATCTCCCCACTGACTTGTTTGACTAACCCTTTTTTTTTTTTTTTTAAGATTTTATTTATTTATTTGAGAGAGAGAGAATGAGAGAGAGAGCGAGCATGAGAGGGGGAGGGTCAGAGGGAGAAGCAGACTCCCTGCCGAGCAGGGAGCCCGATGCGGGACTCGATCCCGGGACTCCAGGATCATGACCTGGGCCGAAGGCAGTCGCTCAACCAACTGAGCCACCCAGGCGCCCTTGTTTGACTAACCCTTTTGGAAGACAGAAACGCAACTTTTTTTGAAGAGTTATTTCTTTTTTTGTCCACCCTGTTCTGCCAATTTCTTTTATCTTTCATTTTATCTCTGACAAAGATTGAAAACTTCCTAAGTTTGTTTGGGTTTGAGTGCCAAGGGTCGTGTATTACACACATCTTTGT
>NC_138370.1:27728571-27762719 GCF_054177405.1 Leptonychotes weddellii
AATTAGCATTTGTATCTGTCCTATTATTCCTAAATATCCATGCTGTTGGGACTGACACACTTATGTTGACACCAGTTTTACCCAGTTTTCTGTTGCCAGTATCTCTACACCATGTTAACTCACAATCCCACCTGCCTCTATCTTATACTTAGGATATAAGACAAACACCAATGTGCTGGAAAGTGCATGAGCTAAGAATAATACATCATGTCCCGACTCACAGTATGAGATGTGCCATAGTCTTGAAACCAAAACCTGATAAAAGCAATATTAAAAAGGAAAATGTATAGGCAAATCTCATCCCATGAGCAGAGATGCAAAAATTCTAAAGAAAACATTGACAGGTTGGATTTATCCCAAGAACACAAGATCATTTAACATTCTAAAGCCAATTCTTAATAATATAATATCAGGTAAGAACTATTTTAGGAGTAGTAATAATATCAGATTAGAGCAGAAAAATCAAAGGACCATCAATAGATACAATATATTGGACAAGGCCAACCTCTGTTTGTAGCATACCAGGACAATGATCTACAAGCATCCTTGCAAGTGTATCAGATGCTATTGGTGCCCATGTGCCCTTGGCCTCACTTCAGCACACCCAGGGCAGACTTCTACTTGGCACCATCTCCCTAAGACTTTATTCTTGTTTCATGACCTATAATGCAGGCCAGGGTGCCTGAGAAATCACCCCCTACTCCTTCCCTGTCAGCCTTCAACAAGAGCTCCCAGCTCCCTCCTTTCCCACTGTGGGTAACTCTAAGGAATGGGTTTTGTACTGACTCCCAGTAGTAGCTGGCTTTCTAAAGCACCTTTTATTGCTTTCCTTCTTTGTCTAACTCAGTGAGCACTCCCTTTATGGGGTGTCCAGAGATCATCTTCCAAATAAGCTATTGCATTCAAATCATTGTTTCAGAATCTGTTTCTGGGGCAAACCAACTAAGGCAGCAAGCTGGGGCTGGAAGAAAACTTCTTTAACTTGCGATAAGATATTTGGAAAAAAAAATCACAGCAAACATGCTACTCAATGGTGACATGTTGAACTTATTCCCTGTACTATCCAAAACAAGTCAACTCTGTCCACTATTATGATTTCAGCTCAGGATCATAGTAAAGGTCTTAGTTCAGTGCAATAAAGCAAAGAAATAGTAAAAGGTATAAGAATTATAATAATTTGAAAGGATGAAAAGCTGTCATTTTTTGCAGATAACATGGCTGTGGAAAAAAGCAAATTATTTCAATTGTTAAAAGATTTTAGCAAGGTAGCTGGATGTAAAATCAATATATATTTTAAAAATCCATTATAAAAGCAATGCTCAGGAGGAAAAAAAAAAAAGGTCACAATGGTGGTTTATGTCAAAGGGACACAGTAGCCAACTGAAAGAGCTCCCAATGGAGCAACTGGGAACCAAACTGGAACAATTTTAACAACAGTCTAAATAAAGTAGTATCAGGTTATAACAGAACATAAGTTAAATATCCGTGACTTCATGCTGATGTAAATAAATTATTCAGTAAATAAATAAACGAGGGAGAAGAGTTAGTCTCTTGTGCAGAATTCCAAATAATTTATGCAGATATTCGATCCTCAAGAAGGTGGAATGTGACTCACCACTCCTTCAGTTTGGGCTGGGCATAGTGAGTTCCTTCTAAAGAGTACAATATGGTAAGAGGGTATAAGAGAATACCTTTACAGTGGTGAAATCTGACAAAAACTACCTCAGCCAGGTGATCAAAGTCAACTTCCATTCTATGCACTCTTGATAAAATGAAATAAAAATGACACTTCACTTCTATTATTTTCCTCCCCAAAACCCATAATCATGAGAAAAACATCAGACAAACACCAAGAGAGGATTCTACAAAACATGTGACCAGTACTCTTCAAAATTGTCAAGGTCATCAAATTAAGGAAATTTCAAAACTGTCAGAGCCAATAGGAGCCTGAGCCATGGTTATTAAAAGTAAGGTAGTGTCCTGGTGAGATCCTGGAACGGACAAAGGATATGAGGCTAAAACTATGAAAGTTTGAATTAAGAATGTACATGATGATGTTTCAATATTAGTTCATTAATTACAAGAAATGCATTATACTAATGTAAGAAATTAATAATTGAGTGCAAGATTTACAGGAATTCTCTGTATTATTTTTCCAATTTTTTGTAAATCTAAAAGTCTTCTAAAACATAAAGCTTATTTAAAAATATAAAAAAAAATCAGTTGCAATTTGATGCTCAAAAAAACTTATAAAAGGTGATTATTAAAAGATAGCTTTTATATTGGCTTCAAATAAAAAGAAAGTGAAGTACCAAGGAATTAATCAAGCAACGCATGTATAAAATTTGTGTGGAGAAAATTATATTGAAGAAAATGATTTCAGGGACTTAAATGAATAGAAAACCATACTGCAAGCATGGTCTGCAAATTAAAAAGAAAAAGGCAGTATCCTCAGGATATATATTCTCACCAAACTGCTCTAGTGATGCAATTCAATTCTAGACAAAAATACCATCAGATTTGGGGGGGATTTGACAAGCTGATTTTAAAAGTTATGGAGAAGATCAAAAGTATAAGAATAGTAAGACATTGCTCAAGAAGAGCAAAGTAATTGAATTTGCCTACCAGATATCAAATATTACTATAAACTGTAAAAAAATTAAGACAGTTTCATACTATCACAGAAATTAATGGCCTGGAAAAGCAGACTGGAGAGCCCAGAAGCACATCCACACAGATATGGAGAATACAGAATTTGCATTGCAGAGCCATGAGAAAAACAAAATGATGGAGAAAAAATTGGTCTGAGACAGCTGGTTATCTACACAGAAAAATATGAATTAATTGGCCTCCTACATATTACCATAAGCAAAAACCATCTCTAGCTGGGTTAAATACAAAAATGTAAAAGGCAAAACTGTAAAACTTTGGGCAAAATCTTCTCATTACTTTGGATTAAGGAAGATTGCCTTTGTGAACAAAGCATAAAGGCAAAGACTGACGATTAGGCAAATATTAAAATTAAGAACTTATGTTCATCAAAAATCCACATAAATAAGTGAATTCACTATGTAGGCTGGAAGAAGTTATTTGCAATAGATTAAATGACAGTACTTAATATCCAGAATGTATAAAAGGGCCTAGAAATTGATAAGAACAAGGCAAATTACCCAATAGAAAAAGTGGGCAAAAATTAAAAAAAAAAATGAATAGGTACTTGATAGAAGAGGAATTGCCAACAAAACTCCATAAAAATGTGCTCACCCTTATCAGTAATAAGGGAAATCAAAATTGAAACTCCAAAGTGAGAGAGCATTTCAAACCACCCAGTAAAAATCTAAAGTATCACAATATCAAATATTGGTGAGGACGTAGGGAAAGCTGCACAATTGTACAATGTTAGAAATTTCTCCATCATCTTGGGATAACAACATGGTATTAGCTAACAAACCAAAAATGTGGAAACCTTATGACTGACACTCTCAGATACACTCTGCGAGATGCGTATCACATGTTCTCGTCAGCACTCTGAAATAACAGAAAACACACACACACACAAATATTCATCAGAAGTGGAATGGAAAAAAACAAATTATGTTAGGTTTTAAAATGGAATATTCTACAATAGCAGAAAGAAATTAGATACATCTTTATTCAATGCCAGGGATGAATCTCTGGAAAAATGTCAAGTAAAGGGATCAAGTAAGACAAAAACACATATAGTTTGATTCAATTAATTTAAAGTTCAAAAGCACACACACCTAAATAATGTGTTCTTTAGGAATATAAACAAATCTGAAACTCTCAAGAAACCCTCTGAAATAGAATGGGGATGGGATGTGGAAGCACTCAAGGAAATTTAAAATTTAAGGTAATATTTTATTTATGAACCAGGGACATGGGTATTTGGGTGTTACTTATATGGTTAAACAAACTTATATGGTTATTCTGTATTCCTCACAGATACTTCTAAACTGTTCTTTTGTATATAAACACTTCTAAAGAGTTTTTAAAGAGAAATTTGAATGTGGATGGAGCAACTCCCAACAGTGCGGTGAAAGGTCCCTGGGCTCTATTTCCTACAGCCTCATTCACTAGCTGAAACTCAGAGCAATTCACTTAACCCTTCTAAGCCCCAATCACTCATCCTTAACTACAACAGTAATAAAAATAGCCACTTAAATGCAGAACTTTGGTGGAAAGAACATAAAATCAGAATATGAAATCACCCTTGGCAGGTCCTACTGCCCAGTAGAAGTTCAGTAGATGTTAGGTTGTCTCATTTGTTCACCCATTCATTCATTTTTTACTCATTCAAGTAGTAAAGAATGAAAATCAAGTAAATCATGAGTAACCTAGGTTAGAAAGAGAGACCTCTCTCCTCCCCTCGGGTAATTTGTATATTTTATTTCACCTTTTCTGGAGACAGTACTTCTAATACTTCTGTTTCATTAACAAATTTAGAAAGTAAGGTCAAGGACTAGAAAGAGAGATTTGACCCCTCGTCATTTTTGGTAAAACTAAAAGCTACACCTCAAACACAACTTGAAAAGACTGATGGTCTACAATCATGCACACTTGGGCTCTCTCTCCAGCTCAGTCTGGGGCTGAAATGTAATGCGGGGCAAATAACTAAACAATCTCTGGGCTTCATTTCTTCATATATAGGATGGGGATAGTATTTGTTTCATTGATAAGTCTGTGCTGAGGAATGGAGATAATATGTGCACAGTGACCGGTAGAGTATCTGACACATAGTAGGACCGCAGCTGAGGGGGGGTAGTTAGTGATTTTTCTTACAGTTAGTAGATTATTTATTTATTTGAGAGAGGGAAAGGGAAAGAGAGTCTTAAGCAGACTCTGCTGAACACAGAACTAGGTGTGGGGCTTGATCTCACGACCCTTAGATCATGACCTGAGCCAAAACCAAGGGTTGGATGCTCAACTGACTGAGACACCCAGGCGCCCCCAGTTAGTAGATTTTTAAATAACTTGTAAACATTTAATTATTCGATCTTGCATAGAGTATCTTGTATATTCTATCTTGCAAGTAGACTTTAAAGGATCGTGTAGAGGAAGCACAGTAGAAGGCAGTGGAGTGGTAAGGAATTCAAACACCAGTGTCAAGTGGCCTAAGTTTAAACTACAAACCGTGTGACTTCAGAGGAGTCTCTATTTTTCTTCATCAGTCAAGTAGAAATAAATAAAAGACACAATTAAAATAAAGGGCTTGGTACGTATATACATAGTTTGATAAACTTAGTTATATTATTATTAATAATATTATCATTATTATCATTATTCGGTTGCTTTTGAGAACTTCCCCTTCTGTAAAACTCCAAAAAGCACTGCTGGGTATTGGTTTTATTATTATTTTCATTATAATGAATTCATGATCTTTTCTAGTTTTCTGACTTTCTTAACACCTTTGTCCAAACAGAAACCCTTAAAGCCATCACCATAACCAGAGTTTCAGAAGCCTCACCTATAAAAACAAGCAAGGAATTTAAGGATCTTGGTTGCATCCTGCCGGGACTTGATTTTGGTTCCATCAAAGGCAAATTCCTTCTCATTTCCAATGCTTCCATTTTTACATCAGGATGCGGAAATAATTCTTTGGCATCATTACTCCTATGGGAATTCTAAACAGGGAATCCCTTTTTTCCCTTCCTCTTGGTTGAAACAAGCTTAGGAGTTCTGCATGTGCAGGGTCAGACCAACTCGGTCTGTGACCACCAAAAGCTGCTTGGTGATAAAAGTAGAAGACCCCAGGTCACCTTAAATAACCTACTTCACAAATAACCCTAGGATAGGGCTGTGCTCTTGATCAAACTCTGTGTGAACGCAACATCACTTCAGTACAAGTTGGGTTCTAGGATAACCATATTTATTTTCCAGAAACTTTCTGCTGAGGCACAACTAGAAATTGAGTTCAAAAACTTGTCTTTAAAACTAAAACAAGAGACAAAAAACTAAAGCTTCCTTCAACCAATTTTAACCAGCAATTCAGGAGTGTGAAGTTGCCATTCAGACACCTATATCGCTAGCAGAGGCGACAGAGGACTGAATAGGTCCCACTGCTACTCCCCAGGAGCAAGAGGGAAATGTTCGGTTGCCATGACTACGGAGGCCAGAACTCAGCCTGCTTCCCCATGGTACCAAAGTTCACCATTCTCTCTTCGCGCATGGCTTTTCCTGAGAGCCTGCACAAAGACCAGTGGCCACAGTCGCTACTTCTAAGCATCTGTCTGTTTCCAGCCTGCACTTTAACAAATAACTTTGTTTTCCTTTCTCCTTTATTATTTTGTCCTTTTTTGTTTTCTTTTCAGTGGTGTAAAGAGTTGAGATTTTTTTGCCCCTTTTTCTCACATAATTCCTCCACTGTAGATAACAAAGTCCAGGTCCCTCCCCATTGTAGTTATTAGCATATTCCTGGAGGAAATTGCAACAGTCTACATTAAAGGACTCCCTGCAGAAATTTACGCAGTAGGTATCCAATTTCTCTTTAAATAAAAGGCACTCCGAACAGTAAGGGGTTTAAAACAAGAGAAGAAATGGGGAACAAACAGAGCTTTGAGGAACAGCAGGGGGATTTGCCGTGGTCAAGAGCAGATAGTCAGGTTGAATTATTTGGATAATTAGACTTCGTTAGTAAATTGGAGACAATTACAATGCCACCACGAACTGGCAGTAGTGAGGATCAGGTCTGACTCAGTTCCAAAAGGTTTGGCCCTTTATTCTGAATACTGTGTAGTAGAAAATAAGACTCTAAGCCCATGAGCTCTCTTCAAAATGTTTCCAAAACTGAGTAACACCTGCACTTAGTCTACTTGATCCTGAGATCGCGGTGGTCCTCAGCATCAGAGGAGAGGCTTTAAGGACCTCTCTGACTATCAGGAAATTTTCAAGATGAAAACAAGGAAAAAAAATGCAAATGGAAGAGTTAATTTTTAATAAGATTTGTTTATTTATTTTAGAGAGAAAGAGAGTGAGAACGTGTGAGCGGGGGCCGGGGCAGAGGGAGAGGGAGACAAGCAGACAGCCCTCTGAGCGCAGACTGATGCAGAACTCAATCCCACGACCCTGAGATCATGACCTGAGCCAAAATCAAGAGTGAGACGCTTAACTGACTGAGCCACCCAGGAGCCCCTGAAAGAGTTAATTGTAATACTCCTTTCCATAAGATGATAGAAGGTACGAAAGTTAGGTTACTCTTTTATGGTCCAGAAACCCTGTCAGGGAATGTAACTGCAATAAAAAGGAACTTACAAATCTAAATTTATATTGAAAACAAACAAGCTGCAAAGTTCTCAAAGGAAACCCACTCTTTGATATACATCTGGGAAGAGCCATTCCTTATTTTCTAGATTTCTAAGCACCTGTGTAAAGTGCATTCCATGAATGGCCCCAAAGAGCAATGCTGATCTGATCACCATGTGGCTACTTCTTCGGGAAATATACACGGGTGGCTGAGCCAGAGAGGATAGTAGAGGAAGGAAATGAATAAGGCTGGCTCTAAGGACAAGCATGTTTAAACTTTCCGAGAAGCAAATTCATTTTTTCAAAGGATTTTAAAAATCTGTGACCTTGCATATGCAATGACAGACTTGCCATGTTTCATGCGTGCGTGTGTGCCCGTGTATGCACGCACACAGGGATGGCATTGGCATTGGGAAGGAGGACACATGGACTCGTCACCATCACGAGTCCATGTTTGTCCAATTGTTACTACCACTTGATTATAAGGAAAATTCTTTAAAGCCTGGGCATCGGGGGGAAAATGTATGCAGCATGTTCTTTCAATGTTAAACTGAGGCACTGTTTAACAGATACATCAAAGGATTATTTATTCTAGGGAAATGCACTTGGTGGGACTCACTGTTTATTACTGAATAAAGACTTAGTAAAATATGTGTAAACTACAGATTTTGGTCCAATAGAAATGCAAATAGTTTCAGGTAGAAAAGATAAGCCTCGCGTACGGTTGCCTGTGGGACAACACGCAGGTTTGCATTCAACCTACCATTCTCGTTCTATCAGTGTTTCAAAATGCCTATAAAAATGCAAAGCCTCAAAATGTTTTTTGAATTGGCCTTTACCTTTTTACTGGTTTCCTTGTTTATTAATGAGTTGAATAAACTCCTTGAAACGGGTCCATATTATACTTATATGAGAGTCATACTTTTAAATTTTTGGAAACTATGCTTTGAATTTAAAAAGCCACAAATCCACCCCACACCATTCAAAGGAAGGTGAGAACAAACCAGCTGAATTCTTAAATTAATGTACTGTGGCTAAAAATACCTTGTGGTGATCTGGTTGGGTAGAGATTTCTTTTCTCCTTGTAAAAAAATATTACACTTTAATGAATCATTTCCCTGTCTTATACATAAAGGGAAATGTCATGTCCCTGGACTGCTTGCTTATCTCACCCAAAGATACCAAGAGAATTAAAGTAAAAAACATCTGGCCTCATTAAAGGACGAGATGGAGGGGTTGATCTCAGATAAGCAATCTAAGAATGTAAAGCTCTCTGATTCCCAGAACAAAGCCAAATTCTAAAAATATAAAATAACCACAGCAATCAAAAGTAAATTGGGGAGGAAAAAAAAAAAGGAAATCGGTCAATCATTCTAGCTGGAAATGCTGGGTAGTATGTGTGCTTTACTCAAGTTTCTTCTGGATATGTCGAAGGACATTAGAAGTAAAATGTGCCAACCAGGAAGATGTCAGAGAGATTGGAAAAATGATGGAGCTATTCTTTGAGTCTCTTTTCTGAGGGTAGCTCTGTCTTACTGTCTCAGAATGTCAAGGGAAATGCAGGAGTCATTTGAAAGGCACTCAAGCTTGGTTGGCTTATGGCTTTTCTGGTTCTCAGAATCAGGCAACATTGGGAAGCACTTCCATTTGCAACACAGTGACACAGAGAAGAAAACTAAACCTTGTAACTAACAATGAATATTTTTTCTGTGCAGGATTCACTGAAAGATCTTCATTGAGGACCAAAAACCTAAACAACCATTTTTCTACTTCCTCCTGATAGTAAAATATTATCTCATAAGAGAGTACCTTGTTTTTTTGGTCATAAATAAATATTTTTCAGTGGTTCTTGCCCTTGATAGCCCATCAGGATTATTTGTAGAACTTAAAAATGCAACCCTTCATTAGGTAAGCCTCACCTCAGGCTTACAGCTCCAGAACCTTCCCAGGGAGGGCCTGCCTCGACTTCTCTATTTTTGAAAAGTTTCTTGGACATTTCTGACCCATAACTCGGATGAAAGAATCTCCAAATTATATGCTAAACTCTTAAGTGGTCATTTGAATTTATTTTTGTCGCAATAGTTTATTTTTTAAATTAAGATAAATTTATAGACTAGAAACAAATTTATCTTGTTGTTTATCATTATGTCCCCTTATTGTAATACCTTCTTCAGTAGGGAAGTATGGCAGCCACATGCTTTTAAAGCAGAGGGATGTCCACGGAACACATACAGTGGTGGTGAGGCATTTTCCTTCGTATTTGCCAAAGAAGATAGTGTCCTTACCTGTGCTGCTGGATTAAGCACTGGGCAAGTGAGCTCTGAAGCACTATGTGGTCTTTCAGGAAGAGAGCTTGAGATCCCCGCTGACAGCAGATCTTCCAGAAGGGTTTGCTCATTTCTTCATCCCCAGTATCTAGAAAAGTGCCTGGCATATAAAGGTGGTTAATTCATGCTAGTCAAATAAATGGACATGGGAGTAAATGTTTATTTCAAATCGGTTCTTTATCCTCTGCTAATGTGAATACATTGTTATTCTGATGCTTTCATTTTATTGAGCTTTCTCTTCAGACTCAGACCAACAATTTCTCACTCAGTGAAGAAGGGAAAGGCTAGTATTTTTCTGGGAAATTAGGTATGATTACATCCTCACATTTCTCCCTTGGTTTGCCCCACACCTCCAAATCCCTTTACCTACTTTCATTTCTTATTGTTGTTGTTGTTGTTTCTAAGTGTCTATTGATCCTGCAGAGGCAAGCCAAAGAATGTGGAAAGAAATTGAGTTGACTCTAAATAGGAAAAAAAAAGTTGGTAAGTTCCCACCGTAGTGCACCTTATAAAGTCCTAGTGAGCAAGAAAAACACAGGGCTCATAATTAATGACTAGAAGCCTCTAGTAAAAATCAAGGGAGGCTTTGAGATTCTAGACTTCATTAGCAGTTAAAGGAGAAAAATATCCCCATGGCCAGCAGGTTAGAAGTTAATTAGGAGAAATGCTAGGGGACTTGCTGTCTTATGGAGAGGCTTATGAGGTAGTTTCAGGCTTTTTATTGCCACTATAAAAGTCTCCACGTTAGTAAGCTCCCAGGAAACAGAGCAAATCCCCGAGGTTGTTCAGAATAGTCAAGCCCTGTGCCTTTAACACTCAGGGGTCCTCTGCCCTGCCCAGTAACGAGTGCTTTGGGACTTTTTGTCCAGTTGTTCTCAGACCAAACTTTTTCTTGGATTAAAAAGATACAGTTGGGTGGAGCAGCAAAAACACTTCAGTTAAAATTCAATTTAGATGCATAAGCAGAAAACAAGGAGCAAAGAGAGGACTGGGAGACAGCAGAGGTGAGCATTCTTTTTGGTCGAGAAAGAGTCTTCAAAGGATGCCAGGACTTCAATCCTTGAGTGACCTGGTATTTCCGTAGATTGGCACCTGCAAGTTCCTTTGCTTCCTTCTCTGGGAACTTTCTGATTTTCAGCCACAGACTATTAAAGCAGATGTTTCATTTGAGACTCTTAGGTAAGCATATGAGGTATCAAAGCGAATTGGGAGAGAAACCTCCCCCAACCCCCCACCCCCCCGTAGAACTGAAAGATTGTAGCTGGCAGAGAAGAGTTCAATGTTTGAAATTCCTTACCAGCCTGGTGGTGTAGAAAGGGTCAGCAGAAGAGAGGCATGGGGAAGAGGGTATGTAGAGATAGCTGATGGTTTATTGTTGCCCACTTATCCCCGTCCACCATCTCTAGGGTTAGGAAGGTCGTTCCCCTTTACTGCCATCAGCAGAGAAGGCCTTCATTCAGCCCAGACGTCTCAGAGAGCTTGATACGAGTCTTTGCTGTCAGTGGTGCCTGCCTAAGGTCAAAAACATCCAGTCCTGGTTCTCCACCTGTCCTCCATCTCAGTGCCAGTGGAAAACAGCAGGGAAAGAGAGAGGGGAGACTCTACACTTACCTCCTTTTCCTGGCTACATACTCTCTGCCTGAAATAGGCCCTAGGTGGGGGAGGAGGGGAGGAGACCTGTCTTTGGATGGGTTGATTATTCTATGGGAATAAACAGCCTAGTTTCCAAAACAACCAAAATCGTAGCTTTTAGACTGAGTGACTTTGTGATTTGAGAATGTGGGTGTCAGACTTTGTATTTAAAAAAAAAAATTTTTTTATTTTAACTCAATTTAGTTAACATATAGTGTATTATTAGTTTCAGGGGTAGAATTTAGTGATTCATCAGTTGCATATAACACCCAGTGCTCATTTCATCAAGTGCCCTCACCAATGTCCATCGCCCAGTTACCACATTCCCTCACCCACCTCCCCTCCAGCAACCCTCAGTTTGTTTCCTACAGCTAAGAGTCTCTTCTGGCTTACCTCCCTCTCTATTTTCATCTTATTTTATTTTTCCTTCCCTTCCCCTATGTTTATCTGTTTAGTTTCTTAAATTCCACATACAGACTTTGTATTTTCTGTGCAACAAGCAAGTCATGTCATTGCACATATTTTCATGGGGGCTGCCCTCCTAACTAAATTCAAATGGATATCAAAGGGCTAATTGAATTTGTTTTGTGATTCTATCCTATGAATAAGGCTTATCCTATGTATATTTCTAAACCCTTGTTATGCCTAAGAATCTGAGCTGTCCATGGTAGAGAGTTGGGGGAGGGTGAAATAGGGCAAAGATAAATTCAAAATTGCTTGAGGTGTAATACGGTATAATTCATACAAGTTTGAGCTACGTCCTGCATTTGTACACATTCTATTATTAAAGTGATCTGAGATTTCCCCAGGATTCTGAAGGAATATTACTATGATTAAAAACTCAAATTTCAACTTGATCTAGTTCTCATGCAATGGGAAACCTCTGACTTCCACAAAGTCCCTCACATCCAGAATTTCAGAGAACCCATTTTTTTCTGCTCTGCCTTTCCTCATTGACTATGGCTGCTCAAGAAGCCATTCGAGATTGGTTTCCCACAGATGGCATTGCCATTGTCCTCCAGAATGCCTGAGACGCTGCACCTCGTAATCCTCTGAGTATTTCAGTGAGACTGGAGAGTAGGTGTGTTTGGGGAGACAGAGGAGATGAACTGGGGAAGTAGGTAGAGACTGGTCATGAAAGACTTAAAACCTTGGCTTTTTCCAATTATATTTTAGAAGGATGGCAAGGACATGTTTGCCACAACAGAACAGTGTGTTGCAGCAGAGAGGATTTCAGCTCTGACTGAGGATAGATCCTCTTAGGTGCTCCAAAATAAAGGATTGTTTCTCCGAAGCAAAAAATAGTGGCTCTGGAATTCTCAGAGTCCCCCTTCTAGAGTACAAGTGACTTGGAGGTGGTCTATTCCAACTCTTTCTTTTCATCCAGCAGGAGGGTGAAATCAATAAGGTGAAATGTCCAACCCAAGGTCCCCTAACTAGTTGGTGACAGGAGAGGAATTGAAACCTCATCTCTGTAATGCCCAGCCTGGTGTTGTCCTTTCTATAACATTCTACATCTTCTCAAGTTTAGAAATCACCAGAAGATAAATTTTAGTCAAAACATTGCTTCCTTCTGGAGCAGATCAGAATTTTTTTTTAAGATTTTATTTATTTATTTGAGAGAGAGAGAGAATGAGAGAGAGAGAGCACATGAGAGGGGGGAGGGTCAGAGGGAGAAGCAGACTCCCTGCTGAGCAGGGAGCCCGATGCGGGACTCGATCCTGGGACTCCAGGATCATGACCTGAGCCGAAGGCAGTCGCTTAACCAACTGAGCCAGGCACCCAGGAGCAGATCAGAATTTTAAAATAACAGAGAAAATAAAGAGCTTCTTTTAAAGTTAAGACTAGAGGGCCTGTAAACTAGATAGCAAGAGAAATAAATTCAGACACATAAATTTGCCTGGACAAGGCAGTTATAAGTAGGATATTCATTATGGAGTCTTAAACTGACCCAGGTAGTAGTTTCATGGCTTCAATAAAAGGAAAATTGATCCAGAAACATATATATATAATATATATATGTGTGTGTGTGTGTGTGTGTGTATACATACATCCTAAGAACTGTAGAAAAAGTGAAAATTAACTCACTGTGCTCTAAGATCCCTTTCTGTAAAAATGTTCTAAGAATTACAGCTACTTTGTGGTTGATTGGCTTATGGACTGTAAAATGTATTGAAATCCCATATCGTTCTAGAAAAACATAACCACCCATAGCGGTATTACCAGGAATCTGTGGTAGACAGTGTTGTTCCCACCCACTCCTCAAATGTCCATATTCTAATCTGAGGAACGTGTAACTATGTTATCTTACATGGAAAACGGAGACTTGACAGATGTGAGTAAGGTTAAGGACTCCAGTGAAAGGGTAGGCTTAAAAACAAAATCTTCCCACCAGGAAAAGGAGAAGAAAAAAAAATCTGCCTTAGCCTAGGCTCTTGGTGGAAAATAACTATCAAAAAAGATAGCATCTCCCCTGATAATCCATAACCATAGGCTGATACTAGTTTCAGAGAGGTCTGAGCATAAAAACCGATATTGTAATGAGTTGGATGTAGAGGGAGTGAACAAAACAGAAACCATGGGGGTCCCCTTTTCCCAACTGAGCCATCCTCTGTGCAGCAACCCAGATTCCTGATGCTCTGTTTCTGGTTTAATCTCTGACACGTATGGATCTCCATTGTCCAAGGTAGTTCACATAAAACTTAACAGACCATTGATTAGAACGTTCTCTCCATTCTGAAATCTTCCCCATAATTTCTACCTATTGGTCTTAATTTCACCCGCTGGAGCCAAGGCCACTAAGCATAAACCCTCTTCTACAGTTAACTCTAAACATTTGGAGGCTGTAATTACCTCATTCTAGGCAAATAGCTCTGATTCCTTGGCCATATCTTTCTGCTTATGAAAAACAGAGGCTCAAAGAGGCCTCAGTTGAAAACTTGTGAATAGCCTTTAAAAAGGAGAATATAGCTTCATAAATTAAGTGCTACCTTTGTTGCCTTGCCAAAATAATTGGAAATGCCACTTTTTAATGTAATAATGTAAATGTATTTTAATAATAATATGGCTATATGTCTAAATATTTTAAAATGCTCAAAAGCAAAATCTGGATGCTTCTCTTTGTGTGTGGCGTATCTGGCAGGGTTCCTGAATTGCAGACTTACTGCAATTCAGGAACCAGAGGCATTTTTCATTTTTGTTTTTCCTGTTATTTATTTTCTTCACCTCAGGTTTTTGAAAACCAGAAACAGATAGACTAATCCAAGCCCCTCAGAGCAGACGGCATAGCAAACTCCCCACATTGAGGAATGGGGCTCTCCTGCAGAGCACTGCATCCACAGAATAACTTACCCAAACTCGGCTTCATAATGAACACTCACAGAACTTTAAACAATTAGCCTTTCCATTGGCCTCATTATCAACAACTGTTGGAAAGATGTGTCCTTGTCTGATCCTTGGGGGTGTGTCACCCAACTGCCAGACGTAAGGTATCATTGTGAACAGCGAAGTCCACAGACATATGCAAAAATAAACAGGAAAGGTAAATTGGATAGGCTTGATAAATGGACGCCTTGGCATCAGGCATTTGGGGAAAAATTAGAAATGTAGGAAAATCTTGGATGGAAGAACAATGTGTAGTGGGATGAAACTTCTTAGATTAAAGCATTCTCGCCTCTGCTGACCCCTACGTCACCTCTATGTTCCTAACTGGGCTCTTTCCTTCCTTCCCATCATAACCCAGTTCAAACAAAGCTGTTTTAACACAAAGAAATAATGGCGAATAAATACACTTCTATTCTCTAGAATAGAGAAACATAGAAATCAGTTTGTTAATGGGTGCAAGGAGGGGGTTCCCAAAGAAGCTTCAAGGCTTTGCTGTCCCACGATAGAGGTAACATAGTATTGTTTTCAACTTAGCAGAGATGATGTCCATGTCCACTCTTTTTTATAACATAAAATAAGACACAGAGAAGTCAATGGTGTATCTAAAACCCAGATAGAGATAGATCAGAGCTCTACAAATTTTAGACTCTGGTTCTCAGATCAAAACTTGGACAAAGATCTACTGGCTGTTATCAACAAGAGATTTATGTTCAGTTGTGAATAACAAAAGTCAAACACAAAACAATAATGAAAAGGGGCTGAAACAAACTGGGGATTTTATTTTTCCCATGAAATCAGGTAGGAGTATGCTAGCAAGTATTAGATCAACAAATCATAATGACTAGGTCTGAGGTCCCTGAAATCCTATTGACCTCATGGTCCCCTTATGGCTACACAGTGGTTTCTCTAAACCTGCGTCTGTGTTCCAGACAACAATAAAGGAAGGGGGAAGGTCAAAAAGACACCTTGCCAGTTGGGATCTGCCCCTTCCAAACTTTCTTAGAAGTCACATCTAATGACTTCTACTTACATCCCTTGAGCCAGAACTGTGTCCTAGGCCATGTCTAGCTTCGGTGGAGGCTGAGAAATTAATTTTTACGAGTTAGGCCCATCAATAGTCTCTTCCCAGAATTGCAGGTGTGGTAGTAAAGATTAAGGAGAAATAAGTACTAGAACTACCAATTCCTGTCTTACTGGTTTTAAGGGCGGATGGTACATTCTAATTTGGAAAATATAGTAAAATTTTAATCTGATTGTCTAAGTAAGAATTATTTGTGGATGACATTGAAAATAGGGAGGGGGCTTTTGATAATAAAATAACTTGCCATCAAAGACAGGATTAAACAAGAAAACTATACATTTTAGATTAAATCTTAGGGTCAATACAGCTTCAACCCAATTTCTCACACTGGCTAACCCACATCTATGCTTTTATGCCATGAGAATCAGTATTCAGACTGAGGGCCACCTTACTCTCTTGCTTAGAATACTGATATTTCAGAATTAAAAATAAAATTTTAAACTCTTAGGATGCTGTACCATCTAATATGTATCTTCATAATACTTTCAGTATACTATTAAGCAATTCATATAGTAAGGTTCTTCATGTTTGTGATATGGTATCACAGACTTTTTTTTTTTTAACCATGAAGAAACTCACATCACTCCAAGTCATCTCATAAATGGATTGTGTGGTCCATATTTCCTTCTTATCCATAAGGTAAGTTGAGTTGATTCCATACATACCCCAGTCTTCTATTATAGATAGCTGTGCACATTAGAGAGAATGTAACGGGCAGTTGGCACCACCGTTAAGATAGAGACATTCACAGTTCAAGTGGTGATTCATGTAAGCCAAGCCAAGCTATGGTAATTGTTCTAGGATTACTTAAGTCTAAAATATATCATTTTTTTGATTTCTCCCCAGGAGCAAAGTTAGACATGTGTTTAAGAAAAGAATCTTTTGCCCATATAAAACTAGACCATGCTCAGTTGGTTAACAAAAAAGAAGATGAAGAAGAAGAAAGAGGGGGAGTGAGGGGGGAGGAAAGGAAGAAAAGGAAGAGGAAGAAAGGCTTGCTTCCCTGAGGTGTGTTTACTTTTCCGGAACTGCAACTCTAGCAGGTGGGGAGACTGACTAGGACTTGGAAGACCCTATTTCCCTGGGTCCAGAACCCATGCTGCATCAACTGAAACTGGCATGATATGGACAGAGGAGACCTTCTGTGAGGACCCAACTGAAGTCTCTGGTGCCTGATTTTGAAGATGTCGGAGATGACAGGGAGCCTCTTCCTGGTGTAGGGGGAGGTGGTCACTGGACTGTGGAACTAGAAGACGAGGCTTTGAAGTGAGGTGCTATCACACTGAGGAGACAGAAGCAAAGCTGGGAGAGAGCCATGTTGCCCTAGGATGGGTTATCCACAAGTAGACCAGAGGCAAGACGTAGCAGGAGAGGGATTTATTAAGAAATGTTCCTAGGAAAAAGGGATAGGGGAATGGAGATGGGGAACCAGGAGGAGAAGGAAGCAAATCAAGCAAGAAATATCAACCACAGTCTCACACTGAGCATGGCTCACATTTGCCGGCAAGTTCTGGGGACATAGGTCACACTTCAGAATTGTCCTGATCAGGCACATGGGAGCTGGAGGGGTTATAGTGTCATTGACAAAGGGCCGCCTTCCAGGGAACATGTATTCCCAGGCCCTTTGGCTCCATAGAAGTACATGTGGGTTTTGACAGCCTTGGGCACCTCTCCAACAGAAAGACGCAGATGCCTGCTATCTTTTGGGAGTGAAAGAAAGCACATTGAGAATCTGTGTGCACAAAAATGGCAAGGGGCTCTGAGGGGTTTTGATCAGAGCCCTGACTGCTTCTGTTACACAGGCCCACACAGAATTCCCTTCCCCAGGGTTGAAGGCAGGAAGGCCCCCTTTCCTTCCTGTGTATTGAGTAACATAGTAAGGTCTGTGCTTTCCACCCTGTGCAGCTCTGTGAAAAATGATCCCTTTCCTAAGTTGAAAAGCCAGGTATATGTCCATTTCTTCTGACACAGGGAGAAGGCCAGGACTCTATCACAGAACGACCTGGAAAGTCCTTGGATTACTGGCGAAGTCACCACTGTTCTCTGTCACTGCAGAGGGGCAACTATTGAGAGGATTGCTGGCACCCACATCAGTAAGTCTCAATGTCTTGTTTCTATGGCCACCCCGTCAGTTAGCGAGGGACATGCTCTCATAGGACACCCAAGTCGATACATCTGGCTGTAATGAAGTGCATTGCTGAGACCAGATCTATATTTCTTCCAGGCAGAGTTTTTGTTTTTGTTTCTCTCCTTCCATACTGTTCCTCTTCTTCGTTGTATCTTCTGTTTACCCCCCACCCCCAAATGTGGTGGTGCTGTCCCAAGCAGCAGTTTCTTTAATCAGATTGGAAGGGCTGAAGGAAAAATAGGTAAAAATGATACTAAAATTGGGGAATCTTGCCAAAAGGATTCAGTAAATGTCTTTTTTGTTCCTTAAGGCAGCCTCTCATTCTGTGTCACCTGCACCTGGGAACTGAAAGCTCAGTGGCTCCGCAGCTCCTGAAAAGAGAAATGGCAGCACCATGCAGAAAGCGTGTACCCACAAATAATCCTGCAGCATCAGGAGGATCCCCCGACACTCCAGCAGCAGTAGCAAGAGTACCAAGTACACAGATTTGCAGAAGCTATGAGTGTTTTGATGTTTCTTCCACATGATCCCATTTCTTTTTTTTTTAAGATTTTATTTATTTGCGAGAGAGAGAGAGAGTGCAAACACAAGCAGGGAGAGTGGAAGAGGGAGAAGCAGGCTCCTCACTGAGCTGGGAGCCCGACATGGGGCTCAATCTCATGACCCGAGCCGAAGGCCAACGCTTCACCGACTGAGCCACCCAGGCACCCACACAAGATTCCATTTCTGATGTGAAATTGGTAGTAGAACCCCTTAGGCACCTACGACAGAAAAGCCAGGCACCATCTTATTGATACCCAGACCAAACAGCTTCCGTTACTTTATTGCAGGAACCAACAATCTCAAAATGAAGAAGAGAGTAGCGTCCCCTACTGGAGGATAACACATGACCGTTTCACAGTGGCTTACCCAGGGCTTATCCTGATGGGAAGAGCACATCACAGATAGCAATGGCATTGACAGATCTCTAGGTCTTTCCAATCCAACAGCAGTGTCTGATTGTCACCAATTGATAAGGGCATTTCAAAACTAGAAATAAAACTTCTTAAATTTAAAATATTTAACTTTAGCTTCTATATAGAGAGAGATATGAAAAAACCATATATATATGTTAACCATGTATATATGTTAAATATATAAAACCATATATAAATGTATATGTATATAAATGTATAAAACAATACATATTTGTTAACCTAGTCAGAGAATGGCTTCTCCACATTGAACTTGCCATCCTAATTGGAGCTTTACAAAGAGAAAAATTTTATGGTTAGCCCTTGAACAAAGAGTATCAATCCCCTGCACAGTTGAAAATCTGCATATCAATTTTGACTTCCCCAAATCTAACTACTAATAGTCTGCTGTTGACCAGAAGCCTTACCAATAACCTAAACGGTTGATTAACACATATGTTTTTGTATGTTACATGTATTATATACTGTATTCTTACAATAAAGTAAGCTAGAGAAAAGAACATGCTATCAGGAACATCATAAGGAAGAAAAAACACATTTATGGTACTGTACTGGATTTATTGAAAAAATCTGTGTATGAGTGGACCTGTGCAGTTCAAACTTGCATCGTTCAAGGGTCAACTGCAAATAGATAAGGACATTTCATCGGAGAGATGACATTTAAGTTTTTGCTCAGTGCAAGTAGAGGAAACAATCTCAGATGATTTGTAGCATTGTTTAAAGTTCACAAAAACCAATCTTTAAAAAGACAGTCATTCTTATAATTCACTTAGTTAAATATATATGTGTCCATTCTCATAACCTTAAATAGTATGTGGAAATAAGGATGATTTTTCTGACCCTGAAGCACCCTTTGAAACTTAGAAAGTACAAAATAAAATGGCTTTTCATAAAATATAAATTTAATATTTGTAACCCAATCTTATATAAATATTAAATTATTTTGTACCTCATTGTGATAAAATTTGAGAAGACACATTACTAATGTTTAGACAAAATTATCAAACCCATCTAATTTATTGAGGGATTGACCTTGATTAATATACATATTAGATAAACTAGTACCTTATAATAATTCGTCATTTATTTACCATGTGTCAAAAGGGTATCAGAAGATTTTATTGGTGCATTTTTATGACTATTTGTTGCCAGTTGATATTCATTTGCATTTCTTTGTTTCTTATCTACTAATCTGCCTTTGCCAGCACAGCTTGACTTTTTCTGAGCTGGTAGAGAAAGATTTTTCTTAAAAGGCCAGCGCATTTAGAGCATTAAAAGTTCAATTTCTTCCTTCTCTCCTTTAAATTTAAAATATTCTAACTTGTTCATCTCCTCCAGAGTTAGACAAAGCCAATATCAGAGCTATGCTTAAAAATATTTCAAATTATATATCCAAAGGATCTTATCAAAGCCTTGGACAAGTTGGGAAATTTTTGGTGTGTTCCTTCTCTATCGGAAAAGGCCCTTTTGCCTGGGTTTGAGCCCCAGCTAGGAATATTTGTTTGGAGACCAAGTTACCGAGGTAGGGATTTTGGACTTTATCCTCAGAAGGTATGACTCATGATACGTTCGGAGGAAGAAGCAAGAAAAGGCCAGATTATAGAGACGACCTTCAACGTCTCAGGCAGACAGATGTGCATTAATGAGAGCTCTGCAGGTACCAGAGAGGCCATGTCAATTCCATGTGCATCTGCATTCCTTCCCTCCTTCAGGTTCATCCACACAATTAATATATAAGCCGTGCCAGCTACTCTGCTGTCCAAGCCATGCCATACTCTTCCAGTTTTTTAAAAATTATTTGCATATGCTTTCTACCCTTTAAAGGTAGATGCAAGCGTTTGTCCTGGATAGTCATACAGTGTGGAAATAAGACAGATCCTTGTGATCAACGAATGTACAAGCATGTCCCCTAAAGTAATGTGACTACAGGTGGAAAGGGGCTAAAGTTATAAACAAACCATTCATTATCATTCTCTTCCCTCTGTAAAGAGGCTTTTCTACTATAGACACACAGAAAACTGGCAGCACCATGCAAAAGCAAATACAATGGGGATTGTATGTAAGCAACCCCTCTAGGGAAGACAGACATAGACAAGCAACTTGAGGATTCTTTCTCTGCTACTCTACTCTGCCTCTCCCCAGGAAAAAAGATCAATGGTATACAGTTTGACATGGGGCAATTTTCTCAACCACAAAGTTAAGGCTGAACTCAAAAAGAGTTGCTCCTTGAACCTTTTGCGAGAAACAGGGGAAGGCTTGTGTCAACGGAAATTTCATGAAATCCTACAGACATACAACACAGAATCAATCTATTAGCACTTAACACTGGTGCAGAGAATCCAGATGGTCATTAACTAGTGACGGAAATAATTCACATCAGTCATGAACCAGTAATAAACCAGACAACCACACGGTTATGGACCAGAAATAATCCAGAAACAGTCTCAGCAAGCATCTGCCATTTACTGTACATGGCAATTCATTGTGGAAGCCAAGAGGAGTGGGACCAACAAAGATACCTGTGAAATACATTTGCTGAGCACTGCATGTTGACGACTCCAGTAGCTAAGTCCTCATGGATAGAAAACTGTTAACACCGATCGAAACCACAATCCTGTAACAATTGTTGTCACTGAGTAAGGTCCCCCAACTTCCACCACATAATAAAGACACAAGGCAGTGCCCTTGTTTTCACAACAACTGGGCTCCCAGACTAAAGATAGGAAGCTACATCTATTGTTGAGATCATTTTAATAAATTAAAAATGGGATCTTTCTGTTCATGGCACATCCGGGAAACAGGGCTGTTAGGATGTGCCATTCCAGTTCCAATATGACCAAGTGGTATACCTTGGTTATTTGTGATTGCTATTATCCGGTGGGTTCCTATGACTATTGACCCGTCTCAGAACGCAAGATTTTCAGAAATGGAAATCTCTTCCGGCCATGACAGGCTCTTTGTCAACAGGGTTAGTTAGGCTGTTAAGGACAGTATGTCAGTTTCACTTTTTCATGATGGTTTTATTCTAGTATTTTTGTTACACTGCTATCATTTGGACTGCATTTAAAATGCTCCTAAAACTAGTAATAAAAAAGTTATGTCTATACATTTTCCCACAAATCAAGGAAACTGTTTATTGCCTTTGCAAAAAGGAAACAGAAAAAAAAAAAAGCATACTTCTTCCTTTCTCTTTCTCCCTTCTCTATCTGCATTCCTCCTCCAATGTGCTCTCCCACCCAAGGGTCTGCTGAGGGGTGGGATGATAACTAGCCCGAGTCTCGCGGGATATTTATTTTTACATTTTTTTTTAGGTTTAAACCTGGTTCCTGGCTGATCTGTGCTGAAGGGGTTAATAGGCAGCAGAGGAAAAGCTAACATGGGACAGGCCCTAAATGGCTCCAGCTGTGTATAATTAACTGTAATACTGCAGAATAAATGACTTTTATTGGCAACCGTGTCATAATTTCATTAAAAGTCATATTTACAGCCCTATCATATGAAATGAGTCCTCCTGTATTCTGGAATTTAACGAGCATTCACTTTTTACCTTGTTCAATTATCTTCCATCCCTCCACACCCTCCCCCAGCTCTTCCTCACCCTAGTGTGGGAAGCATGAAGCCAAAATATAACAGGAATCTAATTAGCACCTGGCAGAGGGCCCCTCTTCTAGGGAGTATCTACCAAACCACAATAAAACTATCTCTCCTTGTTTTCAATTATAAATAGGTAACTTCCTTACACAAAAACATTAAGTAACAATCATAAAAACATCAACTTGATTTGATGGAAAGTTTTCAAAGGTTAGGGCTCTAAAAAGAGGTCATGTCTAAAGCAATCAGGAACAAAGTCCAAATCTGCACAGTGGATCGTGATTACAGGGAAGAAAGGGGATGCTGACAATTGGTTTTGAATCAAACCTTTTCCATGATAACTTCTGTTATCTGAGAGAACTGATATATCCCACATTTTTTTTCCTCCTGGAGTGGTGTATCTAATTAAATCTCTCTTTCTCCCCCACCATCCCTGACTTTCCTTCCCTCCTCTCTGCTTCTTTTATCTTCCTCACTCAAGTCCCAAAGGAGAATATCTTGCTTGACCCATCAAGTGATCTAGAAAGTTAATCTCATGATCGCAAGCTCAGCTTTTATTCTATCTCAAATGTCTTCTTGGAGTTTACAGATGTGTAGGGAAATTTTGAGTGTGGAGATACAATATCAGGAGTGTATTTTCTTTGTCAAAGTTCTAATTGATATAGTCCCTATGCATGTTAGCAAGAATGTTCTCTGAAGACCCAGGCAGACCTGTATTTGGGGTGGGGGGGGGAGATTTTATTTCCTATTTAGTCTTCCAGCTTTATTGAGTATAACTGATACTAACATTGTGTAAATTTAAGGTGCATAACATGTTGATTTGATACATTTACAAATTGCAACATGATCACCAGCATAGTATTAGCTATCATCACCATCTTACACAGAGTTCCCATTTCTTTTGTGCTGAGAACATTTAAGAACTCCTCTCTTAGCAACATTTAAGTGTATGATGCAGTATTATTAGTTATAATCACCATACTGAGCATTAGATCCCCAAACTTGGTAATCTTATAGTTGGGAGTCTGTACCCTTTGACCAACATCTCTCCATTTTCTGCACAGCCCCTACCCCAAATAACCAGCATTCTACCCTCTGTTTCTCTGAATTTGTCCTTTTCCTATTCCACACATAAGTGATATCATACAGTACATGTCTTTCTCCATCTGACTTATTTCACTTAACATAATACCCTCAAGGTCCATTCAAGTTTTCCTAAATGCCAGGATTTCCTTCATTTTCAGGGCTGCAAAATATTTCATTGTCACTATGCTACTTCTATGTAGCTATAGATCCCATCTCCTTGATCCATTCATGCCTTCATGGACACTTAGGTTGTTTCCATGTCTTGGCTTTCATGAATAAGGCTCAGACCTATATTTTAATCCATATCACTTACTAGCTATGTGACATTGGAAAATTTAGCTCAACCTTTCTGAAGATCATTTTCAAATAAATAGGATTAATTACCATCATCTTAATGGGATTGTTATTATTAAATAAAACATTATGTCTTTTGCATTGTGTCTCAAAGAGAAGACATTCAGTCGATATTTTCTGTACTCTTTCTTCCTCTGCCCCCTCCCATCCCTCTCTTCTCTCCAGGAGTTTATAATTTCCCCTCTACTCCATCTTAGTTAAGTTGGAATGTTTGGCGTTAATGTTTTGGGCTCTAGATTAACTGAGGGCTACTCACGACAAAGGATGCAAATTGAATGACAAGTCAGAATCTGTAAAATAGACCTGTTAACCATAAAAGAATGCCGTGAAAGGTAATGACAGCAAACTCAGTCGGGAAGGTAGTGAGAGAAATGATAGGCATGGCCGGCATCGGACATGAGGTCATCTTACCTCATTAGACCCCCGGTGGTCTAACAGTCTGAGCAGGGGTGATGGAGAGAGGGAGCAGTGCCCAAGAACCATTTAAGCACAACCAGCATTTCCATTTGTGAACCTAAAATGCCCTTGGAAGCTGGCATCATTTTAAACATAATGCCAACACGCTGGGGAACACTTTCTGCTGCCAAGCACGCCATCTTCAGCAAATTCCACTGCACACTCATGTCGCTGCTCTCAGTCCTGCTGCTTTATCTGATTCTAGGCTGGCCCTTTATAATTAGCACTTTGGGCTGGTGGTATTGTTTAGGAACACTTTTCCATCATTCATTTGGGGATTTAATAAAGCTTAGAAATGCTACGAGCAGGAGCAACATCTAATGCAATTTATCCCCCTTCTTTCTTTTTTTTTAAACTGAGGATCAAGATTCCTTATTGGGTTGTAAAATCTTTTAACTGGGTTGCAATCAGCATTTAAAGATTTTTTTTAAAAAAAATAGAATGGAGCAGAATAAAATAGAAAATAAAGTATAATAATAAGATCAAGTGTAGATTCATGAGATTTTATATATATGTAGTGGGTGTAGGTGTAATGCTGAAAAATATTGTCCAAAGTTGGAAAATCACTGATAGAATGGTTAGCCCCCAGATGCAACAAACATCAGTCTTGGGCAAGTTGTCCCATACCTCCATGTTAGTGCTTTATTGTAATCTGCTCTTCAAAGTGCTATTTATCCTCATCTTCCTCATCAGCAAAATGAACCCAGCAGCCCAAGAGGAGAAATAAAATTTCAGGAAAGGAAACATAATGGGGGTGAGGAAGAGTCTATTTTAAAGGAATCAAGGAAATATTTGTCTCATTGTTGCTCACCTGGGGTCCCACAGTTAATCAGCCACAATCCCTTTCCATATAAAGTAGCAATCATTTGACTTCTCAAATACAATAAAAATCTCAAATATAAAAATTTGCATTTAGATGCAATGACCTACAGTGTGTCCCTAACAAGATAATTAAGCATGAGCGTGCAGGGTGGCATTTAATTGCTCTTTGCCAAGTGTTCCTGGACAACTCATTCCAAATGTTTTGAGTTGAGGGGCTTCAGCAGAGGTCCACAGTGAATGTCTCTGGTTCAATATCTAGTTCAATTAAGGGGACTAGAAAAGGGCAATGCTGAGGAACGAGGAAGATATTAGGGATATTCCCAGGGACCTTCTGGGAGGGATTATTGCTTTGTTGGCCCCCGGCCCCAATGAGTGACTGGTTAAAGGTGATGCTCTCTTTCTGGCATCTCTGATCGAACACATCATTCTTGCTCTCCAGCTTCTACCATCCCCTGTTCCAGAGGCTGAATTTTAGGTTCGAGGCAATCACATACAGTGTGTTCACTCTATTTAAAAACAGACTCCGGGAAAAGGAGGAGTTCAATAAGTGAAGGCAGATCCTTATCGAACACTAGATTTGCATATCCCCAATCTGCCACACTGTTGAAGCAGGCAAATAGATCTCACACAAAAACCGTAGGACACCCTTGCACATGGCCAAACAGATGGCTTGCCGGCAGAGGCATCTGCTCCAATTTCAGGCAGGGCAGCGGGGTGGGGGGCAAAGAGAATGCCCTCTAGAATCTGGGACAGCTCCTGGAGACCTCTGCGCCTTTCCACTGCAAAGTGGTTGCTTCCTTCAAACTCCTTACTTGTGACTTTTCTCCTCTTCTTGACTTGTTGACTTATTGGAAAAGAAAGGGAGGAAAATGTATATACGAAGTTTCTTTTCTTTTTTTCCTTCCCCGCCCCCCAAAAGTTCAAGATAATAGGAAAAACACAACAGAAGAATCAAAGGGAGGAGAGGAGGAGAAAAAAAGCAAGATCCCAAAATAGAAGCCCTGTTTCAACCGTGTCCTGCTCCTTTCCTCTCCCTGCTCTTGCGATATGACTTTTTTTCTTTGGCAACTCATTGAAAATTCTGGAGAACAGCCAATTATTTGGATGTGAGAAGCACAGTAATTAAAGAACATGTGACCACTGCTATATTCTATCAGCATACCTTTTCTTCTCTCCTCAAAGAACAGAGAGAAGTCATAAAATGGGAAGCTTCTCCTCTGCTCCTCGAACAGGCTCAACAGAATTAGTCAGTAGGCTATTTGCGGCCGAATTCCCTGCACCATCCCTCCCCCTAGCTTTACACGATAAAGACGATCTATTAGTTCATCAGCCTTGCTCTTCCTGGCCATTTCCAAAAGCTCTAACTAAAGTTGACAGATGTCTGTTTTTCATAACCAAGACGACTGCCTCTACTATGTTCACTACATTTTAGTCACTTAGTTGAAAATATTAGCATGCTGGCGCTGCTGGTTGAGAGAAGGTGAGTGAGGCCAGTAAAAGCTTTTACTCACATGTGACGTATACTGTGCAGTAGCTGTAAGTGTGTGGACAAAGTACTTGGTTAGAGTCCCAGCCCTGCTGAGTAAGGCTGTGTGATTTTGTGCAAACCCCTCTCCAGTTGCTTCATTTGCTGCCCTGAATGGAAGAGAAAAAGTTAATGCCTCTCTGACGGGGCTACTGGGAGGATTAAGTGAGTTCCTTCACGCATCATACTTAGGACAGCACAGGGCGTTATCTTTCAGAGTTAGCTTTTATACAATGAGAAGGAGGAAGAAGGAGAGGCAAATGTTTTATTTACCCCAAAGACACAGAGACAGTACAAACATTACAACATACAGAGGCTTTGGGCTCCAGGCCTGAGCTCCCTATTCATTTGCAAACACAATTTTCCTTGGGAAAAGAGCAATGACTTAGAGGGTAGAGCCAAGAATAGGGAAGAACAATGTGAGCTTTAATTTTATGTGTCAACAACTTGGCTGGGCCATGGTGTCTAGTTTTGGGTCAAACTTCCATTTAAATGTTGCTGTGAAGGTATTTTGTAGATGTGATTAACATGTACATCAGCAGACTTTGAGTAAAGTCGATGACCCTCCATAATGTGGATGGGCCTCATCCAATCAGTTGAAGGTCATAGGAGAAAAGACAGAAGTCCTCCAAAAAAGAAGGCGTTCTGCCTCCAGACTGCGTCCAGGCTCCAGCCACAGTATCAGCTCTTCCCCGGGTCTGCAGGCTGCCTGCAGATTTCAGACTCGATAGCCCCTACAATTGCATGAACCAATTCCTTAAAATGAATCTTTCTCTCTGGACCGATAGAGATAGAGATACATACATATATATATATATATATATATATATATATATATATATATACATCTTTCCCTAAAAATTTACATTTATTTATGTACTCATTTATATACATGTATACACACACGTTATTCTCTACACACAAATATATACTCTTCTTTCTGTCTCTCTAGAGAACCCTGATACAAACAACCCCCAAGGGATAGAACACAGCCCTAATCACAGTGACTGCTGTGTGGCTTCCATTTCCCTGGGTTTTTTTAAAGATTTTATTTATTTATTTTTGTGAGAAAGAAAGAGAGCAAGCAAAAGTGGGGGCGGGGAAGAGGGAGAAGCAGGCTCCCCGCTGAGGAAGGAGCCCAATGAGGGGCTTGATCCCAGGACCCTGAGATCATGACCTGAACCGAAGGCAGATGCTTAACCGACTGAGCCACCCAGGCACCCCATTTCCCTGTTTTTAAGCAGGAATATGCCTTCTAGCTCTCATCTTATTATCTATTATCTTATGCCTGTTCCACTATTGTTTGTTGGTTGGGCATGACAGAGGTGACTAGTCTGCTGTGCTCCCAGATCACCAGAAGGAAGGAACCATTCTGGAAGACCCACATCAGAAGAATGTCCTATGCACCTGGACCCAATATGGATAATCAGATCCTAGACCTTGTATGGCTGCTGCAATTGGACAAGTCATGTGGCAGAATATATAACATTTATAGTCAGAGTGTTGGTTGTGGCTATGTTTTTACAAGGCCACAAATTCGTCGACACTCTTGCAGTTGGAATGGGGCATCTATTTCCTCTCAGCTGGGGTCTTGTGGCTGCGACCTGTGACTGGACCACTAGAATAAGGTGGGAGTGATGCTGTATGATGGCCAAGACTGGGCCACAGAAGGGAATGTCGTTCTGTCTGGTTTGCTTGGCAAATGCACTCCTGTCACCCTGAGCCACTATAGAACAAGTCCAATCACCCTGAGGTCACCATGCTGTGAGAAAGCCAAGCTCCACAAAGAGGTCACACTTCAGTTTGTCATCTTAGCCCTCAGGACATGCTGGCCAATACAACAGATGTGTGAATAAAGAAGCCTTCAGGTCATCTCCAACCATCAGAAATTCCCAGCTAAGTTCCTCCATGCTGTGGGACCGAGATAAGCCTTTAACACTGTTGAACATTATTGGAGCCCTGTGTTCCCAGAAAGTGGGGAAGTCTGAGAAATCCTCCCACCCTTGTATGCCAGGAAACACCCAACCACAAAGGACCACCCTGCCCCTTTCTTTTTTCTGTGATGGTCCTCATTAATGAACATCATTCCCTACTGCAAAAGCCTGAACAAAATCACATCTACATTTCAGGTGCATTTTGTCTTCAACTAATCCTCAGAGTGCTTTCCACATACTCGACCCACATAATCTGTGAGCATGACAATATTATTTTCAGTTTTGAAGGAGCTTTTTTTTTTCTGCAACAAAAATAACCAGAACTTATAATCATCTCTATGCTTCAAAGTTAAAAATTTCACCAGGTTAAATGCGGAAATGTGGAAGTTAGTCTTTACTTACACTGTCCCATGTACTCAGGAATGATTTTAATCCACAGAATCATGACTTTATTCAATGTAGGAAAGATTCTATCATATTTTAAATTATTGCTTCTGTTTGATTTGTCTTCTTTCTCAGAAACACCAATTATATATATACGTTACATCATTACTCATTCTCTTCCTTCTATATCATCAGGATTCCATATTTCTCTTTTTTTCAATAAACTCTGAAATATTCACAAGTTTGCCCTCCATCACACTAATTTAATTTCCATTAGATTCAAACATGGTCTTTAATGCAAGCTGTAGATTTCGAAGATTCATGCATGCCCTAACCATGCTTCAGGTGTTTTATTGTCTCTTATTTAAAGTTAATTTGCAGACATACAGCTGGATCATCTAATCTCAATATGTAATATTTCTGTGTAATCCTGAGTTCAATCTGTTTTTTCTTCAGATGTTTTTGCCTTTTAAAAATATTATCGGCAGGGAGTATAAATAACACTCTATAACTCACAGCATATATGCTTCTGGGGCTTTCCCTGGTTCTGTCCTTTCTTTGGAAAGGACAATCTACTCCCCAGTTTACACGTTGTTGGGTTTGTTATTTTCGTGAGAATTTTTTATGCTATAATGGCTTCACAAAAGGGTCTCTTTTTTTAAGATTTTATTTATTTATTTGAAAGAGAGAGCATGAGCAGAGATGGGGGTGGGGTGGAGGGGCAGAGGGAGAAGCAGGCTCCCCACTGAGCAGGGAGCCCAACACGGGGCTTGATCCCAGGACTCTGGGATCATGACCTGAGCTGAAGGCGGGCACTTAACCGACTGAGCCACCCAGGTGCCCCACGAAAGCATCTGTAAACGTGACTCTGTAAAATGCAGACCTTTGTTGTTCATTCATAGCTTGGCTGTTGACTCTGTCGGGTGAGCTGCTACTTTTGCACATTCATGTTCATATTTCACAACATAGATGTAGGGTGTACTGTGTCTCCATCACACTGAAGTATCTGTCTTCCATTTTATTATTTAGTAATGTGAGAATTCCTGGCATTAAATATGCAAAGTGGCTTGAGAGCCTTTACATAGGGGCAAAGTGAAAATTGCTGATTATTTATTATTGCTATAAGGGAAGCCATTTAGGATTACTCCCCTGTCGCCTTCTGATTAATACCCATCTCGGCAACATTTTCCCTTTGCTTTTGTAAAGGTTAAGCTACTTCCCTGAACTTCAAACCTTCAGTCGATGTAGCCCTGAATAGGAGCACAGAATTCTGCCTCATTTGGTCCCATGTGGAGGATAATGTTTATTTGATCTCCCCCCGCTAAAAATGGTTCTGTTTTTACTTCCATCCCCACATAACCACAACTGTTTGCAGCTTGAGAGTTCTTAAACTGGCTATTTATGTACTTACACAGATAGTAATGAGGACCAAAAACAAAACAAAACAAAACAAAACAACAACAAAAAACAGCAGAGACTGAACTCTACAAGTTTTATTTTTGATTCCAAATAAATGCCATGTTATCTCATGCCTTGCATTCAAAATGTGGTCCCTAAGCCAGCAGCACCAGCATTACCTTTAAGCTAGTTAGAAATGCTTAATCTTGGGCCCATCTAGAACTCCTGAGTCAGAATCTGCATTTCTCATACAATCTTCAGGCGATTTATGTGAAGTGAAGTATAAGAAACATTGTTCCTGGGGCATCTGTGTGACTCAGTTGGTTAAGCGTCTGCCTTTGGCTCAGATCATGATCCCAGGGTCCAGGGATCAAGCCCTGCATTGGGCTCCCTGCTCAGTGGGGAGCCTGCTTCTCTCTCTCCTGCTCCCCCTGTTTGTGCTCTCTCTCTCTCTCTGTAAATAAATAAAATCTTAAAAAGAAAGAAAGAAAGAAAAGAAAGAAAGAAAGAAAGAAAGAAAGAAAGAAAGAAGAAAGAAAGAAAGAGAAAGAAAGAAAGAAAGAAAGAAAGAAAGAAAGAAAGAAAGAAAGAAAGAAAAGAAGAAAGAAAGAAAGACAGGAAGGAAGACAGGAAGGAAGACAGGAAGGAAGAAAGGAAGGAAGAAAGAAAGAAACATTGTTCCTTCCCATGCCTATCTGACAAGTCCCAGGGAGGAACTCTGAATTCTCTGCACTGACACAGTTGTGCTGTGGGCTGGGGAGGTAGGTGTTCATCCTCCCAGATATCTTTTCATTCTTGCTTTTATAAAAATTCTAGTTAGGTATTGGATATTGCCAGAGAAACAGTGATTAGCTCCCGGGCCTCATTGGCCAGGCCGTGTAAGCAGCAATAAGCTTACATCCTGGAGAGAGGATCAGACGGGTCCAATAAGAAATTTAACATCCTATCGGTGCCTTTAATACTAAGTAGCTGGAGGTTTCATTTCACCAACCTGGTAAATGAGTAGAGCTCCCTGCTAAATTCTTTTAAACTAAAGGTGATTTCTAACTGGGTTTGCTTGTTGAAGAAATACCCAGAACTTCAGATTACATTTGTAGACAAGGCAGCTTCTCAGAACTCTAACTCAGATTCATTTCAGGATATAGCAAGGGAGGTAAAAGCTTGCTGCGTACATGTCTCAAGGAAGGAGTTGTTAGGGGATTTTACAGCATTGGTCTGATGTGTGAAGTGTGTGAAGCTCCTCTTTAGGTTTTACTTCCTGAGAAGACATCAGGTCAGGTCACCAAAAATGGTCTGTGTTTAAAAAAAAAAAAAAAGGAAGTCACAAATTTGCAAACCTAGATTTCTCAAAAACTACTTTTTTCCTTATTAAAACATAACAATAACAGGTCCTGGCATATTTCACTAACAGAATTTATTTCAGATTTGATTTTTTGAAAAAAATCTCTCCACCCTCCACTCTTTTGAGAATATACCTAATTATGTTACCTGACACATATCCACTTCAAATCTTCATTAATTCATTAAAGCATTCAACTCTTGTCCTCTTTGTGCCAGACATTGTCTTGGAAGCGGTTTGCTTTGTTCCTTTCTCTGACTCTCTAGTTTGTGTTCTTCATGCTCATTCACCCAAGGCCATTGGGTGAAAACCTATCCTTCCAAACTGATTCCACTCTATTGCCTCTCTCACTGAAGTCTGCCCTCAGCTGTCTGGTTGCCAAAAAATGTAAAAGTCAGTAGAATAACAAGGTTTCCACATTTTGGCTGACTTTTCCCATAGTCGTTTGAAAAGAAAAGCTCCATGCTTCCTTTCTATGTAAGTCAGCCTTGTTTCGTGCCGTGGCTAAACTCCACACTGAGTGATTTCAACTGCTAGAGGTTAATTTTCCTGTAATAGCCTCATTGTGGTGGAGTGTTTTGGAAATTACAAAAATTAGATGCACCACTAATTGGCCTGTCTGGTTTGGGAGCTGCTCCCTGGGTTATAACATAGTCAGAGGACGCTGTAGCAAGGCCAAATTTGATTCCCAAACCAACACTTACCAAGACTGTTAGATGCGAGGAAAGAAAATTGTTCCAAACAGAATCACATAAGTGTGTGATTTTCTTTCTTTTAATTGGCTGGGAAAAGGTACTAGAGAGATTCATTCCCTTCACTAGAACTTGGGGCAGTGTGTCAACAAATATTCCTGGGCACCTACTTCCCCCACTTGTGAGCTGAGCCAGCAGGAAGTACAGAAGAAGAATACACCACTCCTTAATCTTAAGGGGCTTAGCTTGGAGAGGAGAAAATATCAAATCATGTAACCAAATAGTGAGGTTTCAAATTTGTTCAGAGAACAATTTAGATGTACAATGAAAACAACCTTAATATTTTTTTCTAATTCATCTGAGTTCTGTGACAAACCCTAGCCCCCTACTCCCACCTCACTACTGCAAAATGGTATTTGGATGTGAGAGGGAGCTTACTGCATTTTTATGGAAGTTTGGGAGAAGAAGAGGAGTTCTCTGATCTGCTCTAGATCGTCCATCTCTGGATGCCCGAGTGGAGTGGCCCGGTGGTTCTGTCTTCTGGTCTGGTCCCAGGTAGGGGTGAATGGTTTTATCTGGCCCGCAGCATGAGCAGGTGCCTCTGCCTTGAAGTCTTAGCCCAGCGCTGCCTCTTTTCATGAACCAGACCATTTTAGGCCACCTTTAATCTAGACTTGGTTCATGGTCTGCCACCTAGGCGCTCATCTATTAACAAAAACTGAATGTCAGGCCTTCAGCTTGCTGCAAAATCCAATTTGGGTACCAGAAGTTTAACTTAAACTCTTTCTCTTTGTTTGGTGGGATGGTTAAGAGCACACACTCGGAAGCAACAATACTGAATTTGGATTTCTGCTCCATCACTTACTAGATTTGTGACCTTTGATAAATTCTGTAGTGTCTCTGGGCCTCAGTTTCTTCACCAGTAAAACGAATGATAATACATCGAGGGGTTGTTGTTCACATTATATGAGCTTTCACATGAAAGTGCTTAGAATAGTGACTGACACATAGGAGGCAGGATAAAAATTGTTGACTGTTACATCAATTTCTCTTGGAAAACTCCTAATATATGTTTTTGGAAAGAAAGAAGGAAAGCGGGGTATGTTAGAAGGAGAGGGAGTTGGTGGGGAAGTCAATATCAGGAAGTATAAGATAAAACTGCATAAATATATTTTCAAAATATTACCTCCCTATGATTTATATGAAACCGCTAAAAGATAATGAAAAACAGCATATGATTAAGCACTCAAGTTTATCCTATATATTGTATACACTGCAGTATTCAGATACAGGAAAGATGAGATGAATTTTAGCGGTAGCATGCAGGGAGCTTTCATGGAGGCCTAGCATGGGCATGATTTGGGTGAATAGATGGGGCTGCAGAACCTTAAAAGTATAAATGGAAGGATCTTTAGGCAACACGTGAAGCCAAGTGGGCTTTGTTATTGTCTTTGGTGACTTCCTGATTTTATTCACAGGAATAAAAGGAAATGAATTAACAGCAGTGAGATTGGTTTGAGTCTGCATAGACTTGAGTATGTGGCACCTGTTAGGTCAACTGGACCGTTGGTTAAGAGCGACCAGTGATAGTTCTCCCGTAATCTGATTCTGTGAAGATGAGTTTTATTAGCGGATCTTTCTTTTTTATTTTATATTTTATTTTATTTTATTATGTTATGTTAATCACCATACATTGCATCATTAGTTTTTGATGTAGTGTTCCATGATTCATTGTTTTCATATAACACCCAGTGCTCCATGCAGTACGTGCCCTCTTTAAT
>NC_138370.1:27762819-27804645 GCF_054177405.1 Leptonychotes weddellii
CTTACACAATTCACAGCGCTCACCATAGCACATACCCTCCCCAGTGTTTATCACCCAGCTACCCCATGCCTCCCACCCCCCACCACTCCAGCAACCCTCAGTTTGTTTCCTGAGATTAAGAATTCCTCATATCAGTGAGGTCAGAGGATACATGTCTTTCTCTGATTGACTTATTTTGCTCAGCATAATACCCTCCAGTTTCTTCTTCCATTTTTAAAAGAGGATGGGTATGCTCTAAGCAACTCTAAAGCTCACCAGTCTGAAGGTGAAGGCTTTCTTTTTCCTTTGCTGTTACCTCATCTTTGTCTTTCTCCCAGTCCAGATGCTGACCTTGAAGTCACTTTATTTTATCCTTGAGCTTCGCTCAGGCTTCTCTTTGTCTTACAGCAGACTCAAGTCTAGAATGAATTTTAAGTGATTTGCTAGAAAGAAACAAGGTACAGTAAGATATCATACAACCCCTTTCTGACCTTAAATCCTCTTAAACTACCAAGAACAGGACTGTGGTGTGTCAAGTCTAGGGCTAAACGTTACTTCTAGAAAACAAAACAAAACAAAACAAAACAAAACCATGAGTAAATATCTAAGATTAACCAAAGCCTCCTGACACATGTTGTGGCTTCTTTTATTTGTGTTTTGAGGATTCAAAAGAAGAGGTAATGGAGGAGTGCATTATAATTTAATCACCCTGGATACAATTGTTTCTTATATTTATAGCCTTGCTAAAAATCCAAGCTGGCCCTTCAGTGATTCTGCTCTCATTAGAGGCAAGCCCAAAAATTAGGTGCACAACTTTCTACCTAGAGTTCCAGCAATTCCACTGGGCTCTAGTGCATTAGGCTTGATAGTCTTTGTTTAGGTGCAAATGAGTGTTACTATCTATACACTTGTCTCCCTTAGAATCTCTCTAAAAATCTTATTTTTAAGAGGAGGAAAAAAACCATGGAGTAACGAAGTCTATCAGCAGGAATTCTAATCTTATTTTAGTATTCTTTAGAATCTGTCATTGAAAAGGCAGACTCCCCAAAATTTCATCGGGGGGGCTTGCCAAAATCCCAGCAAGTGTCCTGAGAACTGCCAGAGGAACACTAGTTATTAGACAGATTTTAATTTGTGCAAATCCATTAACAAAAACCTCTAATTAAAAAAAAATCAATAGATGCCTGTGACATTAACCAGGAAAATCTAATAGAGGACCATTAAAATTTTTTTCTATTCAATTAACTTGAACACAACATGATGGACTCAACAGATACTTTAATTAGATGCATATGAAAAGAAATTTTGCAAAATTAAACAGACTCTCTATTTGCAACTGATATGAGGAAAACTGCAGTAAAAGATTTGCTCAAATCCCTAATGACTGGTAATTTCCTTGAGAGGGACATGAATTCATAGACAACATCCTTACAAATCAGTCCTTCCCCAAGAGGTTGTCCTTTGTCAAGAAATAGTGCACTGTGCTGCCTGCTTCTGTCTCTATTATTTTTTTTTTCTTTTCTGGGTGAGATATTCATGTGGAAAACACAAAAGGTAAGTTTCAAGGGACTGTTTGCCAGAATCACTATTCCAGGCTCCTCACAGTAAAAATGGCCCAAAATATATGATTCTAATTTACAGGGTGAACATGTGTCCAAAATTGTCCTGGACCATCTCAATTTATGCTTGTTGCCTTGGCATAGTTATTAATAGCACTCCTTTTTGCTCTAAATAGTGTCTTCATTTGGACAATAAATTATACAGTCATTCTACTAACCCATCAACCATCCCCACTACCTGTTTCACACTACTAAGGTGGGCCTTTCAACTTTTGGTGGAAATACGGGATTTCCCTGCTCAAAGAGGTTAAAATTTAGGAAATTAAGAAGTACCCATTGTTGTCTATGCAAAAGGCATGCGAATACAATTGCCAACCCCCTCAGTTGGTTTTCTTCTTTTTCCACCCTGGCCTCCCACCCCCAAATTTACCCTCAGTGTTTTCACATTTAGGATTAGTGTTGAAATCTTGTGAGATGAAATTAACATAATTCCCACTACAGAGGTTCTCAAATCCTAGATGGCTCTGGTCTTTTTCACTTAAAGAATCATCTTCCTCATCTAAACTAACTCATTAGTTAATAATATAATATGATTGGAATGGAAGGCTATAGGTAAAATGTTGGATTCTACTAACCAGTCTCCAAGTTGACTCCTGATGATGCCTGCTTCCTGATATTTACATTCTTGTGTGGGATCATACCAGGATTGGTTTTTGTGAACAATAAATGATAGTTTGTCATCCTAAGATTAGCTAATAAAATTTTGCTCTTTCCATTTTGTATGGAATTACTCATCTTGTCTCTCTCTCTCTCTTTCAGATTACTTGCTTTGGGGAAGACATGTTGTGAGCTATGTTGTAAACAACCATAGCAAGAGGTCCACATGGCAAGGAGCTGAAGTATCTGGTCAACCACAAGCAAGGAACTGAGATCTACCAACAGCCATATGAGTGAGCTTGGAATTAGACTCCCCTGGTCCAATTGCACCTTGAGGTGACTATAGTTTTGGTCAATGGGTTAACTGAAACTTAGTAAGAAAACATGAGCCTGGACCTTCTAGATTCCTAACCCTCAGAAACCGTGTGAGATAATAAATACCTATTATTAAAAAGTCCTAAGTTTCAGAGTAATTTGTTATGTAGCAATAGCTAACTGATTCAGTCAAAACCCCTGTCTCCTGGAGGAATGTGGTCAGAAAGGATTAATATGGTGCTCAACCAAAAAAGTCAGTATTTATGAAATAAATGGATGTAATAGGTGTGCAATCCATCCATCTGTCAATTCAGCATATATTTCTTGATCACCTACAATGTGCCAGGGCTGTATTAGACACTGCCCTAGGTATTAAGGACATAAGAATGTGCCAAGGATATAGGGGTGAGTACTTGCTTTCATGAGGTTTAGAGTCTAGTAAAATCTGAGAAAAATAGGAAATTGCTAATCAGTTTCTGAGTACATGACTATTTGGAAGGACAAGTAGGTGAAAGTGGATATAGGGCCAGTAAGTGTCAAATGCATTGTGAACATTAAAACCCTTATTGCTACTATTCAATTTATGCATGCAAGTATATAGCACTCAAAAATCAAATGATTCATTTGGGCAAGAGATAAGAAAACTGGACCCTAGTTGATAAATTTAGGAATTGTTTTTCCCACGGTTAGAGAGTAACCAAAATAAAACTGTGATGTTTATCACTAAGAGAAATTTCTAAATTATTATACTAATAGAATGATTGGATTTAGTGAAATAGTGAACACATGATGATAAATTTATCGGGTGTTCATTTACATGTGGGCTTCACTAAGAAGAAGAAGGGTGAAGAGCGGGCAGTGAGGGAAACTAGCCCTGAAATTTGGGTATAGCTTCTTAATTTGATCATTAAAAGTAGGAGCCGTGGATCATCACTGACTTCTTTAATGGTCTGAAAGAAGCAATTTACTGCCTCATATTTCCATTAGCATACATTCAGTGGAGATGGTAATACTTAGCTAGATATATCAGGAAGGTATCAAAAATAAATCACAGTGTTGGATAAGACTTGCAAGAGAGTTATCACTTCTCTTGAGGTAAGAGGTAAGGATTTGCCTTTTCATTTCCTGTGCTATGTCATCGGCGTTGCAGGGAAATTCTCGGCTGGGACTGTGACAGGCACATTCAGGGAGTTCCGGTTCTCCCTCCTTTTGGAGTCAGGTTGATACTGAGCCACAGGGCGGTACTTCTAACCTGCGGTACCGGGGACGCCCCTGTTCTGCACACTAATGAAGAGTCAGTGCTGACAAATCCAAAGTAATCACTGTAATCATCCTTTTCATCTTCCCTCCTCTCCCCAAAGCTTAAACTAATAATAATAACCATTTTAAAGCTTTCTCATGGGAAACTTGGGCTCGACTAGAAGGAAAATCAATTGTTCTTAGGACAGCTATTATTGTAAGAATTAATCACCGCTATTTGCAATTACTGTACCATACAATTATCACTAATATTTATGCCGTTTTGACTGCTGCTGGAGACCACGCTGCCTTCGCCGCTGTTACCCAGAACAGAGAAGCAGAGCAGAAAAATAAATGAATCCAAAGGATGGAGATGACAGGTGGAGGGGATCCGATTCTCCCACTGTCAGGCCGAGATGTATTAAACAGCTACTGCTGCGCGAGTCACAACAGCAGCCCGCTCAGGCTGCAAGCTCTCCTTTGAAAGGAAAGAAAGGAACTCAAATAGGTTTGAGAGAATAAGAATTAGAATCATTCTCGGGCTTAAAAATCTATTTTCTGAGCCTGCATAACTCAGTTCTTCTGAAGCATATGATTCTTTATCATGGAAAAGAAAAATCTGCCACTCCCTATTTTGAAATGAGCACCCTGCAATGTGCCATTTGGACTCTTGGAGATGAGTCCCCCTGTCTGTGCGAGTGAGCAGTACCTGGCCTCCATCCTGGGGGGGCGGGGGTAGTGTTTAAGGTTTTAGGTGTTAGGTTTCATTAAGCAATAAACAAATGACAAGTCTTTATTTTCCTCATTATTTATCCAACATCAATTTATAATTTAAAGATATTTAAAGTTGTTTATGCTCTTATTTTTAAAATAATTTCCAACATGGGACGCCTGGGTGGCTCAGACAGTAAAACATCTGCCTTCGGCTCAGGTCATGATCCCAGGGTTCTGGGATGGAGCCCCATATCAGCCTGCTTGCTCAGCAGGGAGTCTGCTTCTCCCTCTGCCTGCCACTGTCCCTGCGTGTGCTCTCTCTCTCTCTCTATCTGACAAATAAATAAATAATCTTAAAAAAAATAATTTCAGACTTCCAAAAAAATGGAAAAAAATTGTATTAAAATGTCTGTACAATCTTCACCCAGATTCCCGCAAATCACAGTGTGATTACCCAAATCAGGAAAGGTAACACTGAAGCAATAGTATCTAATCTACAAACTTGCAAATTTTACCAATTTTCCCAGTGATGTCCTTTTTTTCCATCCAGGATCAGATCCAGGACCCCACATTGTACATAGTCGTCCTTAGTCTACCTTAATCTGCAACAATCCTCATTCTTCTTTTGTCTTCGACACTCTGATGTTTTGCAAAGTAGTGTCTGATTATTTGTAAAATGTTTCCTTGAGATTGGCCTCAAGATTGACAGAAATACCACAGAAATGAAGTTGTGTCCTTGGTAGTGTTATCCTATCCCAAGGCACATGATATTTACAGGTGACTTTTTTTTTTAATTAAGCTTTTATTTTGAGATAAGTGTAGATTCACATGCAGTTGGGTAAAAAATAGTTTAGATAATCTCCATATACCCTTTACTAGTTCCCTCCCAAGTTAGCAGCTTCCAAAATCATAGTGCAATATCACGCCAGGATATTGACACTGATGGGCAAGAAATGGAATATTTCCATCAACACAAGCATCCCTCTTTTGGCCCTTTTAGAGCCACACACAATTCCCTCCTCCCTCACCCTCATCTAATCTATGGCAGTCATTACTATGTTCTCCATTTTTATAACTTTGCCATTTCAAGAATGTTTTATAAATGGAATCGTGTATTACATAACCTTTTGGGACTGGCTTTTTTCCATTCAAGGTAGTTCTCTGGAGACTCACCCAGGGTGTTGTGTGTGTCAATAGTTTGTTTCTTTTATTGCTGAGTAGTACTTCATAGTATGGATGTATCACAGGGTAACCATTCAATCCTTGAAGGACATTTGGGTTACTTCAGTTTGGGGCTATTAAGAGTAAAGCTGCCTGCGGTACCAGGGACGCCCCTGTTCTGCACACTAATGAAGAGTCAGTGCTGACAAATCCAAAGGAATCACTGTAATCATCCTTTTCATCTTCCCTCCTCTCCCCAAAGCTTAAACTAATAATAATAAACATTTCTGTACAGGTTTTCATGTGACCATAAGTTTTCAGGGATGAATGCCCGCAAGCACAATTGCTGGGTGATGTGGTAGTTGCATGTTTAGTTTTGTTTTAAGAAACTGCCAAAATGTTTCCCAAAGTGGCTATACCATTTTATATTCTGACCCGCCATGAATAAGTGATCTAATTTTCTGCATATTTACTAACATTTGGTATTGTGGCTATTTCTAATTTAGCCATTCTGATAGGTATATAGGGATAACTGACTGTGGTTTTAATTTGCATTTTGCTCATGGCTAATAAAGTTTAGTATCTTGTCTTACGCTTATTTGCCATGAATATATTCTCTTTGATGAAATGTTTGTTCATGTCTTTTTGCCCATGTTCTAATAAGATTGTTTTTCTGTTATGTTTTGAAAGTTCTTTACATATTTTAGATTTACATATTTTAGTCTGTTGCTGGTACTGCGGTGTGCAAATATGTTATCCTAGATTGTAATCTGTATTTTCATCTTCTTCACAGGCTCTTTTACAGAGAAAAAGTTTTTAATCTGGATGAAACCCAATTTACCCACTTTTTCTTTTATGGATCATGCTTTTTGTGTCAAATCTAAGACTTCTTTGCTTAGCCTTAGATCTTAAAGATTTTCTATTTTTTCCCCAAAAGTTTTAGAGTTTTATGTTTTTCACTCAAGTCCATAATCTATTTCGGGTTAATTTTTGTCTCAGGTGTGAGACTTCGATGAAGTTCATTCTTTTTTTGGTGGGCGGGGGTGCAGAAATGCCCACTTGCTTCAGTACCAGTTTGAAAAAGCTCTTTTTTTCTTTGTTGAATTGCTTTTGTATCTTTGTTTTTAAAATTCAGTTAGGCATTTTTGTTCAGGGCTATTTCTGAGTTCTTCATTCCGTTATTGTATGTATGTGTCTCTCCTTTTACCAAAATCTGCAGTCCTGATTACTGTGACTATATACACTTAGACTAAATCCTCCTTCTTTATTCTCTTTCAAATTAGTTCTCTCTATTCTAATTCCTTTGACTCTCCATGTAAATTTGAGAATAATCCTGTTTATCTCTACTAAATATATTACTGGTGTTTTGAGAGGAATTATTGTAAACTTGTATATCAATCCGGGGAGAATTGACATCTTTTCTATGTTGAGTCTTCCAATCCATGAACACAGGATGTCTCTCCATATTTAGATCTTTTATTTCTTTCATCAACATGTTGTTACTTTTCAGCATGCAAGCTCTGTACTTAACTTAGTGAAATTCATGCTTATTTTATTTGCCTTTTGAGTTTACAAATGGCACTATTTTTTTTTTTTAATTTCAATGCTCACACTTTCATTACTAGCATATAGGAATATAGTCCATAGAATAAACCTGTACGAACGTATTTTTATGTTGCTCCAAGTGTGTCTTCAGGATAAATTCCTTAGAAGCAAGGTTACTGGGTCAAAAGGTAGGTGAATATATAACTATGTTAAATGTGGCCAAATTCCTCCCCTGATGGATAACATTGGCTTCTATTTTGCCTTTCCACAGCAGTGTATAAGAGGGCTTATTCCCAAAAGTCTCACTAACAGAATATATTGTCAGACTTGAAAAGGTTTTGCCAATCTGATAGATGACAAGCTGCATTTTGGTGTCATTTTGATTTGTGTTTCTACAATTATAAATAAGATGAAACATATATTTGTACACTTAAGGGCCATTATTTAGCACTATTGAGAATAGTCCGTTTATGTATTTTCTCATTTTTATATGAACCTTTGGTCCCTTTTCTCTCAATTTTAAGGATTTTACATATTGTTAGGATATCAATGTACTTTGTGCATTGCAAATACTTTCCCCCCAATTCTCAGCGGTCTTTTCACTTTGTGATGCTGTTTTTTGGGTTTTTTTAAATCATGCTTTTTAATCATATTATGTCATCAAATTTATAATGTTTTCTTTTTTTATCTTTGAATTTTATTAGAGAGAGAGAGAGAGAGCACAAGCAGGGGGAGTGGTAGGCAGAGGGAGAGGGAGAAGCAGGCTCCCCACTGAGCAGGACCCTGGGATCATGACCCGAGCGGAAGGCAGACTCTTAACTGACTGAGCCACCCAGGCACCCCTTTGTCTTTGAATTTTAAGTCTTATTTAGAAAGCCTTTCCTTACACTGAAGTTAAAGAGGAAATTACCTATGTTTTCCTTCAGTACTTCCTGGTCTTGTTTTTCACGTTGAGATCTCTGATGCATTTAAAGTTTATTCTTGTGTATGGTGTGAGGTATGGGCCCAGTTTTATCTTTTTCCCAGTGGTTGTAGCTGTCCCAGCACTTCTTCTCAAAAAAATCTATTGTTTCCCCAGTGATTTGAGAGACAACATTTGTCATATACTAAATTTCCACATGTACCAATGTCTATTTTTGGACATTCTATTCCATTGGTCTATTCATACCCCAGTATCACATCCATTCACCAATGTTCTGTGTCTCACTTCCTTGCTAGAGAATGTAAGCCTGTGATCTGCCTTCCGAAATATGGTAGCTTGCTGGGAAGGATGTGGGTCTGTGGGCCTGTCCTATCACACTTCCCCCAGCACATGACTTTGTGTTCTCCCCTTTCAAAGGCACAGTTCTAACTTTTGTGTATTAGAGAGGATGACAATGTACATTTCAGATGCTCATTAGGATTAACTAAAGCAATATATGTGAGACTTCATTGTTAACTGTTATTGTTATTAATATGCACAGTGCAGCCCATATGGTAGAATTTAACAGGCCAGGTCCTGTAGTTAAGCAGAGATGGAATCCACCCTCCTAGTGAGTGCATGACCTTGAGCAAGGTAACTTAGCTTTTCTGAGACTTAGATTTCTCGTTCTGAAATGCAGATAATAATTATAACTCTATGATCAAGTTGTAAGGATTTATTATAATACTGTATGGAGGGCACTTAACACAGTGTCTGACACAGAGTTTGTGTTTGATTAATGTTAGATTTTGCCTTTATTAATCTACAGATATCACTAACAACTTTTAGAGTGAAAGAATATTCCATTTCCAGAAATTCAAAAGTGTTTGCAAAAGCTATGCTATATACACATCACACCTACCACACTTCAGTGAAATCCAGCTTTGTTGGTAATCAGTTTCGTTTAAAAATAAAAAAAATAATAATTGGCCTTCTAAGGATGGCCTTTAAAAAATTGTTTGCTTGGCGCCTTGTAGACACAGTGCCAGTCTCTGTTGCCCTGATCACATGTATTTTGTGAGAATACATATCAAATAGAACACATATCAAATAGCTAGACTCAATTGTGGTAGCCAGCTGTCCACGGACAACATTCTTGGGGGAAATGCCTCATGTCTTTAATTTCAAAGATCTTTCTACATTGGGTCAGTGCCCACTTCACATTTCAGATCCCAAAGGCAGGCCCTGGACTGTCTAAAGGCAAGTTTATAGTTCTTCATTAGAGATGATTCATGTTTTCCACGACTTTCAAATTGCTCTTTTCTGCAGAGGGTTAATTTTAAGGGAAACAAAACAAACAAACCCAAACGTTTCTATTTATTAATGAGATTTTCAGCTCAATGCAAACCTTGTTGTTATTGATTGCCCCTCAAAGATATTAATTTATCATAGGCTTAATTCTGCATAGAGACTTCCCAATTACAATATCTCTTCTTCCTTACCTACTTCAGAATTCTGACATTAGATTAAACTTGTGTTTCCTGTCACTCCTTCATTTTTCCTAATCCTGTTTCCCCAGCCTTCTGCTTGGCTAACCATTGGCAATATTTTGGCATCTTTCCTATTGATCTCATGAAACTTATCCTTTATTAATACTCCTTGGCATCCAACAACTTCAAGGTGATAGAAGAACAGGAATGGCATTAATAATTTAGAATTGAATAACAAACTAGAACAGAATAGGCCACTTTCCTTCACCTGCTTACCCTCTCTTGGCAGCATGGAGGAATTGTCGGTGCCAAGCAAAGTAGGGCAAGGACACTGACTGAGAAGGCAGAGATGGATCAACAAATCGGAGCAAGAAGGTCAGCTGGGTTTTCTGATCCCTGTTTTCTACCCCCCAAAAAATGAAAGAATTCTTCATGAAACCACACATGAATAACAAGAGATCATAAAGATTATCTAGCTCTGTGCTTCCTTATTGAGATGAGAAAACTGAAACAGAAAGATAAAATAATTTGTCCAAGGTCACACAGGGACTTAATGGATGTCTCAGAGTCTTTTCCAGCACGAAATAGAGTCATTTTGGAGAGGTAATTTAAAGGAAGCATCAGATGTCCTGAAACTAAGATTTTCACATAAGTTTATCCTGGTAGAATGTTCAAGTTTGACACTTAATCATACCAGAGAAAAGAAAATGTGTGAAGCCATTTATAAACATTTCTGTAAGATCCTCATTAACACTTGATGGTTTTCCTCTGAACTCCTAGGCATGTATGACACATTTAACCTGCCTCCTGGATTTACAGGATCCTTCAAGCCCACACTGGATTCCAACTTGTCCGCTCCTGCACTTGATTACTGACATACGTCCATATCAATCTGCTGGACGTGTTCATATACTGACTTAAATCTTTAACTTACAGTTTATTCCCAGAAGAATCCACCCAACTAGTTTAAAGTACACTGTTAATAGGACCAGAATTTTGAAATCTTTCTAGCCCCACAGTACCTAATTTATTGTTCATGCCATAATAGATGCTCAGTAAGTACATGTTCATCTACTGAGCAGTAGTCATTTAATGAGTGTTTATGACTACTTTGCTGATCACCCTGAATGACACTGGATTTAGAAAAATGACCCACTTGTCTGAGGAGACTTCAGTTCTGGAAACAAATGAACCCCTTCGTGCCTACGGATCCTCCTGAGAAACCTTGCATCCTCCAGTATTAATTAATTAATTCCCGATTTAAAAAAATTCTTCCAGGTTTACATTTATGCCTTTCAATCTCAAGGCACTTACAAGCTTGTGTGTAAAGATGTAACTGCTATTTTAATCGATTCCTGCAAATGCTCATATCCTATTAGAGAAGACAGCCTCTGCAAGAGGAACCGGGTTGTGGGACAGGTTCATTCCAAGTGATGATCTCTATTCTGATACTGTAGAAAATCCTATAATACAATAAAATGTTTCCAACAAGGCCTATTGAATACATTACAGTTAAAAATAATTCAGTCTGTCCCAATGATTGATTTGAGCCACAAACTAGAGACTGGCAGCTAAGTCACTTTTTTTCTGTCTCCCAAATATTTTCCATGCAATGAAAATTGATCCTTTTTATTGTGTTGATGAAATAATAATAGAGTCATAAAACATAACAGAACAAGAGGAAGTTGACAAAGTATATGTTTGATTAATTGCCTTAATAGATTATAGGTGCTGATGGAAATGTTTCTGATTTCTCAAGACTCATTTTTCAATCTTTTAAGAGGTAACGCAAAACATATGTATTTACCAACCCCCAACTCGATGAACAAGAACTGAAACCCAAAATGCATGTGCGAGAAGTACTTGAAGCATGAAAAGTCTACAATCTATCTAGAGTTTTAAGGCTATGGCAGGCTGAATGGGTTGCCTTGTCAGCCAGGACAGGAGGATAATTGATCAGAAAGCCTTTGGACTCTCTCTTCTCAAGTCATGTCTGGCTTTTCTCTTGCAGAATGGAAGGTCCAAATTTCTCAGAGCCAACACAGGCACCATCATCAGTGGCCCCTGCTGCCCCTGAATGTTTTTAACCCTGCTCTCAACCCGGATGGACTTTGTCATGGGACCCTGTGAGGATTTCATGGGTAAGAAGATGCGACAGATGCTCAATAATTGGCTGCTGAGCAGCATTCAGTTAGTGGAGGCAATATCATTTAGAGTTACGGCTCTCAGAACCTTTTCTCTTCTTGTGTTCATGTTGCAATCTTCAAATATGTGACTTTTCCTATCTGCATTTATTCACTTTTTTATTTGTTTATATTTCTAATTTGTCTACCATGTGATAGGCCTTGTAATGCAATTAACATGAGATGCACAATCGTTGTCCTTGAAGAATTTATAGCTTATTTAGAGAAACAGACATTAAGCATGTCATTTCAATAAACTGTCATGAGTGTTATGATAGTGGGTACGTCAGGTCCTACAAGAACATATATCAGAGATGGGTAAGCCTAACTTTCTCTAGAAGGTTAAGGAAGACAGGTCATATGTAGATGGAGATGTTTAAGCTAAAATATAAAAATTTAGAAGGAGTTAGCAAGGCAAAGTGGTGTTATTCGATGGTGGGTGGGTGGTGTGGGAACTGTCCTCTACTTTTTCCTTATTCAAAAAACCCTAATGTTGAAAGTTCTCCATTTAGTAATTCTGGAGTAGCTTGTATGAAACAAACCCTCCCACAGAGAGCAGTTGTAAGCTCTGGATAAAATATAAAAAGCAACTATTTAAAGTCAGCGAGGAGAAGTCAAAGGCAGGAAGAAACTTGAGAAGATTCACTCCTGAAAGAAGGAAATCTCACTGGGTGAGGCCCACGATGTTACAGATTTTGCCCTGAGAGCACATGATGCTGGACAGTTAGACATCAAACAGAACACCTTTGTCTTTTTGGCAAGGGGTGGCTGGAAATCAAAGGGGAACAAAATCTCTCATGTACTCCCATTAGCTACAGATCTTCTTGAAAACTAGGGTGACCCTTAAACTGCACATGTTCAGGGAAGATTACAGGATGCCCAGAAGAAAGCGACAGATTTGCAGCTGAAAAATCTGAGCAGGAGATTTAAGCTGCTGACCCATACAAGAGATACAAAGTTCATAATTGAGTTCTATAAATTTGAAAAGTCTTCGAGAGACCTGCTTTGATTGAGAGTTAAGCTTTTGCAGCCCCTTTTGGAGTCCTGAGCCTGGTCAAGCCTTCTCTGCCCTGCCTTTGGAGAAGATAAGATATTTTTTGTATATTACCAGCAAGGCACCCTAGCTTTCACCCTTAGTTTTCAGTTGGCTACTAATTGCTCTCAGCTTTTTATTACCTTCTTTCCAGAGCTCAATTTAACCACTCAGTTCTATTGTTCTTATAGCTATTATTTCATAGTTCTCAAACACTTGATAAATTATACCAGCCAGTGCATTTTCTCATGATATAGACCAACCCATTTCACCACTGGTGAAAGTCGAAGCATTTGCGTCTCCAGTTTTTGCAGGAACTATCTATGATCCACTCACCACCATCAGGAGGATCCTCCTTGCTACCTGGCAGCAAGTGACCCAGCTCAAAAATGCCATCTCATTGGCTACTGTCCTTGACCATCTGGTAACAATTATTGCCATTTCAAAATATATTCTCAGACAGAGTTTAGCATGCAGGATGTTTGCAAATGCACTTGGGATCACACCTATAAAAGAAAAGGGACAGAAGCTGGATTGGTTAGAGTGAGAAGTTGAATATAATACCTTAGCAATCAGAAACGTTGAAACTGAAAAGGCTCTTCAAAATTGTTCCCCATTAGGACAAGATAGCCAGGTCTTCACACACTATATGCAATAAAGTATACTGTATTTAGACCATCCCAGGAAGGTCTGTAATTTGTGTACTATGGCTTTCTGCAGCCAAGGCAATCCCCAAAGGAGCTGACAGCTAAAAGCTGTTCTGCTAACAGCACTTCCAAAGGCTGAGTCAACAGGTGCTTTCATCAAAATGGATTTGGGTGGTTTATCATAATGTTCAACACCATCTACATCCAACCGTCTTGGACCCTGAAGTGATAAGCTTAATGGTAAAAGCCAGCACTCTAAAAATAGCAGAATGAAAATGAAGAAAAAAGCTGGTTCTTTGAATCCTGGAAACATTAGGAATTCTTATTAGGATATTATACATCGGTCATCATTGTGGTCATTGTTAGCTAGATTTTCAGTTACTGAAAACTGAAAACATTTTAACAAATGAGGGAGGGAGAGAAGGGCAGAGAGCATACTGAAGGCGGAGGAACCGTCTTATGAAAAGCAAAGATTGTGGGGGAACACACATCTTTGAAGAACTGAAACAAGTCCAGTATGGATGACATACATAGTACAGGATAGGGAGAAAATAAAGCTGAAGAAGTAAGCAGGGGTGAAATCATGGATGCTTCTCAAACTTCACTGTAGAGTTGATTTTATGCCAAAGGCAAGGGAAAGCAATAGTAAGGTTTTAAGCCCGAAAGTGATATAATAAAGTTGTGCTTTTGAAAGATCTCTCCAGCTCTGCTAAGGAGCTTAAGTTGGAGAGGCCAAGGCAAGACACAGGGAAACCTTTTAGGAAGTAATTGCTCTAATCCTGGTGAAAGGGGGCTTGGAGCAGGGTGGGAGCTGTGGGCATGGAACAAAAGTGAGCAGAATAAGAGCATTTAAAGGTCGGAACCAATTGCACTTGGTGACCATCTTGTTAAGGGAAAACTTGAAATTGGGGATGATTTCTCAGACCCTGGCTTGGGTGACATGTGCCTGGGCACACACAACTTCAGTTGTAGCCCAGCAGGGAGGTACAGGCACTGGGCTTCAGAGCCAGACTCTGTGTTCCCTTCCTGACAGGTACTTCTTAGTTGGGTGCCTTTTACCCATGTTCACCATTCCGTAGTTCCATTTTCTCATCTGTAAAATGTTAAATATCAACCTTCGAAGCTTGTGTGAGGAGTAAATGAATTCATACTGGTAAAATACTTGTCCATAGTAACTTTCCAATAAATACCAGTCATTATTATTAGGGACCTCACTCTGGTTTTTCTATTCCTGCTTCTTGTTTGGTTTTTGAATCTTGTTGATTTGGATTTTTTCAGATTCCAATGTGATAACCCATTCTGTCCCTTGTTTTCTTCACGATGACTTGCCTTGGCATTCCTGATGCCCCAGCCAGCCCCATTAACTCCCTCACACCATGCCAATGGAAGAGCAAGTGATATTGTAGGAAAAGAATTTCCTGATGAAAGTTATTTCAATTTAAACTTGTGTATACTGAAATTACTGAGTCCTCAAATGGAACAGTCTGACAGTCAAGGCTAAAGGCTTTGGCATCTAGGACCAATGGCATCAGCATCACATTCCTGTTTATCTCAGGCACCAGTGGGAATCAAGCCTCCTCATCTGATCCTACATTTGTACACTGTCAGTCTTTTCTGTATTGCCCCTACCCTTTCATCCTTCGTTGCTTTCCCAAGCTCTTCCACTGCACCTCTGGAATTTAGAGTTTGTCCTCAAGCCTCCCTACCCCACATACATTCTCAAAATACATTCTCTAAATGTCCCTTTCACTTTTTGCTCTAACTGAAACTGACTTGCTCCAACATCATTTCACCTGCAGCATCCTGAGTATAGATTTCTTCCCCCTCACCCCCCAGCCCCAAGAATGGCATAACTTGGGAAAAATGGCCTAGGATTGGGGTAGGAGTTCCCCATGTTTTTCATAGATACTTCCAAACTACCTTTCCCACTTTCTCCTTCAAAACCCATTTATTGTATATGTCATCAGGTTTTGCCATTACTGTTCTCGCTTTCAGTGCCTGATCTCCTAGTCACTCCCCTTCCTTAATTTGTAATTTCAGCATATTGTTCACTGTCTCCCTATCAACCATACTTTCAGTATTAATTCTCAGAGACTTTAAAATATATGTAGATGATCTCATGGTTCTTGATCCCACTAGTGTTAAATTTTATCCTAGCGATCATCAATGATTAAAATCTTGGTTTAAAAGTCCATCATGTCCTATCCTTCAACTCACTTCCTCTAGTCCTCCTACACCAACAATTTTATGCTCTTGGTGAGGTCTTCTGTCTGTTGATCCCTCCTCACTTTAACTTTCCAATAATTTATCTCCCTCCCTTTCTTCCTAACCCAGTGTAGAATTCATAGTAAGTAAAACCCCTAACTCTCCAATCCTTCCTCCTGACTCGTTTTTCTCCATTCTACTTACCTCATAGAACTTCAACCTTATTTAAATCCAAACATGTGCTTCTTTCATATTTGCATATGGCCCACTGAATTTTGCCCAAGAGAAAAATAAAATGACAGAACCATGGTGACAGGACCTACTTTAAGCTTCTGGCTACAGTTCTGAAACATCACCTTCCTGGTTAAATTCATTTTCCACACTATCAGATGATTATTTCATACTATTCTCCCAAATCTTCCCCTTCTTCTCCATATCCCCATACTCTCAACTGATCACCTCACCATGGACTTGATAGAGAAATTAGATATTTCATCTTTTCACCATTTCCATGAAAGAAGTACATATACTAATATTTTAGACAACTGACTTCACAGGAGGTTTCTATCCTAGAAGGGACTTCATTTCTGGAATCACCCTCTTCTCTCCCACATCAATTTCTCCCTCTTTATTGGACTCTACCAAATTCCCAAATCTACCCTAACTGCATCTCTACACAGTGCATTAACAACCTAGTTGCTCAGGCCAAAAGTCTAGATTCCTTTCTTTTCATCATCTTTCACATCTAATTCATCAGTGAGTCCCAAGTCCCATAGTGTAGATTTCGAAATAGTCTGAATATGACTTTATTTCACCATCTTCAATGACATGGTCTCAATTTGAACACTTTTATCTCTAGCATGAACTACTGCTATAGTCTTCAGGTCTCCCTGTCTCCTTCTTGCCTCACATGGTCTATTTGCCACAATATGCCCAGGATAATCTTAATAACTTACTTTGTGTAAACTTAAGAATAACTTTGATCATATCTCTTCACTCCTACTAACCCTCTAATAGCTTTCAATTATAAAAAAATATGAACAAACAAATCTTTTTAGTATGGTCAATGAATTTATCCTTGTCCAGATTTCTAATCCCATCTATCTGTCTCTACTATCCCTTCACTAGTTAACTGCACTAATCTTCTTTCTGTTCCTCTAACATGCCATTCCAACGTCTTTGCATTTTTCCTTTCCTTTACTCATTACTCAGATTTCAAATCTAATATCACCTGCTCAGAGGCCTCTCCCAGCCAACCTAGGTAAAACCACTCACTCGCATCCATGCTCTACCTTATTATTATTATAGTCTATCTTCTTCCAACGACTTCTTGGTTTTCAATATTCTTTTATTTGTTTTGCCTCCCGCCCCTCATACACATAGCAGATACCTGCATATTCCTTAAAGCAGATTTTTTTTCTCTCTCTCTCTCTCTCCCTTCTTCACTAGCACCTAAATAATATTTGAATTTGACACACATTACTTGTGATCAATAAACATTTGTTGACTGACTGAATGATGACTTACTGATATTGAAGCCCTAGTATTAAAAACCTGTACCACCAAGACCTTGGGTTCATACTTGAGAAATTAGGAAGCAAGATTAATGTAAAATTGTTCTTTTGATAGAGGAAAAAATCAACTCTCCATATTTAAGCAGAGACAGAGTGAACAAGCTTCCTAGAGGAAATATAAGTTAGATGGAAGTCACAGACACATAGAACAGATACATTTGAGATTTTACTTTAAATGTCATTCTACCTAGATTTTTCACTTAGTATTATAAGAACTTTCTCACATAATTAAAGATCTTTATAAACAAAATCTTCAATTGTTGAATAATATTCCATTTTCTATGGAGTGACATTAATTAATTTAACCATTCTATTGTTTATCAACATTTACTTTTTGAAAAAGGATTTTTCTTTTATAAATAAACATGATTATGCATTAGTCTTTTTGAACATTTCTGGTTATTTCTTCAGTATGAACTCTTAGGAGGGGAAAAACTACTTAAAAGGGGTATTTTTAATGTTACCAACATTACTAAGTAGCTTCCTAAGATGTTTGTGTAATTTATATTCAAATAGTCTATAAAAGCAACCATTTCATAGCACCCTCCAACATTAATAATATTTATTTTATTCTTTGTTCGTTTATAGGCAAAAGGTTAATCTCAATATTTTCATTTGCATTTCTGTGGTTACTAGAATGTCATAAATATTTTAGATATCTGCATTATTTCTTTTGCATTTTGTACATTTGTATATTACATTTTCTCTTTTTGGTCTTAGTGACGTTCTTATCAATTTGCATGAAATTTTTATGTATTGAGCTTTATATAATGGTTATAAATATATAACCATTTATCTGTTATGTTTGTTTCAAATACTCATCATATCTACAGATTTTTAAATGTTTTACCTAATGTCAGCAACATTAGAGGTTCTGAAGACAATGGGCAAATCTAAGGAAGAAATAAAAAATTCCTTCCTTCATAGAGTAGAATGTACCAAAAATTGGCCCATGTAGGAAAACTAAAGCAGAGTGAATTAAGGATTTGCCTGAATAGAGTTCAGGTGGGGCATAAAGGATTCAGCATTTTATGGGATCAAGAGGAAGGAACACTCAGTAAAGTAAGCAGCCCACTGAGGGCACTAATTTTCCTAAAAAAACAAAACAAAACAAAAAAGTCAGTCCTCGCTGAGAGACAAGGCACAGAGTATAAAGCAGCAATTTATCTTTTATGAATTAAGGATTAGACCATCATTGATATCTTAGATGCTTTCTTTTCCAACCTGGAACCTTTAACCTCACACAACTCTCCTCTTAAGCTATAAATATTAAGGAAATCCAAAAAGATTTTTTCTTCTAATATATGGAGAGAAGTCAGGGGGAAAGGGCAGATGCTAAAGAGAACAGAATTGAATTCCAAAACTTTTGTGAAGCTGGAGTATTAGGAAAATAGCCCCCTTGAAGAGCATTTTGGTTGAAGGAAAGGAGAAGATGGGAGGACAAAGTTAGCATTGAAACAGTGGGAACAAGAGGTCAATCCAACATAGACGTGATTAGGTCTCACCTTCCCTGGTGCATTGACTAAGTATGTTAACAGGAAAGCAAAGGCTTTAGAATGCAAACACCTGGAATGAGGAGAATCTATATTTTCCTTATAAAAGTATGCTTTTCTGGCACACGTGCAGCTTCTCAGTGATCTGGGCCAGCTGTGCACCCCGGGAATGGCCACAGGCACAGGGACTATACCCAGTGGGTACACCCCATTTCCCAACTTGTGTTAAATGCCTTGAAATGGCACCAATTGAGAATGCCATTAACTCCATTATCATGCCACTAAGCTGTTTTCCCTTAATTTGATCTGAAATTTATTATATTTAACCTATTAAAAAATTTCCTGAAATATATTGCCACAGCGGTGTCTCTCTGTTTCCAAGCTCACTCGTACATCCAGAGCCAATTGTCCTTCAGCAACGGGAAGAAAAACACAGCCTTCCTTATCGCAGTTTCTTATTTATTCAGATTTCCCTCAGGCTCTTCAATGTTACCCAAAAGAAGCCGCCTTGCTCTCAGTAATTCTGTTCTAATTTCATGGAAATTGGCTTTAGGATGCAGTGCATGAAAGGGCGAAAAGGAAACCTTACTTTGGTTATCCCCAAATTAAAGCAAAATATTTTGTTTGCATGAACATTTTCCTCTTCTCAAAGACTATTTTTAAAAAGATCTTAAATCTTGGAGCTACTGCCATCATGCTCCCCACATCATTCCTCCTCCCGCTTAGAACGTTTCTATCCTAGCCATCCCAATTCCCATCCTGCGCATTTCAGCATCAAAACAGGACTTTGCCGTGGCCCCTGGACTGTCACTCAGTGTCACAGGGCGCATCTGAGCACCATTCATTTACCCCCTCATTTATTATCTTACTCAACAAATGAATTAGAATCTCTGTTGTAAACCAGATACTAGGAAAATACAAAGGGTGTTCTAGGGAATGAACCTGACATAAGTTTTCTGGTTCCTTTATTATTTTGAATTTTCTATATTTTTAAAGGTATTTATCCACTTCATCAGGATTTCAAATTCATTACATATGATGATTCATAACACATTTAAAAATCTGTATAGTTATGTACTCCTTCTAAATTTTTATTCTGGGGGCGCCTGAGTGGCTCAGTTGGTTAAGAATCTGCCTTGGGCTCAGGTCATGATCCCAGGGTCCTGGGATAGAGCCCCATGTCAGGCTCCCCGCTCAGCGGGGAATCTGCTTCTCTCTCTTCCCCTACCCTTCCCCCTGCTCATGCTCTGTCTCTCACTCTCAAATAAATAAAAATCTTAATAATAATAATAAATAAATTTTTATTCTGTAGCTACTTTTACCTTTCCATTCTCCATTGTGTTTATGTGTTTATTTGCATATTCTCTCTCTCTGGATTTTTTTGGGGGGAAGGGTCAGTCCTCACAGAAGTGTTTTAATAATCTTTTGGAAGAATCAGCTTTCCATTTGTTAATTTCTTTATTATTTATTTATTTATGGTCTAAATTTCACTGAATCTTCTCATCTCTATTCTTTTCTTTCTTTCTTCCTTTTCTTTTTTTTAGAGAGAGAGAGAGGAGACAGCATGAGCGGGGTGGAGGGCAGAGGGAGAAGGGGAGAGGGTCTTAAGTAGACTTGCCCTGAGCACGGAGCCCAACTTGGGGCTCAGTTTCACCACCCTCAGATCATGACCTGAGCCAAAATCAAGAGTCGGATGTTTAACCACCTGAGCCACCCAGGTGCCCCCTCTATTATTTTCTTGTTTCTTGTTTCTTCTTGCCCCTTTCAGTTTGATTGTTTTTCCCTAACTTCCTGAATTGAGTACTCAGTTCATTTACCTTCACCTTTCTTCTTTCTTGATAAATGTTTTATGGCTCCACATTTCTCATTAAGCACTGCTTTCGCTGTCTCACAAATTTGCCTTTTAACATATTTATTATCATTCATTCTCCATACTTCTTAATTTTATTTACTACTTCCTTTTTAACCCAAAAGTTATTTAGTAATTATTTAGTTTCCAAACACATTGGATTTTACAAGAACAATACTTTTATATTATATTATTTGAAATTTATTGAGACTATCTTTGTGTCCTAATTCAGGACTTTTTTGGGGGGGGGTAGTCAATGTTTGTGTGTGCTTAAAAAATACTGTTTCTCTTCATTGATTGTAGATGATCATTAATATTTCTTAGTGTTCAAAATCTCTGCTTTTTCTACCTCTTTAATTTCCTAATTTCTAAAAGAGGTGTTAAAATTCACAGTAACTGCCATGTCTTTCTTTCATCATTCCTGTCAGTTGATGCTTGGTACACTCAAAGACTATATTGTTAGCTGCATATATGTATATACATCTGTTTCATTATATTTTGTACCAGTATATTATGTTTTTTGAACATTATGCTGCTTTTCCTTTACATGTTATTTAATCAGATCCTGTCACTATAAGTCCAGCTTTCTTTTGGTTCAATTTTGTTTGAGATACTATTTCATATTCTTTCATTTTTAGCCATTCTTGAGTATGTGTCTTGTCAACAGATTTTGTATTGCATTGTGTTTAATTAAATTTCAGAGTCTCTGTTTTTTAATTGGTCTAATTCATTTACAATTACTCTATTTTTTTAAAGATTTATTTATTCATTCATTCATTCATTCATTCATTTATTTATTTATTTATAGAGAGAGAGCTAGCACATGCATGAGCAGGGGGAGGGCTAGAGGGAGAGAGAGAGAATCTCCAGCATGCTCCCTGAGCATGGAGCCTGATTCAGGGCTGGAGCCTGACTCAGGGCTCAATCCCACAACCCTGAGATAATGACCTGAGCCGAAATCAAAAGTTGGTCGCTTGAATGACTGAGCCACTTAGGCGCCCCAACAATTACTCTATTTTTATAGCAGAATTTTGTTCCATCCTTCCTTTGTTTTCATCATTTGTTTTTTTGGGGGGGAGGGTCAAATAAAAAGCAAATCCCAAATTAAGTAAGGAGAGTCTTTATTTGAAAAGATTATTCCAATAAGGTAAGGACAACTGCAGTAGAGATAACTCTCAGATTATAAGATCTGCAAGCATCTTAAGGGTTGGGCAGAAAGGAATTTCTTTTGTAGGGAGGAGTAAACTAGGCCACAAAGAATCAGGTGTGGAGGAATGGGCTGAATAGTGGAACATGAAATGCCTTTTCTTCAGATCAGCAGATTCTTGAAAGGGACCAGGAAGGAGGAGCCACAGGGCAATGCTGGATCAGGCTGAGGGTAAGTCAAAGTTCAGGGCCTAAGGGAAAGAGAGGTGGGACTAAAACTTGGTCAAGTTATCAAGTATCTTACTGATTTTGATTAGTGGTTACAAATAGTTCAGTTAATCATCTCTGAGGCAAAAGTAGAAGGGAATTTGGAGAGTCTTTCTAGCTTTAGCATAGGTAAAAAAGGGCGAAATCTGTCAGTCTTACACAATCATATGGGAAAGGGTAGTTCTTTTCAATAAGCTTTTCCTGAAACACAAAAGGGTGGGAAGATTTCTAACCCATCCCTATCTACATGGAGCACACATCACAGGTAGAGTTTAATATTGCTACCTGCTTTCAAATGAGTATATCATTTTCTTTTGGAGATTGTGTATTTTATGGTGTCAGACTTCTCCTTAAAATACATTCTTTTGTTAATTCACCGTAACTGAGCAAAACTTGTCTCTTACAAAGTATTTTATTATACTCCCATATTTGCTCTCAAAATGTGTCTTTATAAACACTAGCATAAATAATATTATATGTATTTCCCTATCATTAGTATTATAGACTCTTTTTAATTTTTTTATTATTTATTTTTTAAATTATGTTCAGTTAGCCAACATATAGTACATCATTAGTTTTTTATGAAACTTTTTTTTTTTAAAGATTTCATTTCTTTGTCAGAAAGAGAGAGAGCACAAGCTGGGGGAGTGTCAGGCAGAGGGAGAAGCAGGCTCCCTGTTGAGCAAGGAGCCCGATGTGGGACTCAATTCCAGGACCATGGGATCATGACCTGAGCTGGAGACAGATGCTTAAACCAACTGAGCTACCCAGGCATCCCAGTATTATAGAATTTAAGATCACATGGCTAATTTTTTCCATGTTCTTTTAGTTTCAATGCTTATCAAATGCACTTCTAAATCAAAATGTATTCCATATTTATCCCTGTGGCTATCTTTTCTATCCTAAAAGGTATAATTTTTGGCCAAAAAAAATAGAAATAAAAATAAATCATGTGCTTCATAATTCTTCTTCAGCACAATATCTCTCTGTAAGTATTTCACATAGTAAGTGTTCAGTAAATCTTTGTTTAATGAATAAACACAAAGAATATGTCAAGTGGATGTCCAGATAGTTATATTCATAAAGTATAACTACAACCTGACAGTATATATTTAAAAGTTGTGTATTTCCTCTATCTTTATTTTTTATAAATGTAAATTTATATAAATTTATTTAAGTGTAAAAATATTCATACAATTATACACACACATGCACGCACATATACATACCCCTTTTTTCATGCACCCAATGTTTCCTAATTTTTTTGTCTCAAGGTTCATGGAATCCTGTACATTATATACTCACATAGAAACATGTATATTTTTACATATGAGATATTTTTCCTTGGATTATGTCTGGATCTTTTTATTCAATGATTCAACCATTCTTTCAACTAATATTTGTTAATTACCTTTGATGTTCAAAGTTCAAGAGTGGGAATAGGGTTATAATTATATATTGGACGGTCAGAGAAGCCTTACCGAGGAGACATTTGATACAAGACCTATATGGAGATAAAGGACTGAACTATCCATATGTCTGGGGTAACGGTGTTTCCTAAAGAGAGGACAAAAGGGGCAAAAATCCTCCCAAAAGCTTGCCTGGCAGGATAGTAAATAGGCTAATAATTTTCAGGGAAAACATCATTATCTTATAGCAATGCATATTTGCATGCATTGGATATAGTAATTCTTTTCTGGTATCTATAACCAAGAGGTCGTGGACCATTAGACATGTTGCAAATGCCAATAAAAATACTTTCCAAATAGCAGAAAACCAGAAACAACTCAGTAGTCCATGAAAGATAAATTCTGCTATATTCATACATGGAATGTTATACAGCTGTGAAAATGCTTTAACCATTTGCATGGATAAACCTTAAAAATAAAATTGAATTAAAAAAAAAAGTTCCGGGGCGCCTGGGTGGCTCAGTCGTTAAGGATCTGCCTTCGGCTCAGGTCATGATCCTGGGGTCCTGGAATCGAGCCCCACATCGGGCTCCCTGCTCGGCGGGAGGCCTGCTTCTCCCTCTCCCTCTTCCCCTGCTTGTGTTCACTTTCTTGCTGTCTCTGTCAAATAAATTAAAAATCTTTAAAAAAAAATTTTTCCTTAGAAAGCTAGGTAGTATGACACTGTTTTCTTACAGCCAAAAACAAACAGCACCCTCTATTAGGCAGCACACTCTAAAGGCCAGGAATGGGGCGCCTGGGTAGCTCAGTTGGTTAAGCATCTGCCTTCGGCTCAGGTCATGATCCCAGGGTCCTGGGATGGAACCCCGAGTTGGGCTCCTTGCTCAGCGGGGAGCCTGCTTCTTCCTCTCTCCCCTGCTCATGCTCTCTTATTATCTCTCTGTCTCTCAAATAAATAAAATAAAATCTTTAAAAAATAAAAACAAAAAAATAAAAAATAAATAAAAAGTCCAGGAAATTGAAAGGCAAGGAAATAATTAACACAAAATTTACATTTGATCAACTCTATCAGAGAAGGCAGGAGGCTAGACTAGGGATATAGCACACAGTCAATGCTATGTTTGCTATCCACAATGTTTTAATTCCCAACTTATTTGATGTGTTTTGGCATGTTTAAATTTTAAAAGACAATGAAGAAGTAAGTTGAAAAGAAGAAAGATAGAGGCACTTTCATATATTGGTTAAATACATGAATAGTTGAAGTTAATTTGGAAGGTAACTGGTCTATATCTGTCAAAATTTAAAGTACACATACCTTTTTATCTGAGAAATACATTTGTGGGAATTCATCAGAAAATGTCTGTGTATGCATTTATCAGTACATGAATACAAAGATGAGGGCACAATGATATTAATTGCAGCATTATTTGTAACAGCAAGACAATGGAAATAACCTAATTATCCATCAAAAAAAAAAAAAAAAAGAAAAGGTTAACTGAGTTATAATATGTATTTCCTATGGGATGCTTTGCAATCATTAAAAGTATATTTATATATTTATATATATTTATTTATATATATATTTCATATATATACATATGCACAGAATTGCATAGAAAAGGAATTAGAAGATGAAAAACATAAGTCATCAATCATCAATCCTGTTTATCTCTGTGGTGGGAGTAGGAAAGAAGGAAGGAAAATTTTAATTTGTCCTGTATACTCTGTATAACAAAAAGACTTTGTTCTTATATTGTTCAGGTGATTCTTTTTTTTCTTCTTCTTTTTTTTTTTTTTAGAGAGAGAGAGAAAGATAATGAGAATAAGTAAGCAGAAGGGAGGAGCAGTGGGATAGAGAGAATCCCAAGCAGGCTCCATGCTCAGCTCAGAGCCTGATGTGGGCCTTGATCTCAAGACCCTGAGATCATGAAACCAAGAGCTGGAGCTTAACTGACTGAGCCACCCAGGCACCTCAGATCAGGTGATTCTTTTTTTGTTTTTTGGGTTTTTTTTAAGATTATTTGAAAGAGAGAGAGCACATGAGCAGGGGGAGGGGCAGAGGAAAAGAGAATCTGGAAGCAGGCTCCCCACTGAGTGTGGAGCCCATTGTGTGGATGGATCCCAGGACCCTGAGATTATGACCTGAGCTGAAACCAAGAGCTGGCCATTTAGCTGACTGAGCCACCCAGTGCCCCTTAGGTCAGGTGATTCTTAAAGCATTCTTTTCTTTGCCAAGACATGTCCATTAGGATATAAATTATGATTTGAAAAACTTATTGTTCAAACTGATTTGTATCCAGAATTATTCAATTCCCCTTAATATCCTCTCTTCCTCAAAGTCATAATTTTTAAATTGAGAAAGACCTTAAAATCACACATAGTTTATCAAGATCTATGATTCTTCTAGAGGAATCCCTTAAGTCACTGATGTAGTCTCTCTGCCTTCATCTGGATGTGATTTTGATGGGCTTACCCAGCACTGCCCAACACTTCAGCTTCTTTCACTTCCTCACTGGTCTCATGATAACCACATTGCAGCCAGAGTCATCTACAGAACCATTCAAAGAGCATCCCTTCCCTGCTTATAAACCAATGCATCTCACATAGAGACTTTCAGATATGTCTCCAAACTTCCTTAGCCTTCCTCAATAACCATTGCCACCCTCTCCCATCATTATTTGCTACCCCAAATTATCTTTCTGTTCCTCAGACATGCCCTTCCTTTTGGTCTTCGTACAAGTTTTGGCTCTTCTTTCTTCTATTTCGATCATGATATGATTAAAACCACTTAGATTTTTGAAAAATTATAGTTGAATTGAAACTCAGCTCTGACAATTATTGGTTATGTAATCTCTAAAAGAGTACTCAACAAAATTGACCTTTAATTTCTCCATTTGTAAAATGAAAAATAAAAATACTTAATCAGATGTCTGAGAAAATCAAATCAATTAATGGATGTAAATCATTTGTTACTATGGCTATCCTAATGAGTATTCAACCAATATTTGTTTAATCAATTCACACCACAGCAAGCAATAATTCCAGGCGTTTATTTCATCAGCACCTACCTATTTGCTGTTATTCCAAGCAATTCAATCTATCAATCAATGATTTACTACATTATTGTGTTGCATTGTTGAGCTTTCCAAGCACATGACTTACATCAGTATTATACATATATTTTTTTGTATCCCTTATTTATTTTTTTGTATCCCTTATTTATTTTTTCATATCCCTTATTTATTTTTTAGGAGAGTGTTAAGAAGAAAGTAATTAATGTCTAATTGTTTATGTAATTTCCCCCTTGTACAATGCTCACTGCATCCTATTTCCAAGCCTCCATTCTCTACAATTTTAGTTCTAGATAGCATTTCAGATAAACTATTTTGTCCAGTGTAATACATCCATTGATGTCATAAAACAAGTTTTTAAATTGTACTATTTTAAATGTCTACCTTGTAGAGAAGAAGGGAGGCTAATTCTGATAAAATTTTACTCTGGGGCATGTGATCAGCCATTAAAAAAAAAAAAAACCCCCCACACACCAATTCCCAAAGTATTGGCTAACCCACTTCACACTGTTACCACACACAGCCAGCCATTTATCCATTCTGCAAGTAATTGCTGGCCCTGGGAATTGAGTGATTGACAAGACAACCTTGATTACTAGGTCTCTCCAGATTCACAGTCTGGCATTGAAGATACACTTTGAACAGCAATTACAACAAAGTACAGTATATGTTAGAAGAACATGTGTCCCAGGTTAACCGGAACACAGAACAAGGGCATCCACCTAAAAGATAGCATTTGGGACTTAAGACCCAATAGCTATTTCCTAAGAAACTTCTCCAGAAAACCTGTTTATGGCAGTTAAGCTGTTCCAAATCCTGAAAAAGAAAAGATGGTTTAAAAAAAAAAATCCCTTAATCGCTTGAAACACCATCTCTACCATCGAGTTCTTCCCTGGAGCTCCTGGTAATTATAGTACATACTCTCCCTCAAGTTTCAATGAAAAAATCCTTTTGTGGGCCATCACTGTCTTATTGGTAGGCCAGGATTTTTTTTTTTTTTTTTAACAAATCATCCCAAACAAAAGCCTACTTCATATAGCTCAAATACTGGATAAGGAAAATTTTGCCTGGTCCAAGCTGTTGTCAGTGGTGAGCTAAATCCACACCAAAAGAGCAGGCGGTAACACCACTGTGATAGAAGGGATTAAATCAGAGACGGATAGTCATTGTTTAAAGACACCAGGGAACTGACTTACCTACAGAGTGGGAAATTGAAAGAATGAGTAGCCCCTAATGTCCACAGTCTTGCAAATTCAGATATGAGTTTAAAGGTATGAAAGGATATGTGTGTATGTGTTTGTGTGTGTGTGGTTATGAAAGTTCAAAGGAGCAAAAGATTAATGTTAATTTAAGGGTAATAGAGAAAACTTGATGAAAAAGGCAGGATTTGATTTGTATTTAGAAGTATACAAAAAATTTCAGTGATGTCAGTAAAGAGGGTACAGAACATGTCTAGATCTTCCTGGTCCATTATAGCTGGAACAGAGTGCTAATGAAGGTTTTTGACTGACACAAACAGAGGAAAAGAAATCCAACTATAAAGCCATCCAAGTAAGGGACAAGATTCTATAATTTTAATGTAGTGAGTGTTCTTTCAAAATAATCTGACTCCCATTCTATATTTTCCTTGCCAAAGAATACTCCTTTGTCCTGGAACTAAAAAATATTTCTATGTTGAAATAACTTATACTTAGTGGGATTGAAGTGTTGAAATCTGTCCCAAAATTCATTCCATACATGCAAACAGGTGTGTCCCTCATATATGTGTCTCTATGTGTTTTCATTCATCATTGAAGAAGACCTGATAGAATATTGTCCACAATCCCTTTAGCAGCTTGGATGGAGCAGAATCAAAGTGGCATATGACCAGAAGGGACAGATGTCGCCTCATCTAAACCTATCTGTCAGTAACAGTGTTGGCATGGTGCTGGGTATCGTGCTGAGCTCAAGAGGACATCACAGATTGTTACTCTTACTGCTTTCCTAGAAGCAGATACCAAGCATAGCTACTAGTTATTACTGGTACTTTCCCAACAATGTCAGCAGACCTGCCTGAAAAACATTTTTTTTTTAAGTGGGCTCCATTCCCAGTGTGGAGCTCAACCTGGGGCTTGAACTCACAACCCTGAGATCAAAACCTGAACTGAGATCAAGAGTTGGATGTTTAAGTGACTGAGCCACTGAGGTGCCCCTGAAAAACATTTATTTGACTGCAGACAGAGCTCTTCATTTATTTGGGATCCAAGTGCCCTCTCTAATAAACTGCAACCAAGTTCCAACGCTCTAGACAATGACCCCAGATAAGGGTTGGGGTCAGGTGGGCAGGGGTCTGGGGCCAAGGCTATAGGAGGAGCTGCGCAGCCAACAGAACGAACGGCTAGGACAAGTGTTTGGCCATCGCCCCCAACATCCCAACTCCCTGCCCAAGGCCAGGAGCAGAGCAGTGCTGGGGGCTCCTCAGGCCTCTGGGACCCCCCCCCAGGAGGCCAGTGTTCTCCTGGCAAAGGGCTCGGTAGTCCTCACAGATCTTCTCCAAGTTGCTGAGGGTCTTCTTCCCCATCTCCGTCTCGATCTGCTCCTCAAGGTCTCTAACTTCCCATATGATTGTGCCTGTATCCTCCATGGTCTGGATGAGCTGGCTGCAGTTCTCATGCAAGGCAGCTAGATACTTGTATGCCTTCCGAACAGCATCATCCTTCTTGGCATCCTTGAACACGAGCTCATCAGTCACGGCATACGTCCGGTCCAGCTTCCCAAACAGGGAGTTGATTTCCTTCTGAAGCTCGTTTGTGTCCAATAAGATCTTAATGATCTCTTCTTTCTGCTTCCAGATGTTGCCCACAATCTCCAGGATGCACTGGGTATAGGCCAGCCGGGACACATCTCTAGCCAGGGTCTCCAGCTCTGACACCAGCTGTTTATAGACCTCCTCCTTCTTTTGGGCCTCTTTGGCAGCTCTGCTGTAGTTCCTGGATCTCTGCCAGCCGTCGTGAAGATTCCAGCTTTCTGAAATCCTGGAGCTTTCGGAGGTGGCAGTACTCAGCCAGGAGAGGGACCCGGTGCTTTTCCCACTGACCCGCCAAGTGGAAGACCCGCTGGGCACTACTCTCTACCATGAGCTGCAGCTTGGCCAGGTTGGCAGCCCCGCCAGGCAGCAGCTCCACTGCATGGCTCTTCAAGCGCAGGGCCTGCTCACGCTCCCACATGCTGAGCTCGCTCTGCCAATGCTCGGTCTCCACCTGCACAAGGCTGATTCTCAGGGTCTTCATGTTAACTTCAACCTCTTCAGTGTTGTAGTTCACTCCCTCCAGCTGCTCCCGAAGAGACTCCACCTCCCGAGCTGCCTTCATGTCCTATTCAGGCTGCTGGGAGGTGGTCGGCACATCAGACACTTGGGCTGCCTGGACCTCAGGCTCCAGATGGAAGGTGAACTTCTCTGAGTGTGTGAAGTGGGAGGCCTTGGAAGCACCAGTCCTGGCCCCAGCACCCCAGGCCTGCAGCAGCTCTCCCAGGTCTCCAGCTTGTCGGGGAGCCCCTAGTCGGCCCCAGGTCTGGCGTAGATGCTCAGCCAGGTGCTTCTGCATCCGTTGCCGCTAAGCCCGTGTATCCTCCTGGGTGGGATAGCAGGGTGCCCAGTGGACCCAGTCCTCATCCCCAGGGCAGTTCCGGCCTGTGTGCTGGCAGAGCTGGATGGTATGGCATTCAAAGAGTGAGGCCACCCTCCTAGCAGGCTGGGGCACCTGGGTGGGAGCTGGTAGCAGCAGAGGACTCGCCTGGAACTCCCGGGGCTCCCTTCTGGAACTCAACTCAGGCATGACAAGCCTGGTGATATGGAAAGGTTTCTGGGAGGCTGAGTCCTGGAGGTGCTGTAGCTTGGGAGTGCAAAGGAGGGGTGGCACCCAGGGCAGGGCCAGCTGGTCCCAGATTTGGCTCCTGATGGCCTGGAGAAGGATAGCTGAATCACCTGCAAGCTGATCTCCATCCTTAGAAGCATCAGAGGGGAGACACTCAGCCAAGAAGAGAAGCAGGTCCCGGAGATCAGGCTCACTGGGGTAGAGGAAGTTCTGATAGCCAAGCTCCAATGAGTAGCCCAGGTCCATGCAGGCCTGAGCCAGGAAGCAGTTGGACAGGGACAGAGGTAGCAGGGGGCTGAGGCCAGAGCCCATGGCAGATTGAGCACACGCAGGCAGTGGACCACAGCTTCTACAACCAACTCAGTAGTGAAGGCTCGCAGAATCTGCACATCTGGAGGAACTGCCATGCCAGCCTGGCACAGGGAATGGATGAGGATTCGGTCGGCCTCCTCCATGCCGGATCTGGGTTCAGGGTGGGGCGGAGCAAGAGAGGCGCAGCTTTTAAAACCTGAAAAACATTTTTTAGATGAGGATATATTTCCTAGAGTATCTAAGATCTAGTGTTGTTTTACCAAAATTAACCACTTTGGCTAAAAGAGATCTCTGAGAATTTAAAGAGCCAAATTATCCATATACAAACACATGTTATCTCACTCAATAATCCTTTAATAGCATGTCCTAGAACAACTACAAAACAATGTTTAATTCTTTCATACCATATTAGCAAATGCAAACCCAAAGGTGGAAGGAACCCAGTGCATAACTGTCTTGTAGTATCGAAATCATGTGTAAGACATTGCTGAATAATCCAGAGATCTGGACTCCTCCAAATGGCAAATATAGCTTTGCTTTGGAATGAATGATAACTATAATCCATTTAATTCACCCAAAATGTTTATTGAAACATTGTCTGACACACTGAGAATACAGTTACAAAAACAAGCAGCAGAAATGTTTCCTTCCTCGTGGGACTTATTTCCAGTGGGAAGATATTAGTAGTAAATAAAACAGGCCAATGAGGAGTAGACCAGAGGGTGATCAAAACTATGGAGTAACAGCAAAGAATGAGGATGGGAATGCAGAGGCAGCAGGGGTGGGTGGGGAGAGGGCAACTGCCATTTCATGTAGGGCTGTCAGGCCAGGCGTTCCTGATTAAGTGCCAGGTGAGCAAAAAGCTGAAGGAACTGAGCAACGAAGCCAAATCATTATCTACAGGGACAGCATCACTGGCAGAGGAAACAGCACAATCAAACATCTCAAGATGAGACTATGCTTGGCATGTTCAAGAAATATCGAGAAGATTAGGATGGCCAAAATGGAATGAAAGGGGGGAGAGTTGAAGGAGGTGAGATGAGTGAAGTCACAGGGGAGCTACTGTATAAAGCTGGCTTTTACTCTGAGTGAGATGGGGGACACCACAGAGGTCAGAGTAAGGAGGGTGTGGTCTGAAAGGACAACTCTGCTTACTGTGTTAACAGACTACAGGTGAGGGTCAGCTCTTAAACAGGAAGACCAGTCAGAGAGCCATTGCAAAAATCCAAGTGAAAGATGATAGTTTCAGGCAGGTGACTAGGGAGGAACTGGTAAGAATTGGCTAGATTCAAATGTATATATTTTGATGACAAGGATTCACGGTAGATTGCATATGAGTTATGATAAAATAGAGGAGTCAAAAGATGGTTCTGTCTTAAGGATGAGGTTCTCATTTGTGGAGATAAAGAATGGGAGAGGAACATCTTTGGAGCAGGGGAAATCACAAACTTTGATTTGAGGCATGTCAAGTGTGAGGTGCCTATTAAACATCAAAATATGTGCATTGGGTAGCCAGGAGGAAAGAACTAGTTACAGTTAAAGAGAGAGTTCATGGCCAGAGATGTAACTTTGCACATTAGCAAAGGGAAGGCACTTAGCGCTCTGAGACTGGATAAGTCATCAAGGGAATGTGTAGAAATAGAAGAGAAAGTGCCAGGGAGAAAAGGAAGAACTCACCAAGTTGAGGGAGAAGCTACAAAGGAATTATGATTACAATATAAATTGTGCAATCACAGTCTTTCTGTTTTAAGAACATAATTCTATTTGTTATTTCCAGTTTGTGTGTCTTGTGACTATATGGATTACCTTTTTATGTAAACACTACTGATGCCAATGACTCCTGGCTGATTCAATATAGATCCTTATGCACCTACTAAGTGCAATGCTTTTTATTTTTCCACCAAAGCATTCCTCCACCAGAACACAAAGTTCTTTTTCTCTAGGAATTTTGGACAATGATAAGATAGTGAATAGAGAAAAAGTTTCATGCTTATAGAAATTTCTTTAATGGCCCAATCTTTGCACTAGCTTAGTGTGCAGTAGATTGTAGGCACACCTCAAAAAGTGAAGCATGAAGACCCAAATGATGGGATAGAAGGAAGGCATATATGAGTTACTGAAGTGAAAAACCAAGATCCTCCCTCTCCATTTCTTCAGCAATATGCTGTGGCATGCCTATTTTTCTCTAGACTCTGGAAATGCTAATTTAATAAATTTACTTTTATTCATTATTGTAATTATAAATTCATGACTGTAATTTTAAAGTCATCTTTTTTCTACCTTCTGCTCGAGTGACATCTAAATGCTATTGATTGTAAATGTCAAATTAAATTTCTAGGCATATTTTCCTTGTGTTGGGATCAATACATAACTTGAAGAGCTCCTTTGATAGGACATTGAAAGTTATTTCTCACCCATGTGACATTTTGGCTCTTTCCCCCCTGAATATTTCAGTTAGATATTGGCAGCTTTCACTTCCTGGATGTTTACAGGGAAATATGGTCTTGCTTTGTAAACCTGAACTTCCAAACTAAAAAAAATAAAAAATAAAAAGAGAGAGATGTGAGAACATGAATCATATGCGTATTAATTTAACTTGAATAAACCCAATACAAGAAAATCCAGATTTACAAAAGCTGATTAAGGTGCCCCAACTCTTAATTATTTATTGATTTTTTACAAAAGTATTCTTAGTTTTTTAATTTTCAATAATTCAGTATAAGATTCCTTCAATCATTTAAAAATGATTGCTTATTGCTTTTGGTGTCTTTTTTTGAGTCATAGTTAAAGAAATCTAGAAAAATTCATTTGCTTAAACCATTACTTTCATATTTTAATCATTTTTTCAATCATTAATTTACTCACTCAATTGTAAATTGTATCAACCAGTATAGAAAACAGTATGTAGGTTCAAAAAAGTTAAAAATAGAACTACCACATGATTCAACAACCCTACTTCTGGATGAATACCCAAAGGAAAGGAAATCACTACCTCAAAGAGATATCTTCACTCCCATGTTTATTGTAACATTATTCACAATAGCCAATATATGGAAACAACCTAAGTATCCATTAATAGATGAATAACATCCCGACATTTGTGACAACATAGGTAAACCTGGAGGACATTATGCAAAGCGAAATAAACCAGACACAGAAAGACAAATATTGCATCTCACTTATATACGTGGAATTAAACAAAACTGAATTCATAGCAACACAGAGTAGAGTAGTGGTTACATGTGGCTGGAGTGTGGAGGAAAATGGAAGATTAAAAAAGAACTAAGAAAGAAAATAGAGTAGTGGTTGCTAGAAGTTGGGGGTAGGAGGCATTATTGAGAGTCATAGCTTAACAGGTGCAGAGTTCAGTTTTGCAAAATGAAAAGAGTTCTGGAGATGGATGGTGGTGGTGGCTGCACAACAGTATGAATGTACTTAGTACCACTGAATGGTACACCTCAAAGTAGTTACAATTGTAAGTTATATGTTATGTGTATTTATCACAATAGAATATAATAATTTACCCATTAAAAATAAAAAAATAATAATTTCCATAAGTAGTATTAAACATCTAAACTTGAGTCAGCCAGGCTTGGGTCTTGGGTCTGTAGGCGAGAGAACCCCCACCCCCACCCCATCAGGAGTGGTAGGACCAAAGAGACTCTTGAAACAATATTCACTATGGTGGGTCTTCACATGGTCTGCTGAATGCTATCTAATGTAGACCCTTCATCCACTTCCTCTGTGAAATCCCTGATAAAGTCAACATTTCTTACTCAGATGTGTGAGTGAATTTCCTTGGGGGAAAACCAAAGAAGAGGTGACAAGTTCTTTGTCCAAGGTTGGCATGGGCTAGAAACAGAGGCAGACTGCTCATACACAGAAGCTGGAAGAGTGTCGTCCACCATAGTTGCCCTCTATTAAAACACTTCTCACGTGAGAAGTTAAATCATTGTCCAAGTATATTCTGCTCCTGAATGGTAAGGTGTACTATTTTACTTGCAGCTCCAGGTGACTGGCATGGTGTCTGGCTCTCACCCTTATCCCATAGATAATTAGTGAATACTCCACAGACTGAATGATTGACTGTTGAACATTTCTGTATTTTCCACTCAAGAAGTAGCAAGCATTTCCTCAGAATTACAGCTGGTGCTGACATGAGATGGAATTGTGAGGAGGGCACAAGCTGACATGAGCAGCCAATTCAGACACTGAGGCTAAAGGGCAGGGTGAGGGGGACCTGGCTCCTCCCACAGGCAATGTTGGAGACCATGGTGTATGCTTATCCTCACTGCGACTCAAGCAGAGATAAGCAACAAACCCAGAGACTGATGAACTAAGATGATGGCAGCTACTGAGGATGGTAACTGACACTTTTTGAAGGAAAACAAAAAAAGGAAGACAGCACTTTTATTATCATATGGCTCCTCATCTTCTCTTCCCATCCACCATGGTCTTCTCCCTTCTCTCATTCCACAGCACTTTGGACTTGTTCTTCCAAATCAGTCAGTGGACATGGGGAATACATTTGAGCTTATGCTTGTCAAAAACCAGTGTGGAGGAAAAAATGGATTCTAAAAAAGAGCACTGGCTTGTGTTCTCATCAAAAAACAGATACAAATATAATGTTTAGTATGCTTTTCTTGAAAATGGGACATTGCAGTTTTTAAAGACTTCAAATAATTTTAAACTAAATATGCACAGCAGCCTCTTGAGGTAGAAAGAGGCAGGATAGTGTAACAAAAAGAAAATGGATCTGAAATCAAAAGGGGCTCAAGGGTATACCTTAGCTGATCACATGTCAACTGTGGGGCCTTAGACCCTACATATCTGAATGCTTTTAAGTCTCATTTTCATCATCCATAAAATGGGGATTAAAATGATATTTTCCTGGTAGAGTAAGAATTAAATAAGAAATCTCTAAAACCCATAAAAATGTTTACTATATATTCATTAAAAATATTTATGGAACATCTGCTGGGTGTCAATAGATACAATAGTGAATAATGAAACAAAAATCTTTGTGTTTGTGATTTTTTTTTCGTATTTGTGTGTGTGTGTGTATAGGTAAATAAGAAAAATATGCAAAATATAGTATGTCAGATGTGTAAGCAAGGAATACAGAGGGAGATTGCTAGGGAAAGAGAGACCTGTGATTTTAAGTAGGGTGAAGGGCAGGGGCCATTGGAGAATGAATGGTTGGGACATGAGCCTGCCAGGAACAGCGAGAATAAAATCCTAGTAGGGAGAATGTACAACAGCAAGAAGACATATGTGTTCAGAAGAGAAGAAGCAAGAAAGAGTGTAGGTGGAGATATATGTAGTAAGAACAAGGTGGGACCTGACCTTGTAGGGTTTTTGGGCAATTATCAGACCTTTAGCCTTATGTCTGGGAAGGGCAGATATCGTAGTAAAAGAGTATGCTGGTTAAAGAACTGAATCCCAGGGAAGTTGAAAAATTTCTAAAGATTACGTATTTGATTCAACCTGGGATTAAACCCAAGACTTCCAACCCTTCATTGAGAGGAAATGAACAAGGTAAGATCTGTTCACTATGTGTGTGCATTCAAGTCAGGCAGGAAGTAGGTTATTACAATGCTCCTGCAACCAACACCCTTCAGAATGGATATGCCACATCATGTGGGTCCATCTATGAGAATTATACTCTATTCTAGTGTGAAGAAAAAAGCCCAAAGAGTTGTCTCTGCCCTCACCGAATTCAATCACACTATTGCATACCTGTAAAGCTGGCAATCTAGCCACTAACAGCATCTTACTTTCCTGCTCAATTCTGTATTATGGAAAGGGCAAGCTCTTTCTCAGTACTTAAGGCCTACTTTCAAATAGTGGTAACTACAGTTTCTAACACTCTGCAAGGAAGGCATTTCTAAAGCAGCTATCAAAAATACATATTCATTTAGTTATTGAGAATGTAAAAGCAATACCTTCCTTCTACCTGTGGGGAATATCATTTTTCCAGCTGCAATTTGTTCATAAAAGAGCAATATTTGTGCCAAGGACTCAAGTGAAACAAATGTCCTTCTTGATGGGACATGTCCACACTAATTCGGAGCTGTAAAATAGGAATTTTAAACTCACCTTTCTGTGATTTGGCATTTGCAACTTCTACATAATTTAACTCATGTTGAGCTACATGAAAGGACTCAATGGATAGCACTACATGGTGAAATACCAGGCTGATGCTCAGAAATTTCCACTGTACCTTTCAAAGGTGCTTATTTCTGGAGTATGCTGTTAGGCAACCTATCATCGTTCTTTCTTTGAAATGTCACCCTTGTTCTGTCAAAGGCTCCTGTAGGAGTGTCTGACTAACTTTGCAAATGTCTGACAGGAAATTGTCAGAAAAAGCTATAAAGGGGGATGCCTTTTGTCTCTAAGTGGAGAAGATGGTGATTTTTGGACAGGACAGATCAGCTGAACAAACGCTAGGTGAGTTCACCAGCTCTTTTGAAAGGCATAAAGATAATGTCAGAGGGTTAAGCAATTTTCTAGTCCAACTACCCTCATGTAATTCTCTCATCACTACCTTCATCAAGTGACTCCAGATAAGCTTTCTAGAGCTTCTTGTGACTCTGACAGCTTGATGTCTCCTCAAGTGTTCGGGACTTCCTGATGCTAAACCTTCTCTACAAATATTCAGGCAAAATAAGAGAGAGATGCCATGAAGGAGGTAGATTCCCAGGACAAATAGACTTGAACCTTTAACATGGAAAATGATCATCTAGAATTTACTTTATAACCTTGGGGAAGGATCCAAGTTGGCAAATCCCTGTACAGATGGAAGAAATCAAAAGACCCTTCATGTTCTCTGTGCCTTTCTTCTCATTAACTCATGCTGAACATCTGAGCAAAACTATAGGAGAAAAGGCTCCCGAGCCTTCAGAGGGTCACAGCAGCATAGAATCTCAGTCTGGGAGCAAGTGAACTGCACTGACCTCATTGTTCTAAGCTTCTGACACCTATGTCTCCCTGCTGAGTGGTTACACACTCCACGTAGGGCAGAGTAGAGAAGTTCAACTCACATTAAAAAAAAAAGTTTCTTCACATTAATAAGAAAATGATGCTTTGAGAAGGAATAAAAGGACTTCTGGTTTTTGGTTCCAAATATAAGGAGCTTGGAAATCACCACTCCATACTAACAAATAAGAAGCTGAAGAACTCAAAAAACCAACAACTCTTCTTGATCATTAAGAAAAGGGAGGACACAGAGCAAACTACTGCCCCCAAGATTGGAGAGACAGACAGGTGAATACAGGGAATCATGGCTTCATGAAACAGAGATTTGCCAGTGAAATGACCATGGGAACCAGTGCCAGAGTAGAAAAACCTGAGCTGTAATTATTATTCTTCTTTAAAAATGAAGGAGAAATAAAGACTTTCTCAGACAAACAAAAGTTGAGAGAATTTGTTACCAGTACACCTGCCTTACAAACAGTGTTAAAAGAAGTTCTTTAAAAAGAGAGAAAATAATATAGGTCATAAACCCAGATTTACATAAAGAAAGGAAAAGTGTTGAAGAAGGAAAACATGAAAATAAAATTAAAATGTTCATATTTCTTATTCTTAATTGATCTAACAGATACAGTTTGTTCAAAATAATAATAGCAAATATATATATATATGTAAATTCAAATAAAAATTAAATGAATGTCAGCTCTTAATCCAACTATATAAATAATCACCTTGAATGTCAATTGTCTAAATGCACGAATTAAAGGACAGGGATTTTCATAGTGGAGCAAAAAATTTGACTCAACTATATATATATATATATATATATATTTTAACTATAAAGAAATAATTATTCTGGGCAGAAATGACAATAATGACTTAATAATGAGTCTTACAACCCATGCAAAATTTCTATCTCCCCATTACTGAGGCCTTTTGCATCTCTCAGCGAGGTTTTTCTGTTTTACATGTAGTGCTCCAGCACACCTTTCGTTAGGTTTACTCGCTGGGTTTTGATGTACTTTTTTTTTTTTCCCCATGTCTTTTTTTTTTAATTAACATATAATGTATTATTTGTTTCAGGGGTACAGGCCTGTGATTCATCAGTCTTACACAATTCATAGCACTTACCATAGCACATACCCTCCCCAGTGTCCATCACCCAGCAACCCTATCCCTCTCAGCCCCCTTGACTTCAGCAACCCACAGTTTGCTTCCTGAGATTAAGAGTCTCTTATTGTTTGTTTCCCTCTCTGGTTTTGTCATGTTTCATTTTTCCCACTTTCCCCTATGATCCTCTGTCTTGTTTCTCAAATTCCTAATATTACTGAAATCATATGATAATTGTCTTTCTCTGATTGACTTATTTCACTTGGCATAATACCCACTAGTTCCATCCACGTCATTGCAAATGGCAAGATTTCATTTTTTGATGGCTGCATAATATTCCATTGTATATATATACCACTTCTTCTTTATCCATTCATCTGTTGATGGACATCTAGGCTCTTTCCATAGTTTGGCTACTGTGGACATTGCTGCTATATACATTGGGGTGCATGTGCCCCTTCAGATCATTACATTTGTATCTTTGGGGTAAATACCCAGTAGTGCAATTGCTGGATCATGGGGTAGCTCTATTTTCAACTTTGTGAGGACACTCCATACTGTTTTGCAGAGTGGCTGCACCAGCTTGCATTCCCACCAACAGTGTGAGAGGGTTCCCCTTTTTCCGCATCCTCGTCAACATCTGTCATTTCCTGACTTATTAATTTTAGCCATTCTGACTGGTGTGAGGTGGTATCTCATTGAGGTTTTGATTTGGATTTCCCTGATGCCGAGTGATGTTGAGCACTTTTTCATGTGTCTCTTGGCCATTTGGATGTCTTCTTTGAAGAAATGTCTGTTCATGTCTTCTGCCCATTTCTTGATTGGATTCTTTGTTCTTTGGGTGTTGAGTTTGAAAAGTTCTTTATAGATTTTGGATACTAGCCCTTTATCTGATATGTCATTTGCAAAGATCTTCTTCCATTCTGTCGGTTGTCTTTTGGTTTTGTTGACTGTTTCCTTGGCTGTGCAAAAGCTTTTTATCTTGATAAAGTCCCAATAGTTCATTTTTGCCCTTGCTTCCCTTACCTTTGGCGATGTTTCTAAGAAGAAGTTATTGCGGCTGAGGTCGAAGAGGTTGCTGCCTGTGTTCTCCTCTAGGATTTTGATGGACTCCTGTCTTACATTTAGGTCTTTCATCCATTTTGAGTCTATTTTTGTGTGTGGTGTAAGTAAATGGTCCAGTTTCATTCTTCTGCATGTGGCTGTCCAGTTTTCCCATCACCATTTGTTGAAAAGACTATCTCTTCCCTGCTTTGTCAAAGATTAATTGACCATTGAGTTGAGAGTCCACTACTGGGCTCTCTGTTCTGTTCCATTGATCTATGTATCTGTTTTTGTGCCAGTACCATACTGTCTTGATGATTACAGCTTTGTAATAGAGCTTGAAGTCCAGAATTGCGATGCCAGCAGATTTGCTTTTCCTTTTCAAATTTGTCTGGCTATTCGGGGACTTTTCTGGTTCCATACAAATTTCAGAATTATTTGTTCCATTTCTTTGAAAAACATTGATGGCATTTTGATAGGTATTGCATTAAATGTGTAGATTGCTCTAGGTAGCACAGACATTTTCACAATATTTGTTCTTCCAATCCATGAGCATGAACATGGAAGCATGTGTCTTCCTCAATTTCTTTCATGAGTATTCTATAGTTTTCTGAGTACAGATTCTTTGCCTCCTTGGTTAGATTTATTCCTAGGTATCTTATGGTTTTGGGTGCAATTGTAAATGGGATCAACTCCTTAATTTCTCTTTCTTCTGTCTTGTTGTTGGTGTATAGAAATACAAATGATTTTTGTGCATTGATTTTATATGCTGCCACTTTACTGAATTCCTGTATGAGTTCTAGCAGTTTTGGAGTGGAGTCTTTTGGGTTTTCCACGTAAAGTATCATATCATCTGCAAAAAGTGAAAGTTTCACTTCTTTGCCAATTTGGATGCCTTTGATTTCTTTTTGTTGTCTGATTGCTGAGGCTAGGACTTCTAGTACTATGTTAATAGCAGTGGTGATAGTGGACACCCCTTCCGTGTTCTTGACCTTAGGAGAAAAGCTCTCAGTTTTTCCCCACTGAGAATGATATTCGCTGTGGGTTTTTCATAGATGGCTTTTATGATATTAAGGCATGTACCCTCATCCATATACTGAAGAATTTTAATCAAGAAAGGATGCTGTACTTTGTCAAATGCTTTCTCTGCATCTATTGAGAGTATCATATGGTTCTTGTTCTTCCTTTTATTAATGTATTGTATCACATTGATTGATTTGCAGATGTTGAACCAACCTTGCAGCCCAGGAATAAATCGCACTTGGTCATGGTGAAAAATCCTTTAAATGTACTGTTGGATCCTATTGGCTAGTATTTTGGTGAGAATTTTTGCATCCATGTTCATCAGGGATATTGGTCTGTAATTCTCCTTTTTGATGGGGTCTTTGTCTGGTTTTGGGATCAAGGTAATGGTGGCCTCATAAAACGAGTTTGGAAGTTTTCCTTCCATTTCTATTTTTTGGAACAGTTTCAGAAGAATAGGTATTAATTCTTCTTGAAATGTTTGGTAGAATTCCCCTGGGAAGCCATCTGGCCCTGGGCTCTTGTTTGTTGGGAGATTTTTGATGACTGCTTCAGTTTCCCCACTGGTTATGAGTCTGTTCAGGTTTTCTATTTCTTCCTGGTTCAGTTTTGGTAGCTTATACTTCTCTAGGAATGCATACATTTCTTCCAGATTGTCTAATTTGTTGGTGTATAGTTGCTCATAATATGTTCTTAAAATTGTTTGTATTTCCTTGGTGTTGATTGTGATCTCTCCTCTTTCATTCATGATTTTATATGTGTCATTTCTCTTTTCTTTTTGATAAGTCTCGCCAGGGGTTTATGAATCATTCTTTCAAAGAACCAACTCCTAGTTTTGTTGATCTGTTTTACTGTTCTTTGGGTTTCTATTTCATTGATTTCTGCTCTGATCTTTATTATTTCTCTTCTCCTGCAGGGTTTAGGCTTTATTTGCTGTTCTTTCTCCAGCTCCTTTAGGTGTAGGGTTAGGTTGTGTATCCTTTCTTGTTTCTTCAGAAAGGCTTGTATTGCTAAATACTTTCCTCTTAGGACCGCCTTTGCTGCATCCCAAAGATTTTGCACAGTTGTGTTTTC
>NC_138370.1:27805145-27823985 GCF_054177405.1 Leptonychotes weddellii
ATATCCCCCCCTTCATTTTTCCCTTCCTACTATCTTCTTTTTTTTTTTTTAACATATAATGTATTATTTGTTTCAGAGATACAGGTCTGTGATTCAGCAGTCTTATACAATTCACAGTGCTCACCATAGCACATACTCTCCCCGATGTCCATCACCCAGCCACCCCATGCCTCCCATCCCCCACCACTCCAGCAACCCTCAGTTTGTTTCCTGAGATTAAGAATTCCTCATATCAGTGAGATCATATGATACTTGTCTTTCTCTGATTGACTTATTTCACTTAGCATAATACCCTCTAGGTCCACTGACGTCATTGCAAATGGCAAGATTTTGTGTTTTTTTGATGACTGCATAATATTCCATTGTGTGTGTGTGTGTGTATATATATATATACACACATATATACCACATCTTATTTATCCATTCATCTGTTGATGGACATCTAGGCTCTTTCCATAGTTTGGCTATTGTGGACATTGCTGCTATAAACATTGGGGTGCACGTACCCCTTCGGATCACTACATTTGTATCTTTGGGGTAAATACCCAGTAGTGCAATTGCTGGGTCCTACGGTAGCTCAAATAAGCCATGAATTCTATGTGCTATATTCCCCTAGTGCTGGAGTTTTGCAGTTCTCATTGATCGGTAAACTTGGTCTTGGCTGGATGTTCTTACTGATCTTCTGGGGGAGGGGCCTGTTGCCGTGATTCTCAAATGTCTTTTCCTGAGGCAAAATTGCACCACCCTTGCCAGGGACTAGGCTAAGTAATCTGCTTGGGTTTGCTCTCGGTAGCTTTTGTTCCCTGAATGCTTTCTGTATAGCTTTAGAGGACGAGAATGAGAGAATGAAAATGGTGGCCTCCCAATCTCTGGCCCTGGAGGAGCCAAGAGCTCGGAGCCCCACTCTTCAGCGAGACTTCAGAGAAAAGCAGTCAATCACTCCTATCTCCTGGGTCTTCAGCCATACTCCGTGCTCACCTGGCCTGTAATCAAGTGTTTCTATCTCTGGCACACGACCCCATTTGGAGTCTCCAAACACAGCAGATTCCTGCAGCGGGCTCCCATGCTGCTCCTCCTGGGGGAGAAAGGGGAGTCTCCCTGGATCTGCCACTTGTTGGGCCCCTGCTTGAAGAGCAGTGCCCCGACTGTGCCACGGATCATGGTTTATGGCAACCCCGAGCTGAGAGCCCACTCCTTGGCTCTGTCTTTGCAGCTGGCTTCCCCACTCTGATACCTGGGAGCTCTGCCACACACAGGCACCCCTGGTCTTTCTGTGACCCCGAGGGTCCTGAGACCACACTGTCCCAGCGGGGGTTTCACCCCCTGCTTAGCCACTGGAGCGACATCCCTCAGTGGAGCAGACTTCTAAAAGTTCTGACTTTGTGCTCTGTTGCTCTATCACTTGCCGGTAGCCAGCTGATGGAGGCTCCCTACCCACCGCAGTCTATCTTCCTATATATCACCTCTGATTCACTTCTCTGCACATCCTACCTTCCAGAAAGTGGTCGCTTATCTGTTCATAGAATTGCTGCTATTCTTTTCTTTGATCTCCTGTTGAGTTTGTAGATATTCAGAATGGTTTGATAACTATCTAGCTGAATTCCTGGGACCAGAAGAAATTTAGGTCTCCTACTCCTCCACCATCTTGCTCGACCTGACTCAGCTATATGTTGTTTATAGGAAATCCACTTTAAATATAAAGACACATATAGATTAAAAGGAAATGGATAGAACTACATCAAAAACTAATGATGTATTATATTGTGATTAACATAACATAATAAAATTTTTTAAAAAAGTAAATGGATAGAGAAATATATACCATGCTAACACTAATCAAAAGAAAGCAGGAGTAGCTATATTAGTTTCAGACAGGGCAAATGTTAAGTTAAGGAAAGTTATCAGGGATAAAGAAGGGCATACATAATGATAAAGGGGTCAATTCTTCAAGAGACCTAACAATTATTAACATATATGCCAGATATCAAACTACACAAAGCAAAATTTGATGAACTGCAAGGACCCACTATCAGAGTTAGAGAATTCAACACCACTTTCTCAGAAATAGATACAGCAGGCAGAAAATCAGTAAGGACATAGTTGAATTCACCATTATCAATCAGTGGGATATAACTGATATTATAGTCTACTTGATCTAACAAGAGCAGAATTCACATTTTTCTCAAGCTCATATGAAACATTCACCAAGATACATCACATTCTGGGCCATAAAAGACACCTTAATAAATTTAAAAGAGTACAAATCATACAAAGTCTGTTCTCAGACTAAAATCAAATTAAACCAAAAATCAGTAACAGAAAGACAGGTGGAAAATCTCAAAATACACAGATTTTAAACAACACACTTCTAAATAAAACATGGGTCAAAGAAGAAATCTCAAGAGAAATTTTAAAATATTTTGAACCAAATGAAAATGAAAACATAAATTATCTGGGGTGCCTGGGTGATTCAGTCAGTCAAGTATCCACCTGTGGCTCAGGTCATGATCTTGGGGTCCTGGGATTGAGCTCCACATCAGGTTCCCTGCTCAGTGGGGAGTCTGCTTGTCCCTCTCCCAATGCCCTCCCCCCCGGTCCTGCTCTCTCTCTGTCTCAAATAGATAAATAAAATCTTTAAAAATCAATCAATCAACCAATCGTCAAAACTTGTGGTATGCTGCAAGAGCAGTGCTTAGAGGGAAATTTATAGCACTAAATGCATTAATTAGAAAAGAAACAAGATTTAAAATTAATAGTTTCCACATAGGAAACTAGGTAAAAAATTAAATCCAAAGTTAGCAGAAGAAAAGAAATAAGAATAATTAGAGCAATCAATGAAATTGAAAGCAGGAAATCAACAGGGAAAATTAATGAAGCCAAAAGCTGGTCTTTGAAATGATCAATAAAATTGATACACCAATAGCCAGGCCAACTATGAGAAAAAGAGAAAGGACACAAATTATTAATATCAGAAATGAAAGAGGGTAGATTACTACAGATTCTTTGGACATTAAAAGATAAAAAGAAATATAATGATGTATGCCCACAAATCTGAAACATAAATTGAGTGTACCAATTCCTGGAAAAAGACAATCTGCTAAAATTCACAACAAGAAAAATGAACTGTTTGAATAGATCTATAGATAGATCTATTGAATCAATAATTTCTTCTGAAATAAAAAGCACCAGACCTTGCTGGGTTCACTGGTGAATTCTATCAAACATTTAAAGAAGAAATTAAGCCATCCTCTACAATCTCTTTCAGGGGATAAAAGCAAAGGCAATACTACCCAACTCATTATATAAGGCCAGGTTTACCCTAATACCAAAACCAGGCAAAGACATTACAAGGAAAGAAGACTACATACCAATATCTCTCATAAACATAAGTACAAACCTCCTCAACAAAACATTAGCAAAGTCCAAAAGCATAGAAAGAATTTTATACCATAATCAAGGGAGTTTTATTCTAGGTGTGCAAGGCTGGTTCAACATTCAATGATCAATTAATGTAATCCATCACATCAACAGAAAAATCACATCATTATATCAATAAATGCCAAAAAAGCATTTGGCAAAATCCAACACCCATTCATGATAAAAAAAAAACAAACAAAACCACAAACTCTCAGTAAACTAGGAACAAAGGGGAACTACCAACTTGATAAAAAAAATCCACAAAAAACCTTTAGCTAACATGATACTTAATGTGAGAAACTTGAAGATTCCCACTAAGATCAGATAAAAGCAAGGATATCCCCTTTCCCCAGTCCTTTACAACAAAACTGTGGAAAAAATAGAAAACAAGGCAGGATGCGAGCAGAGAAGAGATGAATAGGCAGAACACAGAGTATTTTTAAATACTCTCTATGACATAATAATGATAGGTATATGGCATTATACCTGTCCAAACTTACAGAATGTATAATACTAAGAATGAACCCTCATATACAAACTGTGGACTTTGGATGATTATAATGTGTCGATGTAGGTTCATTCTTCATAAAAAATGTAACTTTCTAATGAATGCTGTTGATACCAGAGAAGGCTGTGCATGTGCAGGGTCTTAAAAAAAAAAGTAGAAGCCTCTACTTTCCTATAGTAAGCAAATTCTAAGATGTCCCTTAAGACTCCTGCTCCTATTATGCATGCCTTTATATTTCCCTCCCCTTGACTGTGGGCAGAATATGTGAATATGATGGGATTTCACTCCATTGATTATGTCACCTTACATGACAGAAGAGATTTTGAATATGTAATTAAAAACACAAATCAATTGACTTTTAATTAGTGAAATGGAGATTATCTGGGTGAGCCTGACCCAATCATATGAGCCTTTTAAATCTGTGTCTAAAATTCAGAATGAGGTAGTCAGAGATCTGAAGCAGCAGAGACATTCACTGCTGACTTCAAAGGAGCAAACAGCTATGTTGTGGACAGGGCCACATGGCAGAGAACAGTGGACAACCTCTGGGAGCTGACAGCAACCCCCACTTTACAATCAGTAAAATCCTGGGACCTCAGTCCTATAACCACAAGAAACTAATTCTACCAACAACCTAAATAAGTTTGGAAGAGAGCCCTAATTGTAAGATGAGATCCCAGCCCTAGCTGACACCTTGATTTCAGCTATGTGAGATGCTCAGCAGAAAATCCAGCTAAGCCAAGCCTGGACTTCTGACTTACAGACACTGTGAGATAATAAATGTTGTTTCGAGTCACAAAGTTTGTGGTAATTTGTTATACAGCAATAGAAAATTAATACAATTTTTTCCTCCACTTTGGAAGAGTAGTTAGTCCATGGACCTGACCTCCAGGTTGTACAGCTAAAGGTTTATACTCTATTATATTGAACTAGTAGCTATCTGTGAAGTTATTATGCCTCCTGTTGGGGAGGAGTATAAGAATCAATGCTTGTTTTGTGAAGGCATGAGGAAGATGTAGATAGGACCCCTGATAATGAAAGGGAGGGGTCCATGCGGCTCAAGTTTTACACATCAGGGGCCCCTTCCTAAATCAAAAATACCTGTATGCTCCACCAAAAAAGTTACATGGGTGGGTGAACCAGGAGAATAAACACTGCAAAAGGTACCATTTGTGTGTTCAAGAGGTGAATAGTAGCAGAGAGTTAACCTTACAAGGACCACTGGTTTCAGAACTTGACCAGTCAGAATTTTACAAGTGTTTAATAAGCTAATGCACATGGTGGATAGTCCTAAACAGATAATCATTTAAACAAACCAAAATGACTGGTCAATAAGGTCTTGACCAAGACCTTATTCATTCATCAGGCAGTCTTCATGTGAATGGCACCAATGTTCTGCCTGAGGTTTATAGTGTCAGTCTACCCTTCTGAGTGCCAGGTATTGTTCTAATCACTGGAACCAAGACAAAAGATGAGCAAATCAACAATGAAATAAAATAACATTATGCACCTTCAGCCTAAAATCTCTTATGTTTCTATTACCAAGAAAGAGAACCTTCTTGAGTTGAAAAAAAAATCTGTCTCCATGAGCCTTTTATCCGTCACTATTGAATATGGCTTTGCAGGTCTTCATCAACTGAATTTCCCTCTGATGAGGCTATAAGTCATTCATATGATCCTAGAACTGTGTCACCCACAGTGGGATGTGCTATTGTAGTTTCCTCCCAGTCAAGGCAGGGGAATTCCCTAATGAGAGAAAAAGCCCTGAGGCAGAGACCAGTTATTCCATTTGGAAGGTTATAGGACATGAAACACAAAGTAGCTGAGTTTACATCCAGGAACTTGCATTAGTTGGGACTCCAACTGAAAATTGGACTCAGACTCACAGGTGATAGACTATGTTTAGGCAAGGATAGTCTTTTAGTTTGGTTCAGCCCAGAAATAGAGCCTGAAACAAGGATGTTGCTGCTAGTAGGTTATTTTGGAGGTGATTCCACAAAGCTCAGTGAAAAAAAAAGGAGAGGGTAATGCAGAGTAATGGAATAAAATCAAAGTCAATCGAGGGTGTTGTGGGAAACTGGGAATCAGTCCTACAACAATCCTCTGAGAAACCACAGGGGGCATGTCTCAGAATTATATCACCAGAAGTCACGGAGGTAGGAACCCTCATCCACCATATTTATACATTACTCATTTGTGGAGGGTTGTGCCTAAGGGCATTAACCTGTGTAGAGCTAAGCATGCTCCCATAATTCCAGAGAAAGCATGAGAAGAGTGGCCAGGTGCTCTAGTTGGAAGGCCATTGTGTGCTGGGAACTGTCTCCCTCAGCTGCCAGTAACCTCATGCAGGCAGAGATATGGAACAGAGGATCAACAGTGTTTGCTACAGGTGGTGAGACAGGTATGTGAAGCCCAAGATCTTGTCCAGGCCCCGCCCTTGCCACGCTGTGAGACTAGCAATATTCCTGAATTATTTTGAGCACTAATTTCTTAAGCTCTATGATTCTGTGGTTATTCTGTATACATTTTCCATATAAATTTTAAAAGAAGTATTTAATAAGCTAATGAACATGGTGGATAGTCCTAAACAGAGAATCATTTAAATAAGCCAAAAGCATATGTACTTTAAAAAATTTTTTAAACTTATACAAAACTAGAGTGGGGAGGGCAGGAGAGATTTAAACTGAGAACTCCCAGCCTGCTACAGAAAGAGTAGACAGATCCTTTAAATTGTTTTATTTAGATATTTATTTTTATCTAAGGAAAATTCTAACACTTAACTTGAAAGGTGTTTTCTTTTGGACATAATCCAGGGAAAGATATAAAATCCCTGTAGGGGAGATGATGCCATTCCTGGGTCTCATCAAATAATTGTGACTGGCATCTTTGCAGAACACAGAGTGAAGGACAGTGAGACTTGCCAAGTCCCCATATTTTCATGGATCTAACAGTTAATTAAAACATACTTAGCTACAGCTTTAGAAACACAGTTAGTGAAGACTACATAACACAAATGACTAAATGTTGAAAAGTAGATGATTGTTTTAAATGTCCATATCAGCCTAGATATAGCTTATACCTAAACTTTTCAGAAGACCCCAAATACTTCATATTAACCTCCTTTCTTAAGGGTCTCTTAAAGAAGCAGAGGTATTTAGGAAGAAGCTTGCACCTTCTTGGTGTGTGGTTTCCTGTTCATAAGGGCCTGCCATAATTCTAGGTGACCTGCCCCATTTGCCCACTCCCCTGCTCCTCGGTAGTGTGGTCACTGCACCATCACACCCCATCCAGCCAGCACAAGGACAACTCCAAGAGAAGCAGAACTTGTGTGATCTGAAGGAGGTTCAAGAAGAAGTAAATGGTGAGCAGCTGTGAATCGCTGACCACAAATCTCATCAAGGAATTTTAGTTCTTGACCAGCAACTCATAGCACTTCCTCTGGAACTGGCCTTCCAGGGACCCATGCAGGAAAGACTTGGCCTGTGCCACCCACATGCCTTCTCATGAGTGGCATGTTGGATCCTGGTAAATTTGAAGAGGCCATTGTGGGAAAATGGAAGATATACAAAAAGAGCAGCAATCTAGGCCAGAGGATGATGACCAAACAAAATGAGAGTCCTGATAGAACAATTTCCCTACTCTCACTTTGTTGGGTGATGGAAGAAGACAGGAGTTAACACCAGAAGAAGCCACTTTGTATTTAAATTACTATTTTTTAAAAATTACACATGGTTTATTCTGTGTTTTAAATTCTGACATTATGACTCCTTTAATTACCTTTTTCAATTGCCAAATTTCAAGACCTTATTCAGGTATGGCTAAGAAGAACCTAGAAAATCTTGAGTCCAAATTGACATAGCAGTCAAGATTCCAATGCCCAGAAAATATAGGCCAGATCAATATTACCCCCAGAGCACTGCTAGAACATAGACATTCTGTTGGGATAGTCACATGGCAGACCCAGTCATTGTGCCACCACAAATCAGTCTCCTTCAGGTATATAGTCAAGTTACTTGGGACTCCGTGTGCCTCTAAGGCATCCCTCCCTGACTGGCCACTCATTGTCATTTTCCTCAGCTTATCCTTCCCTGTCTTCATGACCTCCCAATGTTGGAATATTATGGATGCAGCTTTGAGATCCCTTCTCTTCTTTCTATACCACTAAGTGAGAAATGTTAGTTACCTTGTTGGTAAGATGCTTCCTGATCAGCCAATTTAAATTGATACTCCTAACACTCCATATCCCCTTATTCTGTTTATATTCCTTCATACCACTTCTTACCATCTGACATGCTATCAGCTAATTTTGTTTGGCTATTGCCTATTTATCCCTGCCCATCAAAATGTAAGTTGTATGAGAACAGAGACTATTTTTGTTCACTGCTCTATCTCCCACTCCTGGAATATTTAATAGATATTCAGTAAGTATTTGTTACATGAATGAATGAATGAATGAATGAATGAATGTAAGTTTGATAATTATAAAAGCATATCTTGGAAAACACACTCTAACTTAAAATCTTTGCAATTTCAACCATCATTCCCTTGCTGGAATATCTTTCAAGTGGTGGTGCTATGAGTATATCTTCTATCTCAGCTGGACATTGAGGGATGATTACTGTCAAAAATTTCTTTTGATCAAAAACTAATGATGTAATGTATGGTGATTAACATAACAATAAAAAGATTAAAATAAAAAATAAAATATAGTAAGTTACTTAAAAAAAATTTCTTTTGGTTTGATATATTGATTCTTATCCTGTTAAGTAGAAAAATTCTGCCCTATATTCACAATAGCTTCTTTAAGATTTCCAATATCCATTCCCAAGTCATGGCTTTCAAATGGGCAGAACCTGGGGGCCAAGAATTTTACCAAGAGTGGAAGGAAGGGAGAGAAAAACAGAGGCCCTTTTCCTGGAATTACTCTATTCCTTCTGGCAGAGGCTCATTGGCTGACCTCAAGGGTACAGTGCAAAGCCAAGTTTAAATTGTCCTTGCAAGGGCTGGCATTTCTTATTACTCCCTTATACTCTTTAGCCACTACCACTTTTAGTTTTATGCATTTTAATTAGCACTCTCTTTTTGTTTGTATTATTCACTCATTAATTTATTTCCTTTTATATTCACTTGCTTTCTTAATATTTTTACCAGAGCATAAAGATGGTTCACTTAAAGGGAAAAATTTTAAAGCTAACAAATAGAAATTTTCAACCCATATGGGCCCTCTGACAAAAAGATTGGTTTGGCCTGGTGCACCCAAGACATCCTACTCACTATCAGGAGCTCTAGATTTAATCAATATGCCTAGTTGAGTCCAGAGAAACTATCATTATGCATCTTTTTTTTTTTTCAAGGGTGGAATCAAAAAAAGGCATGAATAAACCTTGTGCAACATTCTTTTTTCCTGATTGTGGCAGAATATAGTTTTTCACTGCATAACACAATATTCATATCCATTCATTCATTCAACAAATATGATTGAGCATTTGCAGTATGTTCAACACTGTGATTAGAACCTGGAGATACAAAGAGAAATATGACCTTGGACACTATATTGAAGGGTATTGTATTGCAGCATTTATTATATTATATTAAAACTAGTTGATGGTCCCAGAGTCAGGATATTGGGATCAACTTCAGAGAGGAGATAATATGTGAGACAGATTTTATCAAGTAGGATTTTATTAATGAGGGAAGCTTGCCCTCTGTCTTCTGCAGCACTGTGTTGGAGAAAGGAGAACAAAGAGTAGTCCTGGGGAGGACATTCCAGGCCAAAAAAAAGTATGTGAAAAGTTATCACAGCTGCAGTGAGGACTGAAACTCCATCTTGCCAGAGCACAAGACAGAAGAAAAGCACTTCCTGGGATTCAAAGCAATGCCTGTCTTTCTACATACCAACAAGACTATTTGAATTCAAGAGTGTGGTGTGACTTTCCTGATAGTCAGAAGTAATTTGGACCTCAACTTTCACCTAGCTCCTCTGAGATCTCTGAAAACACTCAGGCACGACATGCAAATTCGATGTTTCCAATTAAATATAAACAGCATTGTCACTGCTATCAAGGGATGGGGCTCACATCAGAATCTAATTATTAAACAGGTATTTCTTCATTACATATGGCCGAAGATGAGTCATTTTCTTGTATCCTCCATCTTCACCATTAAATATGTAATGGGAGAAAAAGAAGCATAGAATTTTCTCTCTCTGTGTTGCCAATGCTTCAATGCATAAGTAGAACAAAACAGATGAGTTGATTTGAATCTACAGTTTTTCTTTCTACCTGTCTAAGAAACGTGATTGTTTCTAGAAACTGACATCAGACCTGACATACACAAAATAAGATCTTCCTTGTCCTATTATGTATGAATCCAAGTGTAATCCTCTGGGTTAGTCTGGAAAGCTAAGTCAAATATTACAAGGGACCTTTAGATGAGGAACGGAGTCAGAAATGAGTACAACACAAACGTATTAAAGTGAGGCAATTAAATGCAAACAAACACTATCACACTTTCCTCCTAAAGAAATATAATTAGATTGCCAAGTAGATTGCTTTTGGATTATTTGGATTAAGTGTTGCATTCTTGAAAGCTTAGTGATTTCATTTCCTTGGAAACCACGAGTTTCCACTGTTATAGGCTATGAGCATTCTCTCCTAAGCTTTGCGCACTTTCTTACTGTACTTTTGTTTCTAGGACTGGGAATCATAGCATTCAAAAATAGGACATCAACAGGGAGAGTGAGGATTAAGGTCAAAATGTTCTGGCTGATTTGGAAAGCTTGGGTAAGCAGCATCATTATAGCAACCTCAAAATACACACTGAGCCCCAAAGAACAGTCATTCTTGCTTATAAAGTGCCTTTGTGTACTTAAAAAGCTGTACAACCACACTAAACAGCCCCTGTAATAGTTAACTCAAGACCTTTCTTTTGCTCTCATTCCTGCCGACTTTCTAGCCCATGAGACCTTGAGGAATAACCTTTATTTACCATGTTGTTAGCTTCATAGTGAGTTGAAAGTCACTTCCCAGGAGAAAACACTCCAGAGATTTTACCTATGTCTTATTAATAAAGTTTTCCATTTGCAGAAAGCAACTCAGGCATCTAAATAAGGAACCATGCAGCATATATAATATGAGATGAAAAGGAGAAATCCAGGGAGATGCCTGTGGCAGAGCTTTATCATGAAAGAAAAAGAAAAAAAGAGTGGCCATTAACTTCCTCGCTGAACTAGCCAGACCCAACATCGTTGGAGCCTCCGTTACAGTATGGGCTTGATGGAGTCAAGGATCACCTGTCAAATACACGGGCATACAGCTGTAAACTGGATGCAGACATTCTGACCTAACTGCTCTAATTTAAGCTAGAAGTGTTTTTTTAAAATTCTGAGTCTTCCTGGATTGATTTTTGTAGCTGGCCTACCCTGGGAAAGAAAACAGGCTCTCTTGTTAACAGAGTTGATCCTTAGCAAAATTACGACATGGGAAAGTAGAGCTTGTATTCTGTTTTTGCTCCTCTCATAAGTTGGCCACCAGGCACAGGTATTCTTAGCTCTTTTTAAAGGCCCAGGGAGGTCTGTCCAACCCAGACAGAGCCCTGAGATCTAAACTGACTGGCTCAAAATCCTGAACCTCCAACACCAACTTCCCATTCTGCATTCTGTTTCTCCAGGACTGTGTTTGTTAAATGAACTTAAGTAATTGGCTTAATGGAATCACATTAATCACTTTTAATGTGAATGTGTAAAACCAGGTGGTATATTGGCAGTTTTAGAAGATGCTTCCTGGAAGCTTACCTTAATGCTAACATGAGTTTTTAGAATTATGGCAGAACAATCACTTTAATGGGGGAGATACTTGGAGTAAGACGGCTTTGTTTTGTTGCCTTCCTCTGATCACCAGAACCATGAGTTGGAAGATGTCTGAGGATGCTGCGGAATTGCACAATCAAGAGGACAGCCTAAGGTAGGGCTTTACACCAGGGGTCAGCACACTTCTGCTGCAAACAGACAGATAGCCAATATTTGAGGCTTTGCAGGACATACTGTCTCTGTTGTCACTACCCAGCTCTGCTGCTGTAGTGGGAAAGCACCATAGATAATAAGTGGAAGTGCCTGACTTCCAAGAAAATGATATTTACAAATATAGGAAGTGGCCCAAATTTGGCCCACAATCTACAGTTTGTTGATCTCTGCTTTCTATTAATCCAAGGAAGACACCAATCACCCATCTGCCTCAGGTGAGAGATTCAACATCTAGACACTTGGGAAAAAATAACAAAATCATTCCTTTTGAAAGAAGAGACTTGTGTAGTGTGTGTGTGTGCATGTGTGTGTGTATACAGATGTAAATGCATGTTTATACATACATATATGGAACTGATAAAACTTTATTTACAAGAGTCTTTAAATGATAATCTTTTCATCTATGGTAGATTTGCGCTGTCAATTTAGCTAAGTCGGACCTATGTCTCCCAGAATCTTTGTCTTTGTATATTTTCAGGTTAGCATGGGTCACAAGTCACATTTTGCATGAATTTACAAGAAGGCAGGCTTGAAGCAACAACTGTTTTACATTCAATGTTGGTGCAGCCTACAGGGGCTGCTGGTTCACCTTATGGTGAGGCAGTAGCTGAGCCCTCAGATCCTCTAGCTCCTGCCAGACCACCTCCTTCAATTTCTCCAAGTCCTGACCAGGCTTATGTGGAGCTCTATGGACAAGGACACCAGCTTCTTCCTCAGCAGTTCATCCACATCGAGTAAGCTGAAGGCCAGGTGGTGGTAAGGGGCAGATGTGGCTTCCAGTGTGTCCTCTGAGTTGCAGTTCACCTTGTGAGTTCCTGTTCACCCTGCCCTCCCCACTTTCCATCCATCTCTCCTTTCCAACTGCCAGCCCTGCTGAGGTCAGGACCAGCCACAGACGTAGAGGTAACTGCCTCGCATGGACTCTTTCGCCAGTTCTCAGAATCGCATGAGGTCAAATGCTTATAATCAATATGCTATTCTACATCAGACAGAGTGATTCTGCTTTTCTATGAAACCCTAAGTGATAGAGTTTCCCAATCTAAGAAGTTTTCTATTCAGAGAAAGGAAAGCCAAAAATTAACAGCTGAAAGTATTCTTTCCCAGTACAAAAACAGAATACTAGGTTTCAAAATAGCATAATTGTGATACTAATTTCTCCTTTCTTCTCAGGAAGATCACACTATTCCATTCAACTCTGAGATTCTGTAAATGCTGCATTCTATAATGATGCTGACCTGTTTGTTCGCAGGGCATGGACTCTGATTTATTTCCTTGTCCTCCAGGACCAATGATACACATTAGTGAGGTGACTGGTGGAGGACTAGTGTAGCAGCTTCTTGCCCCAAAACTGAGCAAAGCCATCTGGCCCTTAGAGGAATTGAACCCACATCATTGACCTCAATTAACAACACACTTTAACCAACTGCAGAAATAAAAGCTGTAATTAATCCAATTGTCTTCTCTCTGATTATTCCCAAATGGAATATTCTACCCATGTTTACATTCTGAAACCCAAAATTTATGCTCTTGGGAAAGCTATATTGGAAGGCATGATATCACAGCATCGGCTTTATTAGGACTTGAAGAATTACTGGACATCATACTTGTAACTGCCTCTTCATTTCCCTATCCCCAAACCCACACCAAGTTAGATATGAAAAGGACTTCCAGAGAAGTGAAGTCATACATCTATTTAATGAGAATTCATGTCCACTACCTCTCATCCTACGCGCACCCCCCCCCCCACCTTCCCATACACTTACATTCCTGCTTGGCTCCTTAGAAAAGGAAAACATCCTTTTAGTTATATTTTGTTCATGTTCAATGAGTTAATTTGTTGTTTTGGTTATAATTTTCAGTATAAAATATATTCAAGTCTCATTCATCTGAGTCATGGACCAGTTACATTGTGCTATATACTTTCTGCTATACTTTAATTTAGATTTTGACAACATTTAGAAGACGGGGGAACTATCTTACTGTAAGTAATAATCCTTTCAACTACCTAATTGTTTCTGCTAGTTACAATGGTTTGTCTCTTAGACTTGGGGTATTGACTTTAGATGACTTTCAACAAGTATCCCACACACATGCTTCTTGATGGATCAGCTCATTTGTGTTTGTTTCTACTATCCTGTAGACCAGTTCGGATAAAAACGAAATCTTAATGGATAAAGGTCACGGGAGAAAGATTGTTTGTTGTTCCTAAAGTTTCTTTTTCCATTTTAGTTCATTTAATCCTATGTGTCTCTATTAACACCAGCAGTGCTATTAGTTGAGAACCTGTGTGAGAGCCATTTATAGATATAGACAAATGACTGCCAGTCTAGAGAGTGTGTGGGAATGATGTAGATGATGTGTTAACTGCTGGGATTTTAGAAATGGGTTTTTCATAGTGTGGTAGGCTAAAAGTGACTCCCAGAGATAGGTCCTCATTCCTGGAACTGATAAATGTTACTTTATTTGCAAAGGATCTTGAAATTGGAGATCACCCTGAATTAACTGTGTAGACCCTAAATGTAATCTCCAGTGTCCTTGTGAGAGAGAGACAGGGGAAGATTTGATACAGAAAGGAAGGCTCTGTGAAGATGGAGGCAAGGATTGGAGTGATGCAATCATAAGCTGCTGTGCATCGCTGCTTTGCCTCCAGCAGCTGGAGAAGGCACAGAGCAGATTGTCCTCCAGAGTCTCCACACGGAGTGCGGCCCTGTCCACACTCAGGTTTTGGCCCAGTGACACTCATGGCAGACTTTTGGCCTCAAGAACTGTGAGACCAATAATTCTCTGTTGTCTGAAGCTACCAAGTTTGTGGTGGTTTGCTACAGCAACCTCAGGAGACTAATACACAAAGTTAGGCATAAGATAGTAATTTTCTATTGAGTTAATTGCCCAGGTCAGATAGGCAGCTCCTCCCAATCCAGGACAGCAAAATCCCGACTGAAAAGATTCTCTTTGGTTCATATGGACACTGATTGCTCTCCTTAGAAAAGCTGAGGCAGCATACATCCATGCTTCCCATTGTCACAGGCCTTGAATCCCAACAAAGACACGTTTGATGTTAATTTGTTGATCAGATATTGAAGGTAGAGGCTTCCAAATCTCTCTGACTCCAGGACCTTGGACCAATAAAACCTTTCACTACCAGCCATTATTTTTAGGGTATAGTAGTACAATGGATTTCTGGTGTAAAGATGGCAGAATAACGAGGCTTTTGCCTCCCTCTTCTCAGAACCAGTCCCCAAGCCAAAAGGATAAACACAACAGAAACTCCATATTTGCTATAAATGAGTTGATCTTCATATATCAATAAGGGCAGTGTCACATGAACATATAGGAAGAGATCCAGACACTTGTGGCTGCAGAGCTCCAAATAAGCTCACAGAGCTCAATATTCCAAAGTTTATGGCATATGTTAAGAAGCAAACCCAACAGTCCCATTTGGGGGAAAAATAGGCTCAAAAGTAGGAGCTTCTGAATCTCATATTCATATCATTTCTCCAGGGGTCTATACAAACAAACTTAAGTTTATAGCAAACAGTTTGCAGGTAAGCCAGGGTGGAGAAAATGAAATATGAATTGAAGCAATATTGCCGTTTCTGATCTCTATTGGATGGGAGAAGCAAAATTAAACATTTCACAGATAACACCCTTTCATTAATGACTTCTCTTGAAATCAAGGAAAATTCCTATTGTTCCAGAATAGTGGCCAAACTCCTCCATACCTGAAATAGTTGAGCTAGATAGAACATAGCACATTCAAACATAGAATAGTTAATAAAATGATTCCAACAAACAATTAAACAAAGCAAATCTATAACATGTAGTAAAATATTATTTAAAAAGCTAAATAAAAAATTATAAAATAAAATAAAAGTAGAAACTAGGAAGCTTTTAAAAAGGTCAACAGTAAGAGAAAGAATAAATGTCTGATAACAAGTACACACTTAAAAGTGTTGCCATACAGTAGATAAAAATCATTAAAGTAATAACCATTAAATCAAGAGTGATGAAATTATCAACTTTTAAAAACAGCTCCTGAAGCAGAAATGCCAGCATTCAGAGAAACTTCAGGAAAAGGATATTGGGAGAAAAAAACTGAGCTAGTGGAGTTAAAAAAAGAAGTGGGAAGAAAAAAATAAAACTGTCATGGAAATAAGGGTCTCTTTGGAAGCTGGAGAAGAGACATTTGTGACAATGTAACAGAATAAATGATGGACAGAATTGAGCAACAGGAACAAACTGAAATGAGCAGAATTGAACAGGATTAGAGAGAAAAATTAATGTGGAAGATGAAGGATATAAAACATATGCAAAATTAGTGTCCCTTCCAAATATAAATGCATAGTGGATCAGAAAAAAAAAAGATGAAAAGTTACAATTATAGAAAAAAATTCCAGATATTGAGCACCTTATATATGCCAGGCAGTTCTATATTCAGGGGACACAACAGTGTGGAAAACAGATGGAGTCCCATCCACCATCAAGCTTACCTCCAAAGAGGAGATGTGACTAAAGAGAGGGAATATTGTGTTAAAGATAAGAAGATACAGGATGATCATCATTAAGACACATGCTAATAAAGTTTCTGATGTCAGAGCTAAACAAAGAACATTTTGAGTTTGCAGGCAAAAAGATTATGTTACCTGTGATAGGAAACATCATCATAAGACCTATACACAAGACCATAAATTGAAGCAATGCCTGCTAACTCTTCAAAGAAAAAAGGTTGAGCCTTATCATGAAACTTTTCGAGGACTGACTCTTGTGAACTAAGACATGAATGCAGAAACTTCTGCAAAAGGGTTGGTGATAACCACTAAACACATGCAGCTAAAATAGCAATGGGAGAAATGGAGAAAGAAGAGAATGTAAAAATGACATACAATAAATACATAAAAATATAAAAACAAGTGTAACTTGGAAGGGAAGTGACAAGAAATGGAAGAGATTATAAATACAGCAATCAAAATCTATTAAAGTTGATAAATAATGTAATAGCTACAAAATTGTATTTACAGACACAAATTTAATCATTAATAAACTAAGAAAAACTAACACAGGAGCTTAAATCAGGTGGAGGAGGGAAGAAAGAAAAGAATAGCACAGGTGGAGGTATTTTAATTTCATATTTGCTTCCAATGGGATACCAATAAAGAAATTGCCGGATGTTCCAAATGTTTACATTAAGAGAACTAAAATAAAAATACCAGAAAACTGGGGGGCGGAGCAAGATGGCAGAGGAGTAGGAGACCTATATTTAGTCTGGTGTCAGGAATTCAGCTGGATAGGGATCAAACCATTCTGAACATCTACAAACTCAACAGGAGATCGAAGAAAAGAATAGCAACAACTCTCTGAACAGAAAAGCGACCACTTTCTGGAAGGTAGGAGGTGCTGAGAAGTGAATCCGAGGCAATATTCGGGAGGATAGATGGAGGGGGAGGGGCCTCCATCAGCCGCTTTTGGCAAGTGATAGAACAGCGGATCACAAAATCGGAACTTTTAGCAGTCTGCTCCGCTGAGGGACGTCGCTCCGGTGGCTAAGCGGAGGGTGGAACCCTCACGGGACAGTGTGGTCTCAGGACCCTCCGGGTCACAGGAAGACCGGGGTGCCTGAGTGCGGCAGAGCTCCCAGGTTTCGGAGCGGGGAAGCTGGCTGCAGAGACGGAGCCGAGGTCCGGGCTCTCAGCTCGGGGTTGCCATAAACCATGATCTGGGGCACAGTCAGGCCACTGTTCCTCCAGCAGGGACCCAACAAGCGGCAGATCCGGGGAGGCTCCCCTTCCTCCCCCGGGAGGAGCAGCGCGGGAGCACACTGCAGGGATCTGCTGGGTTTGGAGACTCCACACGGAATCGGGTGCCAGAGATAGAAATGCTCGGACACAGGCCGGGTGAGCGCGGAGTGCGGCCGAGACCGGGGAAATGGGAGTGACTGACTGCTTTTCTCTGGGGGCGCACTGAAGAGTGGGGACCCAAGTTCTCGGCTCCTCCGGGGCGGAGATTGGGAGGCCGCCATTTTCACTCTCATCCTCCAAAGCTGTAAGGAAAGCTTGCAGGACACAAAAGCTCCCAAGAGCAAACCCCAGAGGATTACTTAGCCCTGACCCCACAAGGGCAGGGCAATTCCACCTCCGGCAAAGACATCTGGGAACCATGGCAACAGGCCCCTCCCCCAGAAGATCAGCAAGAACAGCCAGCCAAGACCAAGTTTACCGATCAATAAGAACGGCAGAACTCCAACGCTAGGGGAATACTGCACATAGAATCCATGGGTTTTTTACCATGATTCTGTAGTCTTTCAAAGTTAATTTTTTTTTAACTGTCTTTTTTTTTTTTTTTGGAATTTTTCTTTTTTCCCTTTTTCAACCAACATATTATCAATCCCTTTTTTAAAAAACATTTTTATTTTTCATTTTTAGAGTCATATTCTATCCCTTCATAATAGTAACCTGTATTTTTGGCATATATATATAAGTTGTTCCCTCTTTAAAATTTTGAGATAGTTTCTTCTAACAGATTAAAATATACCCTAAATCTCTAGTGTATGGTTTTGTTCTACTCCCCTGCCTGATCACATTCTCTCCCTTTTGTTTTTGTTTTTTTTATAAATCCTCTTTTTTCTTTTTTTAAACAACTTCTTATCACTTCCTTTTAGAAAATTTTTTATAATTTTCATCTTTACACTCATATTCCATCCCTTCATCATATCAACCCTTATTTTTGTACATATATAAGTTTTACTTTCTTTAAAATTTTGGGAGGCACTTTCGTCTAACAGACCAAAATACACCCAAAATCTAGTGTGTGGCACTGATCTATGTACCAGCCTGATCATATTTGATCATAATCTTTTTTTTGTTTTGTTTTCTTCTCTTTTATTTGTTTTTATCTTTAT
>NC_138370.1:27824485-27860516 GCF_054177405.1 Leptonychotes weddellii
GGGTCCTGAGACCACACTGTCCCACGAGGGTTCCACCCCCCGCTTAGCCACGGGAGCGACGTCCCTCAGCGGAGCCGATTTCTCAAAGTTCCGACTTTGTGCCCCGCGGCTCTATCACTTGCCAGAAGCGACCTACGGAGGCCCCTCCTCCGCCGTCTGTCCTCCCGAATATCGCCTTGGATTCACTTCTCCGCACGTCCTACCTTCCAGAAAGTGGTCGCTTTTCTGTTCAGAGAGTTGTTGCTATTCTTTTCTTCGATCTTCTGTTGAGTTTGTAGGTGTTCAGAATGGTTTGATCCCTATCCAGCTGAATTCCTGAGACCAGACGAAATCCAGGTCTCCTACTCCTCCGCCATCTTGCTCCGCCCCTAATCATTTCTTTTTAAAAATGAGGAAACCAAGACCTGGGCAGAGGAATTTATTCTTTGGTTTGTGAAAACAGAGCTACCTCAACCCATCCAAATGCATAGCATTTTGGAGAGAGAAAAAAAAAGATAAGCCTACGATGTTGAGTAGTAACCAAGGTCTAATAGTAAGCTTGTTTGGTAAAATCTTTGGGCCTCCTGAATATTTTTTTTTAAATATTTTCTTTATTTATTTTTGCCAGAGAGAGAGAGCACAAGCAGGGGGAAGAGCAGGCAGAAGGAAAAGCAGGCTCCCTGCTGAGCAAGGAGCGTGATGTGGGACTTGATTCCAGGATCCATGGGTCATGACCTGAGCTGAAGGCAGACACTTAACTGACTGAGCCACCCAGGCATCCTGGGCCTCCTGAATATTTAAAACTATCTTTTAGGGTCTATAATCAGTAGTGCCAGGGGCCAGGTCCTTGCATTCAAGTGTCATTGCAGTTATTCACCAAAGGTTGCTCTTTGGAAAAGTTGCCACTAGAGAGCAACATTGACTAACTTTTGACCTGAAAGGTTTTTGTTTGTTTGTTTGTCTTGTTTTTTTTTTTGTTTGTTTGTTTGTTTTAAGGGCAAGTTAGGCTTCTTTGCCCTGGGATACAACCAAATAAACCCTTCAAAAATTACACTTTGCAGTTCCTGCTCACAGTAAGAGGAAGGATCGAGTTCTGGATGATCACAAGATCAAGGAAAACCCTTGGCTCCCCTTTGTTGCAAATACCTTAGCTCACCTCAATGAAGTTGGAAGGAGAGATGTACAGTTCTATGCACATGAATCTCATTAATTTGGGAAAGGTTCTTCAGGATACCTTTCCTCTCTGGATTTTCATATGTATGTCAGAAAACTGTAACTTGTATTTGCCAAAGTTAATCCTTGTCTGAAACATCATCCTTGGGTTAATCAGCTGATAAAAGAATGAAAATAATCTACTTTATTGCGTCTCCACTCAAAATATCTTCTTTAGAATGGGCTTTTCTTGTTGCAGAGTCCACCTCACAAGAGTGATCTCAATCATAGGCAGTTAAGGTTCACCACAGAGATCAAGAAATTGGCAAGAGAATCTTAAAAATGTTTCCCACTGAATGTGATAATGCAAAACAAAGCACAGAAAGATAGGAGAAATTTAACTAGTTTCCTCCAGAAAGGCAATGGTGCCGTAGAAAAGAGGGTCCAGGATATTCTCTTCTTTGACTATCTGAGTTCTTCCGATCCCTTCTGCAGCTGGGAAAAAAGCTTCTGGGAGACCTTTTGATTTCTAGACTCTTCTTTCTAACTCTGTCATACACTGGTTGTTGAGTCTCCCTTACCCTACTGTCCCATATGCTTCTCACTTCTGGAGTGAGGCCATAGTGGGTAGTGAAGGTGTGCTGAGCCTAATACCTCAGCCTGGCTGAACAACACCCAGATAATCACATCACAAACCTTTCTATTGGGGGAGGAGTGTGGATGAGCCAGCTCTGCTTCCCTGTTTGCTGAGAGTTCCTAGTTTGAATAACACGCATTTCTGCCTAATGGGCTATCTGTCACTTGCGCTCTAATAGAAATCACCTGCTCCTAGAATAATCATTAAACAAGTTGACAGCACACAATAGCTGGACTTCTTAGCTGTAATACTGCCTGGCTGAATCAAGTAGATGGAATAAAAACAACCAAAAACACACCACCACACATTGTTTAGAAACATTATTCACAGGGGAATTGTGGCCTCTGCAGATGGTGACTCCTCCTCTGGAGAGTCAAGAGGTTCTTTGTAGCCAGGGGCAAGTGCCCTGGACCCTCAAGGGATGGCTTTGAGTCTTGATTTTGCTACTTACCAGATCTTGGGGAGAAAAACAAACAAACAAACAAACAAACCCACCAGTCTCCTGGGAGATAAAATATCTACCCTGTCTCCCTCATAGATTGCATGAGGGTCAAGTTTCTATGGGGAAAGCAGTTTGTAAATTAAAGTATTAAGCCCTCAGTGGGATAGCTCTTTGAACACTCAATAATAATAGCTGTCATTTACTGAGCATAGGGTTCCCTATTAAACACTTTGTGTAGATTGTCTCACTAAATCATCACAACTACAGAGATTAAAAATTTGAGGTCCAGAGAAATTCAGCAATTTGTCCATGTTCTCTGAGCTAACAAGTGGTGATTTCAATTTAAAGCCCAGTCTGTAGTCTAGTAGATACCAGAATCACTGTTCTCACTGATGGGGTTCAGGATATGCTGCCTCAAAATACTAAATATCTTAAGGAATCTTTTAGAAGTGGCAGAAGCAAGAAGGTGAACTCTGATCTCCCTTGCCCCTTGCCTTTGTCCCCAGAAACAGATCATAAAACTCCCATGTGAAAGGTATCTTCCTATACCAGGAGGAAAGAAGCCATTCTTATCACCAGAAACGGAATTCATGATTTATTTCACTATTTATTACCCCTAGCCCAAACTCCTTTATCTTGTCAATTCTTTACAGATGTATTTTTTGTTGTCCAAAAGGTATAAAAGATTCCTGCTCTAGTCACTTCTTTGGGTCTTCATTCTCTTGTGAAGGCTCCCCTGTATATGTAAAAATTCAGTTTTTATTGTGTATGCTTTTCTCTTGTTCATCTGTTTTTGCCAGTTTAATTATCAGGCCCAGCCAGAGACCCCGAGTGTGGAGGAAAGTTTTTTCTTCCTCTACTCACCGTTAAGCTACACTGCTCTACAGACTGGCTTGTTGCAAGCTGCCACCTGAATCTTGGGCAGTGAAATCTGAAGTATCTGAGGCTCTTCCCTGCAGAGAGGTTAAACTGCCTTCCTCCTTCAGGGCCACAAGGTTCATTACAAAGGGGCACTTGATGCTAATGAAGCATCTTTAAGGGCCTTATATAACTATCCCCATTGCTTCCACCACTCTAATTTGGAAATCACATTGTGATGTAAGGGAAGATCTTCAGACTAAGGAGGAAAGAACAGAGCTGGAGATGAAGAGAAAGGAAGGCAGAGCACATGGGATGAGGCCAGTCACCATACCTAATTAGCAGTGTTTTACAGCCTGCACAGAGGAGAGCTCTCCTAAGAAGTCAGATTAGGAGGTTGTGGTGTTTCGAAGACGCCGCTGTCCCCTAGGAGACGGAAAGGAGTGGAGTGTGGGAGGTGGGCCTGGGTCATCTGGAAGGTCTCAAATCTGGAGAATGTGAGCAGAACGGGGAAATAGCCCCATAGCTCCAAGATGCATCAGGAAGAAGATCTAACCTATAATACATCATTTGCCATCCAGGGCTTGGTGTCTGTAGCTGGAATTAGATTAACCCCTCCATACATACATATCTTTTTAAGATGCAAGTTCCTTGGTTAGGGTAGGGGTGGCAGTAAGGATTAACTCTTATATATTGATTTTATTTTGATAAATAAAAAAAAATCAGCTGAAATTTGTAGATCTTCTTTTTCTTCCTCCATAGCATCTGGCAAAATCTGTTCATGTTTTAAAAGATGAGTTTAGTGGAGCAGATAGTTGTTCAGAGAAGGCAAACATACAAAAACAGTGAGAAACTATGAAGAGATTGGTGGGTGCCGGGAATGGAAAATGATGATCAAAGTCTACATCAGAGAATATGGCAGTGTGATAATGAATAATGCTGGTAGAAACAAAGAAGAGTGGATGGATGTGTATTTAGGAGGTAAAATTGTGAGGACATGGTTTTAACTGCACATGGGAACGGCGGTGAAGCACACTAGAATTTATCATGTAAATCTGATTGAAATTTATTTACTAGACGGGAAAAGTTAACAATTGCTGAGTTTTATGATAATCATTGAAAAAAGCCTTTAAAATAGTCCTTTAACCTAAGCAAATTTATACCAGAAAAATATTCAAGAATAAGCCCAAATCAAAGTAATTAACTTGTTCAAAACCCCAAATATGTAAGTAGCAATGGATAGATCCCATCTCTATGTCACCAGTTAGAAGTCTGGGTTTCTGATTCATTGGACCACAAGTTAGATCTTTTTACAGTTGTCAGCATGACAAAGCCAGATGATGTTTTGACATACCTGTCTACTAGTTCTGAGGTGAACTGGTATTTGCTGGGGAAGGCAGGAAGAACATGACTATTAGAGTGTTCATCTGTACTTTATTTCACGCAAGGGACTGTGGAATTTGGTGCCTCCACTATACATTAGCAATGCAATTTCCCCCTTTCATTCATGGTGTTAAATAGCATACTTCTCATTCTGTTTTCATTGGTGAAAAGACCTGATCATGGTGTATTTTAATCTCTTATAATAGAACAAAGCATTAACTTTGGGATAATGTAGGAAATCGAAGGTTTGCTTGTGTATGACCTAGGGGTGTCCCAAGAACATGGATTTTAGTCTTTTCTTTCTTGTCCCATTAACAATCTGAGCCAGCTTTATTTGTAGAGCTCATGTCACACAGCCACATGGGTAAGTCAGAGCAACTATTTTATGCTAGGGATGGAGTTAGAAACAGCAAAATATCTACCTACACTAATTGGAAGGGGGATAAGCTTAGCATAGGATAATAAAAGTAGACTATAAAGTGTCTTACTGGGAATCAAAAACAGTAAGAAAATAAAACAATAGAATAGATTCTTGGCATTCAAGGATAACAGTTTAAATTTCTTTTTTTTAAATTTTATTTTGTTATGTTAGTCACCATACAGTACATCATTAGCTTTTGATGTAGTGTTCCATGATTCATTGTTTGTGCATGGGTGTTATACATTTTAAATTTCAATTATTTAGGAACATGTAGTAGTAACTAGTAATGGGACTCATGAATTTGAACTTAATGTTCTAGAATGGGCTAAGATGGCAAGTCTCTTAGTGGGTGAACTTAGTTGGCTTCCCAGTGTCTGAATCTTGACTCAACCCTGTTCTCTACTTAGCACTGTCTATTCACTACTGCTCTGAATTTAAAAAACAAAACTAAAACCACACATTTATGTATTTTGAAAAATGACCTTGAAATCATGGGATGTTATACACGAACAATGAATCATGAAACACTACATCAAAAACTAATGATGTACTGTATGATGACTAACATAACATAATAAAAAAATTATTAAAAAAAAGAAAGAAAGTCAACAACTAACTTTGAGATGAAAGAAGAGGCTCCAAAGGTTATGTTTCTCAGACAGAAGGTAATATTAAGGAGTCTAATGGTGAGTTAAACTCAGAACTATGATGTACTCTACAGAGAAACAAGAGTAAGCAATCTGTGAAACTACTTCAGCAATTGCTTCCACCAGAATTTATTTTAATAGCTATATAAAAGACTTTAGTACTAAATTTATGGAATCATTAATTGTCTAAGGGGTTCACTTAAAATTTTAAGTTATACTTTATGGCATTTTATGGAGGAAAGGATATGTAATAGCAGTATTTTCAAAGTTGTGAATTTGAGAAGACTTAGGGGCATTTCCCTCAGGAATGCATATTTCCCAAAGTGTTGATGATATGGCACAGATAAGGAAAATGGAATAATTTAGAGATGATGCAAAGTAGTTAAAAAAGGATTCACTTTTTCCAGGCAGATATGGATTTGGAGATCAAGGCAGTATGACTTCGAGTCATAACTGGCTGATAAGTGAAATCCCAATGAGAGAGAGAGATGTGGTGATGCAGGTGAGAGGTTGGAAACCCCCCAAAATCATGTGCAGCAGTCAGGAACTTCACGTGAGCAGATTCCACGAACTATGAATGGGGAGTGGAGGGCCTAGAATTCCAGTCCAGGTCTGCTCCGAACTACCCCTGTGACTTTGGGGGAGAGTCATTTATCCTCTCCCATCCTTCATTTCTTTTTTGAACCTTAATTTCTTCATCCATAAAATGATTGCAGGGTCCTGGGCAATGTCTGAGGTATAGTTCAGTGATTTTATGGCTTCTGGGCAATCATACTATACAGTTTTGCATCATTTTTTCTCCTTCTATTGTACATGAGACATTAAATATTTTCCACGTAACTAAAATTGACCTTAAAACATTGTTTTGATGATTGTGTAATACATATTATCTGAATTATTTAGCCACTTACTATTTAGAGTTTTCAATGTTTTTATTATACAAGTGCTGCAATAAGTATATTTGTAAATATTTCTTCCCTCTCTAGTGATTTCCTTATATTGAGTCCTAAAAGTGAAATTACTATATCAAAGAATATGAGCATTTTTAAGGGCTAGATATTTATTGTCAAATCTCTTCTTGGACAGCTTGTGTTGCTTCATTCCAACTAGAATTTCTGGGTCTTCTCTCTTCTACCCTGTCATGTTTAACATGTTTCAAACATTGGGTCAGTTGATAATTTAATGTATTATATCATTTTAATTTTTATTTCTTCTTTCATTTTTAAGTTGAATATTTGTGCATGTGCATTTATAAGTCTTTTTGTGTGTGTATGTGTTTTGATTTTACCTATTTATTTATTTATTTATTTATTTTTAATTTTTTTATATATGCATTTATAAGTCTTAATGCTTCATGTAGGGCAGGAAAAAGTTTTCCTCCAACCTCTTCACATCCTAGCTGGGTATGAAAATGAAACTGGCAGAGACAGATGAATAGGTGAAAAGCATACACATTTTATTGAATTTTTACATGTACATGGGAGCCTTCACACACGCAAAAAATGAAGATCCAAAGAAGTGACCAGAACAGGAAGTTTTATAAACAATAAATTTGTGAGGACTTGACAAGGGAAAGGGTTTTGTGCTAGGGGGAGTAAATGGTGAAGAAGTAACTAGAAGATAAGTGTTGGTTTAACCAAGGTTTGTTTGCAGTTTCCTCTGGTGCCCTCTCTGGGCTGATAAGAATTTATCTCCAATAAAAGAAGAATTTATATCCTGCCTTTAAGCAGAAAAGGGGGAGCTTTTTCTGCATTTACTGTTTCTTAATGGTACACCTTCAAATCAAATAATTTTTATGTCAAAGAGGCATGTATTGGGGTGACATATTCTAGTTTCCTTCATTCACTAGGAAATCATCTGTTGCTATCCATTGACATATTTTTTTTTCTATTGAAAAGGCAGTCCTTTCTTTGTTTTAGTGTTAAGAGTATCTTTTATATTAAGGACACTATTAACCCTTTGGCTCTTTCCTTTTTAACCCATAGATGTCCTGGCCTCACCTACCAGCAATTAGAAATTCCTGCCATTCATAAATCTTAATGTTCAGAGCTTTACCCTTCTCGATGAAGCACTTCAGGGTTTCTCTTGCCACATTATTCTTTAGAAACTTGGATAGGGAAGGGGAGGAATTCACATAAAGATTGGATATTTGTACCCTCCCAGGATGGCTGCTCCTTTTATCTCAGAGTCCTTGACAACCCAGTGCTATTCCCCACATTCCCTAACCAACATGGGGACTCTTCTGTGCTTGACCAGCAGGTAGGTTTCTCTACATTTTTTAACCAGCTCTTTGGAAAGGGTTTTCCACACTAGGATAGATGAGTTTCTCAGGTACATCACAGGCCTGGCCTCTCCTCCTCAGACAGCATAGGTGATCGAAGGGTGGAGGTGTTTCTATGGCAGGCAGTGGGAAGGCCAGCTTCATGCTTTTCTTGGAACCAGTCTTCGTACTGATCGTTAGGCTCCAGCACTTTCTTTCTGACATACCCCTCCATGTTCTTCTTTCCATCCAGTTTACCAGTCAGCTCTGTGAACACATTTGAATGTGCTTAAGATTCTTGTTCTCTCTTTCAAACTGACTCTTAGATCCTTCCAAGTAAGAGGCTGATTTGAACATCCATTCCCTCTCTTGAGCATTCCATGGCAGTTGCGCAGCTTGCCAGCTGGTAAGGGTTAGGGAGTTTCAGGGGGTGGTACCACCTGAGGTCTTGAGGATCAAAGCATCTGCCTGACTCCTACCCAAATACTGCTACGTATTGTGCAAATACTTCTCCCAGGTTTGTTTCTGATGTTTTCCATGTAAAGAAGTTCATGTTTTTATGTAATCAAATTTAGGATTTTTTTTCCTTTAAGATTTGTTCCACTTTTATTCTACATCAAAAGTACCCCTATAGTCTGAACTCTAATGTTCATCTGGAAAAGACTTCTTATGAAGAGCTTAAAAAGGGAAAAGTAATAATTTGCCCTATCAGTTACCATAAAGTTTATCAAGTCACAATGATTAAAAATAGATTGGCTTTGGCAAAACAAGCACTCCAAGTGACCAGAGTGGAAAATCATGAAATGACCTTATGTAAACATGTAATACATAATAGAGAAAACATTGCATATTAGTAAACAGGAAGCCTCTTATTCCATGAATAGTATCTGAAAAATTGGCTATTTAGGTAAAATAATCAAGGTAGAACTTCATATAACTATGAGGTACATGTATAGTTATTTAACCCAATTCCAGACAGCCAGTTTTACTTAAAGTGTTAGATACCATTCTAGGTACTGAGGATATAACTGTAAAATAGACAAGGACTCTTCCTTATTCTAGCAGGAAAAACATGCACTAAATGAATGAAGGACTAAATTAATAAAACATCTAACAATACAAGTTCTATGAAGGAAATGAACACGATGGTGAGTTATAGAAGAAATGGGGAGGAGGTAGAGTGACTTCTGAGGGGGTAGTCATAGAAAGCTCTACTAAGAAGGTGGAATGTGAGCAGAGGCTGCCAGAATCCCCTCTTCAGTAAAGGATTGAAAAAGAGTAGATGACAGCAATGAGGAGGGTGACATCTCTGGGATATCCTGATGGCCTGAGCATGAGAGGAGCTGGGGTATTGCAGGAGCAAGGAGTAGTGGTGGGGCACAGACCCTAGGGAGTGAGGAGAACACTCATACTGCCTCATGGCCCTGAAGGGTGGGGGAATGAGAGAGGGAGGTAAGAGGCCTCCAACAAAAAGATGTGGGAGAAATGGAGTTCTTTGCGGAGAGACAGTTTTCAGTAAAGGCAAAGTTATGCAGAGTTAGAGGATTTATTGTTTCCAGATGAGGGGACTGAAGGTGCAGATTAGAGGCTTTGCAGGGGCAGGAAGGTGTGGGGAATGGATGAGGTGTCCCAAGCAGGAAGAGGATGAGAGTGGAAGTAGCAGTCAGGAGACGATAGTACAAATGGTCTTTAAGTAAGCAGGGTCCCTTAAGGGAAGAACAGCCATCATGGGATTATCTCTGAGGATTCCCCTGGAGAAAAAGGAACGACTAGTTCTGTTCTTACTATCCAATCCATCATCTAGTAGCAGCTAGCTCTGTAAGCAGGAAAGAAAGTCCCATACCTCATCTTAACTGGGGAGGTGCTAAGCAACTGTGTTATGAAAGTCTCCTTTCATAGGTCCAGTGGGGAATGGCTGCATAGAAGCTCCCTATCATCTTCCCACCCTCTCCTACTCTGGGAGGGTCACAGGCATTCTACCAAGGCTCAGATAAGCCATGGTTTAAGCCTTTGCCAGCGTGGCCTACTTGATACATGCAAGGTCAACAGGTTGCTGTGGAAGAGCCATTATCCGACATGAATTCTTATCCAGAACCTCCAGAAAAGAGACCAGGTAAGCCACCACCTTGATTTTTTTCTTATGAGGCTCAAGAGTGGAGAAATCAATCAAGCCCACCCACACTTCTGACCTACAAAATTGCATAAGAATGAATTTGTGTTGTTTTAAAGTGCAGAGATGGTGGTGATTTGTTACACAGGAATAGGAAACAAATGTGAACTCTAGGCACCATAGTGATCATGGCCTTTGACTGAATGCTATTGCTGGTATTTCAGATGCTGGTGCTCTTGGAAACTGGATGCACCCACATCTACTTTGAGAGAAATTTCCTCCTATCTTGCTTTTTTGCTTTCCCAATTCTTTATTCAAGTTCCAGAATGAATGCTTATTATTAGCCATTTGAACACGTGCCCAATGTGGTAATTGCAAAGGGGTCTCGGAAAGGGAATACTTGAGCTTCTATAATGGGAGATAGGCTCTGCCTCTTTTTTAGCTCGTAATTTGAGGAGATTCCCAAATACTGAAAGGAGTTTCAAATAATGGTCAGGAAAAAAAGTGTTGTTCCTGCTATATATCACTCTTTTTGTTGTCCAATACCAGGATACACCTGAGCTCCTACGGTTTCAAGATTTTAGTATTTCAGGAGAATAGTACTTCCACTAAAGGGCTAAATGGTAGGTCTATTAAATCTGAGGCGGGGCGCCTGGGTGGCTCAGTTGGTTAAGCGACTGCCTTCGGCTCAGGTCATGATCCTGGAGTCCCGGGATCGAGTCCCACATCGGGCTCCCTGCTCCGCAGGGAGTCTGCTTCTCCCTCTGACCCTCCCCCCTCTCATGTGCTCTCTCTCTCTCAAATAAATAAATAAAATCTTTAAAAAAAAAATCTGAGGCTATAACATGCACCTGGCTATTTTGGGCTTTTCTAGCAACTGATTAAACATAAAGAAAGGAGGTTTGTGATATTGGAACATTGGTCAAGAAAATTGATGTTGATTATCAAGGGGGATAGGTTTGCTGCTACATGAGGTGAAATTTTGTGAGAGGGTCATTATGTGTGCAAAACTAAGAGAGGATTTTTTCACTTTGACCTCTTGAATCCTGAACCTGTACCTTCAGGAGGAAAGAGCTCCATTGTTGGTTGGTGGTGTAGAGTGAATACCAAATCTGTGTACAACACTCCTATCTTGTCTGGTGCTTTCTGCTAGATAACATTATGTCTGTTTTTTATAGCACTGGAAAACATTACATCTTACTGAGCCATTCTATGGTTTTACAGAGCTAGCTAGTACTAGATGATGGATTGGATAGTAAGATCAGTAAATCCTATGGCCTTGGATCCTTTCACTGTAAAGTGAGTTCACTGAAAAGTCTGTTCCTTGGCTAAAAACAATGTTCTGTGGAATATTACTCTATTTTCTAAAATTTTATTGGAAATATTTCAGTTTGAAGTGTGAGGTGTATACGCATGTCTAAATTAACATTAATCTATACTTCAGGGGTGGTTACATAACATGTGAAGTGTGCTACTCAGTAATTTACACTTCAGAATATTTCACAGGTGATTGGTTAGAATGTGAAACCTTATTACACAGTTCATACTCTCTTCAGAGGACACTCCAGAAGCTGTTTCATATGTCATAGTCTGATTTGGCACCAGAGGGTTTATTAATTAACATAAATAATATTAAATTATGTCACTGGAGAAATCAATAGTGTCAATATATGTCAAACAGAAAGATTTGTCCAGAAAAGTCTACCACTGCATGATTAATAGTCTGACAATCCCAGTAGGCTAATATTCTTTAAGCAATTCCTTAGGTCTAGAACTCTACTTATGTCTGAGTCCTCACTTTATAGACAATTCTTTGCTCTTTTTTTTTTTTAAGATTTTATTTATTTATTTGAGAGAGAGAGAATGAGAGACAGAGAGCATAAGAGGGAGGAGGGTCAGAGGGAGAAGCAGACTCCCTGCTGAGCAGGGAGCCCGATGCGGGACTCGATCCCAGGACTCCAGGATCATGACCTGAGCCGAAGGCAGTCGCTCAACCAACTGAGCCACCCAGGTGCCCCTAGACAATTCTTTGCTCTAATCAAACCAGACACATAGCTGGTTCTACCATCTAAATATTTGCTGTGGCAAGATGAACCTTTCATGCATGGGGCTTGTGGAGAGCCTACAGAGGCAGAGTAGAAAGGAGGGGAGTGAGGACTTCACCAAATATGCAAGATTGATTATTTGCCTCTTTGATGCTGCTTGCTAATAAATATTGGTACTTGTGGCAAAATTAGGTATGGTGCTTGCTTTTCTAAAAAAAAATGTAATAATGACATTGCAGAGGAAATAATTGTCTCCAACCATTACTGATCACTGGAGGCAACCAGTATTTGCCCAAAAGGACCTATCAATTCTGAATGGGTATATTGGCTTAGTTCAGCCTTAATAGATGTCATTAGGATAAATAATGCAGTCAGTAGGATCACAGATGGCCACAGTGGTGGGTATATGGTGGGCAGGGGTCAATTTTCTGGTTGTTTCCTGACTGCTTTCATTGGTATACAAAAATGAGTTGGCTTATATCAACTCTGGTCTCCTTGTAGTTGGTGGCTGCTGCCAAGGAACTCAATGTAGGACATTTGTCAATGCACTGCTGCCCTCCATAAGGTGCTGAATGCCTGACCCCAACCCACTAAGAGCTACAACATCTTAGAGGTGCCAAATGAAGCTGTACTTTCTCTGAGTTTTCCAGGTGCTGGAGCCATGTGGTAATCTGAAGAGAAATACAGAGAATGCCCTTCTCTCTGGTTCTTGACTTTCTCACTTGGATACTCTCTGGTTCAGAGTCTCACAAACTTTCTCAAGGAAGGAATTGTTTTAGCCTGTGGTTTTAACATCATTCTCCACAAGAACAGAAACACTGCAGTTCAAGAGCCCCTGAGAGTGGTAGCCAATGTTCCATTAACCTTATTACACCCAGTATCCCTGGATAATGCAAACACCCATGTATATAAACTTACACAAATAAGACACCTAAAAGAGAAATATGTGTGCATGTTTAGGTTTATGTGTGGGGAGAGGGGTGTTGTTGAGACCCTCTATCAGTCTGTCTTTAGGATAAGGTCATAACATATTAATGTACACCTAGGTGAAAAAAATTATATTTGGCAAAGATTAGTCATTATTCATTCTGGGACAATTTCGTTGCTGTGCTTAAAGTTTTTTGACACTTAGAATACTTCAGAATGTTTATGACAGAATGGAATTTTACAAAAGCAACAGAGCATCTGCAGATACTCCAAGGTAGCGTATAGGACAGTCACGTTCAGGCGCAGAGAAATATACAGTTGGGCCCAAAGATGGTGTTTTAAGTTTTAAAAAATGAGTTGTTAACATTTTAAAATCAAGAAATTTGGGGGCAGCTGGGTGGCTCAGTCGGTTAAGCGTCTGCCTTTGGCTCAGGTCATGATCCCAGGGTCCTGCTTGCTGGGGAGTCTGCTTCTCCCTCTGCCTGCCACTCCCGCTGCTTATGTGCTCTCTTATGCTGTGCTCTCTCTCTGATAAATAAAAATCTTAAAAAAAAATTTCATTTCGAAATATCTGGATTTCTGGATGTATTTGAAAAGTCATACTGCACCCTCATTGCCAGATGGCAGTAATAGGTTATGATTTTTAGAGAGGGCACTCTTCTCCAGTTTTTTTATATTTTCCACCTGCCCATTTCATTCTTTTTTTTTTGTCATTTAAAACCTTTTTATTTGAAGTAATTTCAAACATACAGGAAAGTTATAATCCATAGAACAGAAAGTTGCACAAAGGACTCCTGTCTATACTTCACCCAGCTTCACCCGGTGTTAGGATTTTGCCACACTGGCTTTCTCTGTCTCTTTCTCAATCTACCTACCTATATAAAATGATTATTTTTCTGAACCAATTGGTAGTAAGCTGCAGACATGATGTCTTAACTTCTAAATAATTGCAGCATAGATTTCCTTTTTTTTTTTTTTTTTAAAGATTTTATTTATTTGTCAGAGAGAGAGCGAGCACAAGTAGTGGAGTGGCAGGCTTCCTGCTGAGCAGGGAGCCCAATGACGGGCTCAATCCCACCCTGGGATCATGACCTGAGCCAAAGGCAGCCGCTCAATTGACTGAGCCACCTACAGGCCCCTGCAGCATAGATTTCCTAAGAGTAAGGATATTCTGCCCGTTTCATTCTATAGGTATTTATATTCGTATTCTCTGCTTTGGAGCCTCATTCAAATGGCATATTTATGAAAGTGCCCAAATTAATTCTACAGAAATTAACTTACTCTACTAAAAGCTCTACAAATGCAATATCATAGGCTCTTAACATTAATTTCATCTTGTCCAGTGGTTTCCAAAAATCTGGTCGTGAACTAGCATGTGGATGACTGCAGGAAAATTAACTGGGGAAGTTTTCTGAATTCAGATTACCAGACCCCCATCCTCAAAGATATCTGCTGTGTTTATGACAATATCTAGAGAAATTCTCTTGTACAAGTGTGTTGGGAACCATTGGTTTCCTCCAGCCTTTCTTACCTTGGAGTGAGGGAGTTGTGGGAGGGCCACAGAAGTGTATCACTGACTACTGAAGCTTGACTGCTTGATGGGTCCAGGAATACTGATAAGTAGAATTAAATTTGTTGGCATTACTAATTTTATTTTGATCAGAACAGTCCACTGAATGCAAAAATCAATATCGAAGAGAAAGGTAGCTGAAGCTAAAATTAGGTCAGAAGCAAAATCAGGTCAGATGTCTCTATCCCATGCTCCCTCTATTTTTCTCCAATCTATTCTCTGATAACATAAGCATCTCTGCTCTGCACATCCTCTTAGTTCCCAGGCTTCTTCCAGTTTTTCAAAATGCTTATCAGAGGGGTAAGCAATTGAGTGATTCTTGAGTTTGATATTTCTCTCATTTTTTCTCTTCTACTTTTTTCTTAATCTCCTCTGTCCACGGATATTCTTTGAGGTTCTTGCACAGTATCAAGATAGAGCACTCACATTCCAATGGTGGGTCACATAAATATCTCTTACTTAAGTTTTGACATTGATCCATTTTTCTCTGGTCTTTGTCAGTATTTTTCACTGGATAATGTTCATCATTTATTTCCTGATTTTACACACACACACACATACACACACACACACACACTCAGAGAAGGTTATACTCAGAGGAAGTGTATGGTGGGGGTCGAGGAAGAAATTAGTAGCTTCAGATTGGAGTCCAGAATCCCTGTGGCTTCAGGAATCTGTTTATTGTCCCTCTGAAAAAAATTACCTCAATCAGTACTCTGTCAACAGCCATAAAAAAGTAAAGCACTGGTATCCTAATGGGCACAGGAAAGCAATAATGTTCTCGTATGGGCTTACTCCAAGAGAAAAGTGCTAGACAAGACTAAGTAGCTACTCACGGCTGGAAGATTGATGCTGCTTCTGTGCATATGAACTAAAGGCAAATGAAGAAAATTTCTCCTGAATTATAATTAGTTCTTTTATCTGTATGAATATTTCAAACCTCAAGTTTGATAAAATAGAAGAAACACAACATAACTTCTGTGGCTTTGCTGAATGCCACCAGTGAAACAGCAGCCTGATTAAATAAAATACAGCATTCAGGACTTCCATGAAAAATGTCATTCACGTGCTCAAGCCTTCTCTTTTCCCTTCCTGACTCCTTCTTCCTCTTTTCCTTAATCTCCCCGCCTCCCTTTTCCCTTGCATTAGTTGTCTTTCTCTCTGCAAAACACCATCCCAAACAGAGTGGCTTAAGACTACAAACATTTATCACACAGTTCTGTGAGTTGGCAATTCTGCTCTCAGCTTGGTTCAGTAATGTATCTGAGGTCAGCTTCTGGTCAGCCAGGAGGCTCTGCTTCTAAGGGTTGGCTGCTTATCAGCTGAGGGATTGAGGACAATAGAGCAAGTATCTTTTAATACACAGCAGGCTAGCCTGTGTCAGTTCACATGATGGCTGGGAAGGTTCTGAAAGAGCATGAGGTATGCAAGGTCAGGACTGGTACAGCTTCACTTCTACCTCACTCCATGGTCAAAGCAAGTACAGCCCAGATGCAGAGGACTAAGGGTTAGATTTTGCCTCTTGCTGGGAAGTCCTATAAAGTCACATTGCAAAGGGGGATGGATAAAGGTTGGAGTGGAGAATTGGGGCATATTTTGTAACCTATCACCTCCCTCCTGCAATTTTCATGAATCTCTTGGTAACTTACAATCATTGCAGTACATGTATATGTAGGTTCTGTAAAGTGACTATAGAGTGACAAAAAGAATAAAAAATACTGTTGCCAAATTCAAGTTGCTTATAATCTACTGAGAAGAAAAACATCACCTTCATCTGAGATCTACAGATACAAGCAATTTCAGTTTATAACAGTCAAATATATATACACTAGGAAAACATGAATGAAAGGTTATTGGTAGAGAGGAGTATTTGAACCACAATGAACTTTGTTTAGCTACCTCAGCTGCCTGTTTATTTCTACCACAAGGCTAAGCTCTTCTGAGGGATTGTCAAAACCATCTTTAATCTTGTTCCACACAACTTAGATAACCTCTTGCATGTTCAGCAATTTATTTCCAACAACTTTAAACATATTTAAAAACGGGAAAAAATAGTACAATTAACCCCCCCATATACCCACCACCAAATCAAACAATTGTCAACATTTTGCTACACTTGTATCATATATATACATACATGCATACATAAGCACACACATATAGATATATGTATCATATATTAAACGTTGCTAGAAATACTGCCACATAGTTTATTTCCCAATTGTAAGGGGGAAAATAAACATTCACAATGGAGAAATCTGATTATCACCATCACAAATAATGAAGCAAGTAGTCATTTTGTGACTCTGGATATGAAGCGACATATCCAGCACCACCAATGAGTTATTTTATTAAATTGTGGCAAAATATACATAACATAAAATGTATTAACTATTTTGAAGTATACAGTTCAGTGGCATTAAGCGTATTTACATTGTTGTGCAACCATCACCACTATCCATCACTAGGACTTGTTTTCATCTTCCCAAATGGAAACTCCCTACCACTAAACATCAACTTTCTCTTTCTCCTTTCCCCAAGCCCCTGGCAACCACCATTCTATTTGTTTTTAAGAACTTGACTACTCTAGAAACCTCACATATGTGAAATCACAATATTTGTCCTTTTGTGACTAGTTTATTTCACTTAGTATAATGTCATCAAGATTCATCCATGTGGCAGAATGTGTCAGAATTTCTTCCTTCTTAGGGTTGAATGATATTCCATTGTATGTATTTACCATATTTTGTTTATCCATTCATCCACTGACAGACATTTGGATTGCTTTCAGCTTTTGGCTATTGTGAATAATGCTGCTATGAATGTGGATATATAACTACCTGTTCGAGTCACTTTCAGTTCTTTTGGATACTCTTGAAAATGTTATTTTATTGTCTTAATTTCCTTTTTAGACTGTTAATTGTTAGTGTATAGAAATGCAGTTGATTTTTGCATGTTGATTTTGTATTCTGCAACTTTGCTTAGTTTATTAGTTCTAACAGTTGTTTGTTTGTTTTAATCTCAGTGTTTCCTACATATAAGATTATGACATCTGTGAACTGAGATAATTTTTTTTCTTCCTTTCCAATTTGGATGCCTTTTCTTTCTTTTTCTTGCCTAATTTCTTTGGCTAGGACTTCCAGTTCTATGTTAAATAGAAGTGGCCAAAGTAGGCATTTTTTATCTTATTCCCAGTCTTAGAGAAAAAACTTTCAGTCTTACACTATTGAGTATGATGTTAGCTATGGGTTTTTCATATAAGGTTTTTATTATGTTAAGGTAGTTTCCCTCTATTCCTCATTTGGTGAATGGTTTTATCATGGAAAGTTGTTGAATTTTTTAAAATGCTTTTTCTGCATCAATTGAGATAATCATGTGGGATTTTTTTTCTTTCTGTTAATGTGGCATTTTATATTGATTTTGCAGGTTGAACCAACTATGCATTCCAGGTATAAATCCCTGTTGGTCCTTGGTATACCCTTTTAACATCCTGTTCTATTTTGTTTGTTAGTAATTTTGTTGAGGATATTTGGGTTAATATTCATTAGTTTTCTTTTCTTGTAGTGTCTTTGGCTTTGGAATCAGGATAATGCTGGTCTCATAGAGAGATTTAGGAAGTGTTACCTCCCTTTCAATTTTTTAGAAGAGTTTGAGGTTGTGTTAATTCTTCTTTATATGTTTGGTAGAATTTCACCAGTGAAGCCATCTTGTCCTGAACCTTTCCGTGTTGGGAGGTTTTTGATTACTGACTGAATTTTCTTGTTCCTTACTGGTCTGTTCAGATTTTCCATTCCTGACAATTTAGTCCTGGTAGCTTGTAAGTTTACAGGAATTTGCACATTTCTTTTAGACTATAATCCTTTTTATTTCTGTAAAGTCAGTAATAATGTAAGCCACTTTCAATTCTGATTTTATTTACTTTAGTCTTTTTAGTTACTCTAACTACAGATTGTTAATTTTGTGATCTTTTTGGAAAAACAAAAACAAAAACAAGGATCTTGTTTTCACTGATTTTTCTCCATTGTTTTTCTGTTCTCTATTTTATGGATCTCCACTCTAACCTTAGCTCTTCTTTCTGCAAGCTCTGAGCTTAGTTTTTTCTTCTTTTTCTAGTTCTTTAGGCTAAACTCTTCACTTGTGACCCTTGTTCTTTTTAAATATAAGCATTTACAGTTATAAATTTCCCTCTTTGTGTTGCTTTTGCTGCATCCCATATCGTTTTGTGGAGACACAATTTTTCTAAAAATTATGAGTTTATGTAATCTTCATTTCAACATAGCAGAAAATTTACTTAGTTTTTGAACTTTATATTTGCGTCTCTTTTTCCGTACATTGCAATCATGACATAGAATAATGTTAAAGTGATTGTTTTTTTGTAGCATAATACAATGTTCACAAGTGTCAAAATGTAAATATAAATATTAAAAAAAATTTTTTTATTATGTTATATTAGTCACCATGTAAGTCACCATGTACTCATCATTAGCTTTTGATGTAGTGTTCCATGATTCATTGTTTGCATATAACACCCAGTGCTCCATGCAATACGTGCCCTCCTTAATACCCATCACAGGGTTAACCCATCCCCCCACCTCCCTCCCTTCTAAAACCGTCAGTTTGTTTCCCGGAGTCCATGGTCTCTCATGGTTCGTCTCCCCCTCTGACTCCCCCCGCACCTTAATTTTTCCCTTCCTTCTCCTAATGACACTACAGAAAAAGGGCTGATATCCAAGATCTATAAAGAACTTCTCAAACTCAACACCCAAAAAACAAATAAGTCAAAAAATAGGCAGAAGACATGAACAGACACTTCTCCAAAGAAGACATACAAATGGCTAACAGACACATGAAAAAATGTTCATCGTCATTAGCCATCAGGGAAATTCAAATCAAAACCACATTGAGATACCACCTTACACCAGTTAGAATGGCAAAAATTGACAAGGCAAGAAACAACAAATGTTGGAGAGGTTGTGGAGAAAGGGGAACCCTCTTACACTGTTGGTGGGAATGCAAGGTGGAGCAGCAACTTTGGAAAATAAATATTAACACTGAAATTAAACTGCTGAACAAAGTTTAAGATTTCTTTTGTACTTCTTTTTAAAATAGGCCTATCCACTTTTTTTTAATTGTGATAAGAACACATTAAGGGTTCTTTTAACTTGAGATCTACCCCCTCAACAAATTTTTAAGTGTACAATGACATATTGTTAATTATAGGCACACTGTTGTGAAACAGATCTCTAAAATTTATTCATCTTATATACTGAAATTTTATATCCATTCAAAAACAACTTCCCATTTTTACCTCCCCCCAGCCCCTGGCAACCACCATTTTTCTTTTGTGTTTCTATTTTAGATAACTCATATGAGTAAAGTCACGCATTGTTTTTCCTTCTGTGTCTGGCTAATTTCACTTAGCATAATGTCTTCAAGGTTTATCCATGTTGTTGCATATAGCAGGATTGACTTCTTTTTGAAGGCTGAATATTCTATTGTATGTATATGCTCCATTTTCTTTATTCATCTGTTCATGGACACTTAAATTGTTTCTATATCTTGGCTATTATGAATAAACTGCAATGAACATGAGAGTGCTAACATCTCCTTGAAATCCTGATTTCATTTATTTAGGATATATATGTGGAGGTAGGATTGGGGGTCATGTGGTAGTTCTATTTTTAATTTTTTGAGGAGCCTCCATGTTTTCCTTTAGAGGTTGAATCATTTTACATTCTGATCAACAATGTACAAGGACTCCAATTTCTCCCCATCTTTGCCAGTTGTTGTTATTTTATATATGATAGCCATCCTAACAGGCATGAGGTGATACCTCATGGTAGGTTTTGATTTTCAATTTCCTGATGATTAGTGTTATTGAACATCCATATTTACATAGTTAAAAAGTAAATTACAAACTCAAAGAAATTTAGTTTCTTTGTCCCCTCAACCCATATCCCTTTACCACTTCTATATAACCATTTTTATTAATTTTTAGCTGTTTCTTCTGATAAATATCTTTATAAGTGTATATATTTATGCTTATATATAAATAAAATAATATATATTTGTATTATTATTTCCTCTCCTTCCTCACACAAATGTTAGCATGCTATATACAGTGTTTTGTACCTTATTTTTGATTAATGGTTTTTTCTAGAGATTTTTCCATATAAGTACATAGTTATCTTTTTCATTCTTTTTATGTGGCTGCATATTCAATGTACAAATGCATGATATCTTATTCAAGCACTCCCTTACCAGAAGACATTTTGTGTTTTTCCAGACATTTACTATTACAAATAATGCAGTACTAAATAATTTTGTGAATGATATTTTGGACTTCTATAGGTAGGTGTTTAAAGTAAATTAGTCAGAGCAGAATTATAGGTAAAAGCATGAATGCATCTGTAATTTCCCTAACTTAATTTTACGAACTATCCAATGCTTGCTGCTTTTTCACATAAGTAGTGCAATACAGTGGGAATGCTTAGACTTTGGAGTCTCACTGGTCTGGACTTGAATCCTGATTTTATAACTTACTAATAAACTTTGTGGCCTTGAAGGTTAATTATACCTACTTCACAGGGCTATTAAAATTAAAAGAAACAATGTTTAAAGCATCTAGTATCTTGTTTTGCATCAGAGATGCTCCCCAAATATTAGTTCCCTTTTCAACTGCTCAAGTCAATAACATCTTAATGACTTTGGCTGTTCGATATTTTCAGAATTCTAGATTCCTTGGTTTTGATTCTTTTGTGACATCTCTTATTAACCTTCACACAAACTTAGTTTAGCCATAGAGTATTCTGAGTTTTATCCAGAAATTTTCAGCCATTTTTGTTGTTGTTGTTGTTAGCTTAGAGTGCCTATTTCTGAACACATCTGTGATGGACTGTAGGACACCATTCTTCTCTGTGTCAGAGTTGGTCCCTGCTTTTTAATAAGATGTTTTGCTGTGTAACCCATGAAAAGAAGTGCTCATCAGTCCACACCTGGCATCCTCTGCTGCATCTATTCTTAGGAGTCTAGAAATGAAATTTACATGATTGATTTCTACCTTAAAATATCTCACCATTTTGAATCATAAAAATTTTCCAAGCTTTATGTTATCAAAATTTCTCTGTTATCCTACTTTTAATTGTCAGAGCAATTTTCATGGATCCCAATTGAGCCCACACAGCCTAGGTCTGAGAATATAAGAGGGGTTTTTAAACTGCTTGGATTATACTGGCTCAGCAGCACTCATGCATATAGGTATGAGTCTCCACCAAATATTGAATCAAACAGAGACCATCTTATTAAAATAGTGTTTCTAACTTGAGAAAGTAATTGCTTTTGGATTATTCCAGTGACTTATATGATTCAATACAGTAGGGTTCTTAGCTTTTTAAAATCTATTTCATACTGTAGAGTACATGAATTTTATTTTTTAAAATATTTAATGCTTTAAACATTAAGTAAAGAATATCTTTTAGCAAATATTCACTTTTTCTGGGCAAATATATGTATGTTTAGCTAAGAGTTTGTTTGGCTATGAATAGGGGTTCCTAACTCTTAATATCAACTGTATGATCTCACTTATATGTGGAATTTAATAACAGCAAGCTCATAAAAACCAATAGTAGAATGGTGGTTGCCAGGGGCTGGGGCTGGGGGAAATGGAGAGATGTTGGTCAAAGGGTACGAATTTTCAGTTATAAGTAAGTTCCCAGGATCTAAGGTACATCATGGTAGCTGTCATTAATACTGTGCTGTATACTTGAATGTTGGCATGAGAGTAGAGCTTTAACATTTTCACTATAACAACAAGAAAATGGTAATTATGAGGTGATGGATGTGTTAACTAACCTTATTGTGCTAAACATTTAGTAATATATACATGTATCAAATCATCACATTGTACACCTTAAACTTACATGAAGTTCTGTGTCAATTATATCTCAATAAATATAAAAACTCAGGAAATTTAAGTAAGACATAAAAATAATTGTTAATATTGTCAACATTAAGTGACATTGCATTATAAAAGCTTTTATAATTCAACTAGAGACAGTGCAATCTTAAAGTCTTGAGTACCATTTTTTTTTTTAAAGATTTTATTTATTTATTTGACAGAGAGAGACACAGCGAGAGAGGGAACACAAAGCAGGGGAAGTGGGAGAGGGAGAAGCAGGCTTCCCGCCGAGCAGGGAGCCCGACGCGGGGCTCGATCCCAGGACCCCAGGATCATGACCTGAGCCGAAGGCAGACGCTTAACGACTGAGCCACCCAGGCGCCCTTGAGTACCATTTTTTTAATAAAGAAGAAATTATTCAATTCAGTCTCTACCCCCCACTCCTGCCAAAAAATTATGAGAATAACTCTTAGTAGGGGCTGCCTACCTACACTAGGTTTATTAATCCTGCCTTCTTGATGATCCTTCACATTTGATTAAAATGCAAATGAATTCTGAGTCTGGAAAAAAAAGAAGTTGAGAAAATATCAATTGATAGGATAGCCCAGAACTGGCTCCTAATTTGACAACTGTTCTGGGATTATGATGTCTTCTAGATTAAGCAACATCTTGAAGAAACCAAAAATCCCATTTTATATAAGAACCTAAGCTCCTACTGTGGCCTTTAGAATCTTTTGTTTTTCAGCTAAGAGTCAGGAGACAAATGGGGTGTATTAAACCCAATCAACGCATGAGAAGAGAAGAGATCATTTTCTCCTGGTGAATTATTTTAAAGAGGATAAGATACACTGAGAGAGTGTATTTATATTCTGTCAGTTTATTTGAAAGAATGATATTCAACATTTCAACCCACTTTATTAACATTTCTGAACAGAAATACCTTTTTTTCCCTAGAACATAGTGAACTAATCTCCTTGGTTTCAAATCTTATGACCATGCCACAAATACCTAATGGCATCTTAGAGTAAATGAAACAAAGAAAAGAACCATTTCTTAAATGGGATTATGTACAGTGTTGTAACTGAATATATTACTTTGCTATTTTAAACTTTACTTCAAGCTTCTGATTTGCCACATAAATTTTCTTACTCCTTATGCCATCTTGAATCGCAATGTGGAACACAAAAGAGATCTCCTGGAATCCAGTAGGCTAAGATTGCAGCTATGGACACTTCTTCCAACTGGAAAAGCACCTCTCTTTTCATCCTTAGCCCTTGGGTCTTTGGGGTACCTTGAGAATCCAGTGGAACTTCAGAAGAAGAGTGTGGCCATGCTTCATGTGTTTCCTTCAAGTTGTAAGGATAGCCGGCAAGCTGTTGGCAGCTAGGTAGCTCCTGATTTTGCCCCTGGGAGTAGGTTCACCCTCGCAGAAGTGCCCGGGGAGTGACTGGAAGTCCCTACACTCTACCTGTGTTCTCCACAATATTCTGTTTACCAGCCGGTGTTAATTTTGGATTAAGAGACTTTCTTTCCCAGGTTCTCTTGTTAAACTTAACATCTCTCATAAGAATACTCAATACTAACCAAGTTGCTAATGAATTACAAAACTATTTTGGGAATTATAGAACAGAGATGAAGGAAAAATTAGATGATGTATCTGAGCAGAGAGTGCCCTGGTACAAGGGACCGACACACTGAGAGCACTTGGCAAATAGAAGTGAGCATGTCAGGGAAGGAGAGATGGAAACTTTCCATAGACAAATTGGGCAATTGTTGGCGCCTCCAAGTGTTTATATGCTGCAGTCATTTTATGGGTGTAGAATGGCTTTTCCTACTTCTCCATAAATAGGGTGAGAAACCATCAGCCTTGAAGAGGAAAGGGACCCTAATTTCCTTGAATTTTTTTCCTTGGGTTAAACAGATATGGTCCTTCTTGTTTAATGCTGTGGACAGTTTTCTCCTAATTCACCATTTGGGGCACTTTATGTGGCTTAAGAGTAGAACAGAATTGAAGAATTATGAACAATAATTAAATAGAGAACATCACATTTCAAAAAAACTGTGGTAAGAGGTGAAAGAAAGTTTGAAATCCTTAGTGGATAGCAGAGTGTGACATCAGTGATTTATGAACAATGGGGGGACCCCTGGGCTACCCCCACACCTGCTTCTCTGCTGATCTCTAGCACTGACCCAGCTGTAGCTTTTGCTTTACTTCTCTTCATGCCTACTATGCTCTCGTGTCTGGGCAGCAGCATGTTTTTCTGCAGTTAGAAGGTTTAGATCTGTTTGAGCCCTGGCTCTGACACATTTCAAATGTACAACCTTAGGGAAATATCTTCATCTCTTTGAGAGATGGTACCACATGCTTAGCACTTGCATTATGGACCCACCAGGATCCTATTCCTAACAGCTGGATACAGTGTTTTCCAATTGACAAGGTCTCTTCAACTGTTATTTCTTTTTCTTTTTTCTGCCCTTGCTCTCCCAAATTGCAGTATACTAAAATCTTTTCTGATTTATCTTTAGTAAACCTTAGTTACATCAAATCTATAAATTAGATATGTATGAGCAAGGAAAACTAAAATGATGTTTTAATGTGTGCTTTATAGTTTTAATGCACATTTATTTATTTATTTATTTTTAAATTTTTGGTTTTGAAACAAAAAATTCTCCATTGCAGATTCATGGCTTTATGAGTTTTCTCTTAAAGATTTAATAAAATCCTGCCTTTCAGCCCTCAGTTTGGAGGTCCCATATTCATATTACACTGGTTGGGTGATGCAAAAAACAAAACAAAATAAAACTATTGACTTGTTCAAAATTCTTACAATAGGACACTCTTCCTGAAATAGATATGCTGCTCCAAGACTGATGGGCTACCCCAGAAAACTTTATAGTCACTGCTAGATAGCTGTCGTCTGTGAGAACTGAGGGAATTTAAGCTCAGGAAGTGTAAATATATTGATATCAACTTTAGTAGGCTGGATGCTAATGAGAACTTGCCTCTCAGATATCCAGAGCAATGGGACTGACATAAGGGAAAATAAAGCCTATGCACTTTGTATCAGTGAATTAGATCTAAAATAGCACCCATTCATATTGACCAGGATGATAAGTGAGAACTTCCAGGTCAGCCTTATGAAGAAGGTGGGAAGGAAGGAACTGTTAGTTAGTGTTGATGTTTTCCAACAGTTCTCAACATGCAAGTACCTTAAAATTCTTGCACGTATACTTGGTGCATTTAACTGTGCATTTTCTTCCAAATAAAATTATTGCTATTATTATTTAGTATTACTGCTCGTTTAATATTTATGGAATTATGAAATAAACAGGGATTGGGTCAGTGTCCTTCAGACTTTGGGATCTAACAAGATATTGAATGTATGGTAATCCTTCCCTTAACATCTGGTGTCCTCTTCATTAGATCAAGAACCCTGATTTTTAGCTGAGCATATTACAACCCAGAATAAAAGACTATATTCCCAACCTTCTTTGCCAGCTAGAAATGCAAAGGGATGAATCGTTACCAGGAAGATTCTGTGCTTTTCTGTCATTCCTCCTCTTTCTTCCTCAATAGTTATACATAACCAAAAGGTAACCTTGAAAAGGGAGCCATAGGCTGAATTTAGTGGAATGAACTGAGAGGAGCCCAAATTCCTAATAGTGCCATGGAGCTCTTTCCCAGCCTAGAGTTGCTCATTCAAGACTTCCTCTCTGCAAGAAAGAATTTAATTTCTTTCTTGTTTAAGCCACTGGTTGTTGTTTTCTTTGTTATATGAGAATAAATCCTAAGTTTTTAAATATAGACAGGATCAATAACAGCTCTATAAAGGGGCTATATTGGAGCCTGAGAGAAGAGGGAATATAGTAATACTAATCTCATCTTTATTTAAAAGTTTTGATATTTTGTTTACATAGAGTTTTTGCATACATTCTGATGTTTTAAAAATATTACATTGGGATTCTCACTTCTGATAAGATAAACTAGACATATTTTCCCCTATTATTTTAAGTACAGCTGAAAGTGTTTGATATATGCAATTATATGTAAACTATGGACTTTGAGCTATAATATGTCAATGCAGTTTCATTGACTATAAAAAATGTACTGCTCTGGTAGAGGATGATGATAATGGGGGAAGCTGTACATGGTGTAAGGGCAGGGCATAGATGGGAAATCTCTGTACATTTATTCAATTTTGCTGTGAACCTAAAACTGCTGTAAAAAATAAAGTCCATTTTTAACAAAACTGATAGAACTGAAAGGATAAATAGACAAAACCACAATTGTATTTGAAGAAGTCAACACCCTTCTCTCAATAATTAATAGAACAATTACACAGAAAATCAGCAAGAATAGAAAAACTCAATACCATCAATGAATGGGATGTAATCCAGTTTCATAGAAAATAAACCATATTTGGGCCATAAATCCAACCTCAACAAATTTAATGACAAACAAACTCAGATTGAGTATTTTGTAACCACAATTGAATTAGAGTAGAAATCAATAACAGGAAGATAACAGAAAAATTTGTAAACATTTGGAAACTAAACAACATACTTCCAAACAATCTATGGGCCAAATACAAGTTTTAAGGTTAATGAAAACATGTGTTGAATTGCATGAAAATGAAGATACATATCAAAAATGTGTGAAACAGCAAAAGCAGTGCAGAGAGGGAGAGTAATAGCACTAAATGAATACTTTCAAAAAGAAGAAAAGTCTCAAATCAATAATCTATGCATTCACTTGAAGAATGTAGAAAATGAAGATCAAAATAAGCAAAAACAAGCAGAAGGAAAGAAATAATAGTGATAAGAACAGGAATAAATGAAACTGAAACAAAAGAGCAATAGATAAAACCAATGAAACAAAAAGCCAGCTCTTTGAAAATACCAATAAAAATGACAAACCTCTAGCAAAACAAATTTCCAATGTCAGGAATGAAATAGGATGTCATTAGAGACCTTGCAGACACCAAAATGATAATAAGGAACTATTAGAAATAATTCTACATGCATGCATTTAACAAGTTAGATGAAAAGGACTGATTCCTCAGAAAACACAAACTACCACAACTCAGTAAATATGAAATAAGTAATTTTAATAGCTCTGTAACTATTAACACATTGAGCTCATTATTTAATAATTTCCTCCCAAAATAATTTCTAGGCCTAGATGGTTTCACTGGAGAGTTCTGCCAAACTGTTAAAGAACTTTAGTTCTTTAAGAGAAATTCTAAACAACCATTTCCAGAAATTAGAAAAGAAAGAAACACTTCCTATTTTATTTTATGAAACTGGGATTAATCTGACCAAAAAAAACCAGATCACAAGTACAAAAAAAAAAAAGAAAGAAAGAAAGAAAGAAAACTACAGAGCAACCTATCTCATAAAGTAAAATCTGTAACTGAATATTAACAAATATATATTAGCAGTTTATAATAGGAATTATACTCATGACCAAGTGGGATTTATTCCAGGGATACAAGGTTAGTTCAATGTTCAAAAATAAATCAATGTGGGCGCCTGGGTGGCTCAGTTGGTTAAGCGACTGCCTTCGGCTCAGGTCATGATCCTGGAGTCCCTGGATCAAGTCCCGCATCGGGCTCCCTGATCGGCAGGGAGTCTGCATCTCCCTCTGACCCTCCCCCCTCTCATGTGCTTGCTCTCTCTCATTCTCTCTCTCTCAAATAAATAAATAAAATCTTTAAAAAAATAAATAAATCAATGTAATCTACTATAAAGGAGGCTAAAAGCAAAAACCACACGATCATATCAATCAATGCAGAAAAATAATTTGACCAAATTGGCCTGGTATTCATGGTAAAAACTCTATGTAAAATAGGAATAGAAGGTAGCTTCATCAACCTCAGAAAAAAAAAAAAAAACATCTACCCTAACATTATTGTTAGTGATGAAAGACTGAATGCTTTCCCCCTAAGATCAGGAACAAGGTAAGGATGTCCACTTTTTTTTTTTTAAGATTTTACTTATTTATTCATGAGAGACAGAGAGAGAGAGGCAGAGGGAGAAGCAGGCTCCCAAGGAGCAGGGAGCCCAATGTGGGACTCGATCCCAGGACCCTGGGATCATGACCTGAGCCGAAGGCAGACGCTTAACCATCTGAGCCACCCAGGTGCCCAAGGATGTCCACTTTTATTAAATATGGTGTTGGAAGTTCTAGCCAATGCAATAAATCAAGAAGAGGAAGGAAAAACAAATAAATTAGAAAGGAAGAAATCAACTGCCTTTTATGTGTGGATAACAAGATATCTACATCCAGTGAGTTGAGGAAGGTCACAGGATATAAGATAAACATAAAAAAATAAACTGTATTTCTATATACTAGTAGCAAACACATCGTTAGTGGAATTAAAAATAAAATATCATTTACAGTCACCTAAAAAACTAAATACTTTGGTGTAAATCTAACAAAACACATTTAGGACTTGTATGAATAAAAGAAAGAATATCTAAATAAATGGAGAGACATACTGTGTTATGTGTTGGAAGACTCAGCATAGTAAAGATGTCAAGTTTCTTTAAGTTGATATATAGGTTTAATACAACTATTATCAAAATTCCAGCAAAATTTTATGTAGGTATAGGTGAGACTGTTCTAAAATGTGTATGGAAATGCAAAAACAAAACAAAACAAAAAAACCCCTAGAATACAGCTAAAGTGAGTTTGCAAATGAAGAATAAAATCAAAGGATTTAGTCTACCTGATTTTAAGACTTATTAGGTAGTTACACTAATCAAGTCAGTATGTGATTGGCACAGGGACTAACATATGGATCAATAAAACACAACAGAGAACCAAGAAATAGCCTCAGACAAATATGACCAACTGATTTTTCACAAAGGTTCAAAAGTGATATAAGGGAGGAATGATAGCCTTTTATGGGCCCAGCACGCTTCCGCTGTGCTACTCTGCTAGGAATGATAGCCTTTTAATACAAATAATGTTGCAGCAAGTGGACATCCATAGTTAAAGAAATGAAATTCAATAAAAGTCTCACACTTATGCAAAGATTAACTCAGAATGGATCATGGACTAAAATGTAAAACAGAAAAATATAAAAACTTTTATGAAAGAAAGTGTAGGAGAAAAATCTTTGGGATTTAAGGGTAGGCAAAAATTCATAAACTTGACACAAAGTGACTTGAAGATCCATAAACTCAATGATCCATAAAAGAAATTAAATTGGACTTCGTCAAAATTAAGCTTATTTTCTTCTTTTTTTTTTTTAAAGATTTTATTTATTTGACAGAGAAAGCACAAGCAGAGGGAGAGAGAGGGAGAAGCAGGCTCCCTGCTGAGCAAGGAGCCTGATGTGGGACTAGATCCCAGGACCCTGGGATCACGACCCAGGCCGAAGGCAGCCGCTTAACCAACTGAGCCACCCAGGCGTCCCAAGCTTATTTTCTTCTTGAAAGATCCTTCAGGTAGATGAAAATATTTGTAAGCCTTATGCCTAACAAAGAACAAATATTTAAGATAATAAAGAACTCCTAAAATGCGACGGTAAAACAAAAAATACAACAAAACAACAAACAAACAAAAATCCAATTAGAACATGTCAAAAGACACGAACAGATATTTCACTAAAGAGGATAAATTGATGATGACAGATAAGCACATGAAAAGACATTCAATATCATTATCCATTAGGGAAATGCAAATTAAAACTACAGTGATTAGGCTGATAATTTTCCAAATCTCAAGTTCTGGTTCCTTTTAGCTTAGAAATTTATCTCCTTTCTGTTGTCTTTCACTGCAAGCCGCAGGGAGAAACCAGGCCATGCCTTCAACATTTAGCTTAGAAATCTCCTCAGCTAAATATCCAAATTCATCACTTACAAGTTTTACTTTCCACAAAACATTAAGACACAAATCATCCAAATTCTTTGCCACTTTGTAACAAGGATCATCTTTCCTCCAGTTTCCAGTGACATGTTCCTCCTCCCTGAGACCTTACCAGAAGCACCATTAAAGTCTTTTCAAAGTAATCTAAGCTTTTCCTTTATTATTATTATTATGTTCAATTAGCCAGCATATAGTACAGCATTAGTTTTTGATGTAGTGTTCAACTATTCATTAGTTGCATATAACACCCAGTGCTTATCACCACACATGCCCTCTTTAATACCCATCACCCAGTTACTCCATTCCCCCCACCCCCCTCCCCTCTGTAACCCTCAGTTTGGTTCCTGGAGTCCAGAGTCTCTCATGGTTTGTCTCCCTCTCTTTTTCTAAAATGTACTTCCAACCCATCCAGCCTCTACCCATTACTTAGTTCCAAGCCACTTCCACAATTTGTTACAGCAGCAGTACCCTACTTCTCAGTACCAAATTTTATATTAGTTTGTTGGGGCTGCCATAACAAAGCCATGACAAACTGGGTAGCTTAAAAGACAGAAATTTATTTTCTCCTAATTCTGGAGGCTAGAATTCCAAGTTCAAGGTGTCAATAAATTTGATTTCTTCTGTGGACTCTCTCCCTGGCTTGTAGATGTATGTCTTCATATGGTCCTTCCTCTATGTGAGTCTGTGTCCTACTCATCTCCTCTTCTTATGAGGACACCAGCCATATTGAATTACCGTCCACCATGTGACCTCATTTTACCTTAATTTCCCTTAAGGTGCTATCTCCAAATATAGTCATATTCTGCAGCTAGGACTTAAACATATATATGAACTTGGGGGAACCACAGTTCAGCCACAAGGCCCCTTATGTATTATTTATTAAAATCAGTATATTTAGTTTTCTTCATTCTCCCAATTATCTCTGAAGATAATAAAAATTCAAGAGTGTGCCTTTTGGGACCAATCAAAAAATTAATCAATGAGCAAATATTACTCAATAAAGGTGCCATTTTAAATTTTATTACGTGTTTACTATATGATAGACAATGTATACATATTAAGTATTTAAAAAGTTTTTAAACAACTCTTTATAAAGGGAATTTTCCACCTAAAGTAGCACTTTCCTAGTAGATATCAGAATTCACTATCATATTTCATAACCAACTTAAACAGCTCACGTAGATAGAAGACATGAAATTGAATGATTCTAGTACTCTAGACACTTATTGAACCTATCTGAAGACACTTTTTACCAATGAACCAGGGGACTTATTTCAACTAATTGTACTGGACATGTGGACTCATTCTGTTCTAACATAGTGCTAGTCTTTGATGATTAAGTAGCATAGCCTCTATCATTAGCTCCTTTCTAGCATTTAAAAGCCCTTTATTTCTCTTTCTATCCAGTAAACAGCTAAGATAATTTATTCACTGCTGTTATGTTCCCTTGGTGGCAAGTTAATAGACGTAGAGTTGTAAGTCTGTCAGGTTCTAAATCAGATTTGAATCAAGGTCTGTTAAATTCCGAACCTGAAGCTCCTGCATTCATCCTGTACTGCCTGTGTGCCCACAACTTCTGGGTGCTATGAATAATGCACACACTTATGAAATACAGTTCTGATCCCTCAAGAGGCTAATGGATCTGTTGAGGTAAATAGAGATGAAAATAATAATGTGAGCAATATTTCAAGAAAAAAAAATTAATTGCTGAAGAATGGAAGAGGCCAAAAGCACTGGGGGCTTTTAGGTGAGAGAGCAGGGTGAAGAAAGAGACTTCAGGCAGCGATGTAGAAAGTATGTAAACAACGCTGAGTGCACTAATGTTCCTGTATCAGGGGTTGATAAAGCTGAACGGGTGTGTGGTAAGGTGTGGCTGTAGTGTGCATACGGAAACTGTATTTTATTCTCTATGCTAATACTCCTGGGAAATGGACCCTACTCATCTCAGTAACAGGCACTGGCACAACAATCCTCAAAAAAGGGTGAGTTGGAAGAGGAGACTTAAAAATGACCATGGGGGTGCCTGGGTAGCTCAGTTGGTTGAGTGTCTGCCTTTGGCTCAGGTTGTGATCCTGGGGTCCTGGGATCGAGCCCCGCATTGGGCTCCCTGCTTCTCCCTCTCCCTCTGCTGCTCCCTCTGCTTGTGCTCTCACTGTCAAGTAAATAAATAAAATCCTTAAAAAAATAAAAAATAAAATAAAAATGACCACAAACTCACCATAATAAACCATGGGGCTCTATTGGAGATTTGTGTACAGGAAGTGACACCTGGTGACAGTGTTTTTAAGAGATTCATCAAGAAGATGAGTGGAAGAGGGGCAATAGGAAGGGGGATGTAAATTACATATTTTAATCAAACCCCCAAATTCTGTAAGTTATTTGTATTGCTTGGGAATTAGAGGATAAAATTAGAGGTGCTGAAGTCAGTTAGAAGAATGAAGTCCTGGGGTGCCTGGGTGGCTCAGTCATTAAGCGTCTGCCTTCGGCTCAGGTCATGATCCCAGGGTCCTGGGATCGAGCCCCACATCGGGCTCCCTGCTCAGCGGGAAGCCTGCTTATCCCTCTCCCACTCCCTCTGCTTGTGTTCCCTCTCTTGCTGTGTCTCTCTCTGTCAAATAAATAAATAAAAAATCTTAAAAAAAAAAAAAAGAAGAATGAAGTTCTCTGATCAAGTGTGAGCAGACATCGAGCGGAGTGCAGACACTGGGGTTGTCTTATTCACAGCAGTGTCCTCAGAATTTACCTCAGTGCCTGGCACACAACTGATATGCAATAAATATTTTTTTTAAATGGACAAAAGCTGAACTGATCAAATTAAAACAGTGCTGGAGAACTTCTAAATTGGGATCGATTATGAGGATTTGGTAAATCCAGGGAAGTTGAGAATGTCCTACATTAGGCTTTCTTTATTACCAGTGTCATTAGATATTTGAGTGGGAGCTAGACTTGGGGAAATAGGTTTTTTCTTTAATTTTAAGTAGTTTCCTGGGGCTCCTGGGTGGCTCATTTGCTTGAGCGTCCGACTCTTGATTTCAGCTCAGGTTATGATCTCAGGTCTTGAGATTGAGCCCCATGTTGGGCTCTGTGCTCAGAGGGGAGTCTGCTTGAGATTCTTTCTTTCCCTCTCCCTCTGCCCCTCTCCCCATGCTATCTCTCTCAAATAAATAAATAAAACTTAAAAAAATAATTTTAAGTAGTCTCATACCCTGATTCTGATATTCATTTTATTACAGAGAATTAAGAAGTATTTTAATAACTATAATAGCTTCAGCAAAAGTTAGGTTCTTGAGTCATTAAAGTTATTGTCTTTAGACTAAGACTACTTGCTTAGAAATAAAAAGTCAGGGCGCCTGGGTGGCTCAGATGGTTAAGCGTCTGCCTTCGGCTCAGGTCATGATCCCAGGGTCCTGGGATCAAGTCCCACATCGGGCTCCCTGCTCAGCGGGGAGCCTGCTTCTCCCTCTGCCTCTCTCTCTCTGTGTCTCTTATGAATAAATAAAATCTTAAAAAAAAAAAGTCATTAAATATTCAGGATCTGATCCTGGATCAGATAAGTGTGATCCAAATACACTGGTATTCAACCTTGTACACAAAAATCACCTGGAGAACTCTTCAAATGCCCATGCCTGCAACTGCCCTCAGATTTCCAGATATAATTTGGTCTGGAAGTGGAGCCTGGATATGAGTATTTTTTTGAAAGTTGCCTGGGGATTCTAATGCACAGCCATAGTTGAGGACCATTTCCCAGGAAAGTCATCTCCTGTTACCCCACCTTCCTACTACACACACTAAATCTGTACTACATGCTTTACCTTTCTCTAAAGGTACCAAGCTCTTTTACATTTTTGTGCCATTGCTCATCCTGTCCTTTGTCAGTCCTACGTCATCCAATGAATATGTACTTAGTGTACTTGTGACCCAGATCAAATCCATTTCTTTCATGGCATCTACTCTTTTCACATGGCCAACTCTGGCATGACCCATTGCTCCCTATTTGTGTTTTCACAGCTCTCAGGTGACTATTGTTCATTTAATTTCCCCACTACATTGTGAGTTTATTGGAAGCAAGAAATGTAGTTCATTTCTTTTAATATCCTGATAGCTTTTCACATGGTAAACAATTAATGTGTATTTGATGCAACCAAAATTGTTTGAAAATACAAAGTAATTTTCAAGTATGTTGAAGTCGCACCCAAAGATTTTTTTTTTCAAGCATCCTCTGTATGTGTTGTATATATCAGGACACAGAACTAAAAACTGGAAGTCGTATTTTATGATCTGGCAGTCTTTTGATTTCCTTGAGTTTTAGTTTCCTCATCTTTGAAATGAGAGACTTGTGCCGGATGGTTCCTAGGTTCTCACTGATTTTAAAAGCAATTCATAGCTTATTGAGTATCAAATTGTCAAATATTCTACTGGGGTGGTAAGAAGACATGCAACTTCATGTTTGAAAGAAACATTTGAGAAGGTCACAGATCAAGGATGCAAGCTTTCTAAAAGACTGAGACTTAACCATGAGTTTATAGAACACTTAGTTTTAAGTTTGTTTAGTTTTTTGTTGTGAGGTTGGGAGTGATGATTTCTAACACTTTACCCTCATTCACAATTTACCACTACATCAAAAGCAAGGTCACTAGAAGAATTTGAAGCCTCTGGAAAGGACAACTAGAGCAAACATTAACCATAGCCCACGAAGCCAGATTAACATAAAACACTATACAAAAAGCCTATTTACCTCAGTTTCTATAACCTGATCCATCATGTCAGGCTTTCAACAAAAAATTAAAAGGCATGCTAAAAGAAAAACAAAAGTACAATGTGAAGAGGCAAAACAAGCATCAGAACAAGACTCCGATATGACATATATTTTGAAATTATCAAATGGAATTTAAAATACCTATCATTAATATGTTAAGGAGTCTAATGGAAAAAATAGACAGCATGCAAAGATAGATGGGTATATAAGTGGATAAAGGGAAACTCTTAAAACTCAACAGGACATGTTGCACATCAAAAATTCAGTAACAGAAATGAAGAATGCCTTTGCTGGGCACCTCAGTAAATTAGACACATTCAAGTAGAGAATCAATGAGCCTGATTATGTCAACAGAAACTTACGACGTTGAAATGCAAAGAGAAAAGAAATGAAAAAAAGAAAAAAAACATTCACAAGCTGACATAAAATCAAAGGTATAACTTCAAAAGAAACAGTCAACAAAACCAAAAGACAACTGACAGAATGGGAGAAGATATTTGCAAATGACATATCAGATAAAGGGCTAGTATCCAAAATCTATAGAGAATTTCTTAAGCTCAACACCCAGAGAACAAATGATCCAATCAAGAAATGGGCAGAAGACATGAACAGAGATTTCTGCAAAGAAGACATCCAAATGGCCAAGAGACACATGAAAAAGTGCTCAACATCGCTCAGCAGCAGGGAAATCCAAATCAAAACCTCCAGTGAGATATCACCTCACACCAGTCAGAATGGCTAAAATTAACAAGTCGGGAAACGACAGATGTTGGCGGGGATGCGGAGAAAGGGGAACCCTCCTACACTGTTGGTGGGAATGCAAGCTGGTGCAGCCACTCTGGAAAACAGTATGGAGGTTCCTCAAAAAGTCAAAAATAGAGCTACCATATGATCCAGCAATTGCACTACTGGGTATTTACCCCAAAGATACAAATGTAGGGATCTGAAGGGGTACGTGCACCCCGATGTTTATAGCAGCAATGTCCACAATAGCCAAACTGTAGAAAGAGCCAAGATGTCCATCAACAGATGAATGGATAAAGAAGAGGTGGTATATATATACAATGGAAT
>NC_138370.1:27861016-27903831 GCF_054177405.1 Leptonychotes weddellii
GGAAGAATGAAGGGAGGAAAATCGGAGGGGGAGATGAACCATGAGAGACTATGTACTCTGAGAAACAAACTGAGGGTTCTAGAGGGGAGGAGGGTGGGGGGATGGGTTAGCCTGGTGATGGGTATTAAAGAGGGCATGTACTGAATGGAGCACTGGGTGTTATACACAAACAATGAATCATGGAACACTACATCAAAAACTAATGATGTAATGTATGGTGATTAACATAACATAATAATAAAAAAAAGAATTAAAAGAAATGAGTAGGACTTAGGATAAACAGATTTAATGCTCAGTATTTCTTTTGCGTCAGTGCTTATCTACATACTGTTTGCATGTTATATTCCAAAAGACCCTGACTTCAAGGACATCTTGAAAAAAGAAAATAAATATATTAATGCAACAGTTACTTTCACACTGTATCAAGGGCACTGCTTACAAAGGCAGTTTTTGGATAAATGCAATTAAAATCACAATACTGATGAAGAAAGTCAGAAATGGCAATAAAGAGGGCAAATTTATCCTTTGCTGGGAGAAATAATAGAGCTAGTGAATATGCAAAGCTGTGTCTTAGAAGATGTTAACTAGTTTCAAAGAACTTCATTTGCCTTGTGTATGCACCTTATATCATTTGTTGGGATTTTCTTTAAAATATGTAGATTAAAATAACTTTGTGTTTTAGAAAGTTATTTTGTATCTGTAGGGTTTTGGTTTCTCTCCTGAGAATAATTGGAAAACTGCTGGGCTATCCTCAAACCAAAGACAGAGCAGGAGGCCAGTCCATCATTTCATCTCCTTCCAAAGCTTGCAAGGGCACACTGGGGGTTTGGAGAGTAGTGTCTGGGTGAACGTGCCAATTCAACAGAAGCTGATACAGAAGAGATGGCGTTCATCTCCTATGCCATTGGTGACAGCTCTGTTTTTCAACCTAATCTTCAAGTTGAATACAACTGCCCAGAGACTCAAACGAACATGTAGTTCATTGAAATTGTGACTGTTAAAACACACTCATACAGCAACCAGCTGCTGGGACAATGTTTGGTGATTTGCCTTAATCTTTTCAATGGTAGACAAATAATTCCAAACGGTAGCAGTAGAGAAGATGGGCAAAGGGATGACATAATGATAACTGCATTGAGACCCTGGCCAGAGTCGCTGACGAAGCTGCCAACAGTGAGCCTACACTTGCGTTGCTCTCACACCACTTCTGCTGGTGGGCATTAAGCATTCTGATGAAATCACCAGCTTGGTGTTCAGCTGGCCTGATTTCTGAGGAGACTGATTGCATTATTCCTTCTCCTGAAAAGGTTTTTTAGGACTCTCAAGGATCCATAGAGATTATACTAAAAAAAAAAAAAAAAGAAAAAGAAAAGAAATGAACGAAAGAAAAGGAGAAAAAAAAACAAACACACAACTCCAGAGTTATCAACAGTTTAATTCATCCTTGTATTCTATCAAAAGGGGCAGAGTCAGAGGATAAACAGAGAGAGCCTGAACAGAAAATGGGTTTTTGGTGAGACTGTTTACAAGCCCTGTATTTTATATGATTGGGTGTCCCTCTCTTCGTTCTTAACTTTCTGTTTTTGTTTTCTCCTTTTTAGTTCTCTTCCAGAAGGGTCCTCCATCTTCTAAAACAAAACAAATAAAAAAAAAAATCCCTGCAGTTTGCTAATTCCCTGTGAAATACTCCCACCTACTGGCCAAATGGAGAAGGCTCATGTCTTAACTTTGTTAATACTTGTACCATGATTTAAGACCACCCTCCAACGGTACAATAATTAGGAACCACAAATGAGAAAATTAAAAAGATTGAGGAAGTTCTTCATTTTGCACTTAGCAATCCACCCACATATTTGATATACATATGGACTTACTATGCAGTTTGCAAATACCCAAAATGAAGCATAACTCTGCAGTACCACAGAAAGCAAATTAGTGAGAAAAGGAATGGGAGATTGGACAGAGAACCAAAGAGACGGTGTGTCTGGCAAACCAGTTAGCATGTTTCTATTCAGATCACATAGGGAAAGAGGCTTGGATGCACAGATGGAATCAGAGACTGTGACCAACATAACCATATTCCCTCTATGAGGAAAATTCCATGAGATTCAAGAAGAAATCAAATTGGGTTCCAAGTTAACTTTTCAAAGGGGATACCTCTTCAGTAAAAAGCCACTCAGAAATGATGCTTCTTCCTTTTTGTTCATTTTTTAATGACTTCATCTGGTAGATGAGGTTAGACACTGGTATATGGAAAAGAGTTTACAATCTAGTAGAGTCATAATCTACGATTATAGAATCAAAGATTCATGTTTCAAAGCTGATAAGAATCCCAAATACTGGTAGCAGCCTCCTCACTTTACTAATGAGAAAATGAAGATGGGGGAGCATAAGAAGCCTGTCCAAAGGCTTATGCTTCAGAGGTAAACCAACAAACTCGATGAAAAAAGAAAAACAGAACTCAAGTTTCTGTATGGATTTTAACTACAATTACCTTGCTTGTATCAGCCTCTCCAGAGCTAATAGTTTCTAAACACAAACACATACTCTCACCAATATAGTGTAGATAGCCATTCAATTGAGTTGAAGTGCCTACCACAGTGGAACATTTTGTTGTGGTTTGTCCACTTGGAATACATAGGGAACAAGAGAGTGAGTTAAAAAGAACAGTGACTTTTTAAAGGGTGGGATCATGGCTCTAAAGAGAATATGGATTAAATCATATTCCCTCAACACTAAGCTTTCTCCAGACGTAGTTAATTTACTATTTCTTCTATTTCATGACACTTAAGGAGTTCAACCAAAAATAGAAATGAAGCCTTCAGAAGATGAAAGGTAAAGAAAGGTAAAGGTGATTAAAATAGCTTCATCTAAAGGCCTTGAGAGACTGAGGCTACAATCTGTAAGCAACATTCCCTAAGCCACAGATACATGAAATCAACAAAAAGATGTCCACCCCAGAAAGCTGATGTACTTTCACTAGCATGTGAGTGTTCTGTGGAGGTGGAACCATCTTCATCTCTGACTTTAGACTTGGTTCTGACATTGACTAGCTGCATGAACTGAGGCCTAGTATTTCTTGACCAGTGTCTGACAGATGGTGAGGATGTTCATTGTGGTATGAAATGAACCTCTTCTTATAGAAACAGAAGAGGGTAGGGTTATACCATTCAGTGTGATGGATGCATTTAGATCCTTAAAAGATAACATCACAATATGGTTATTATTTTCAGAAGCATTATACACACACACATAGGCACACACACACACACACTCATAAGTGCTGGTGTAGACACTTAAAAAATGAAGTTTTTACTTACTTTTGTCAAATAGAGCACATTTGTTGAAAACTAAATTTTTAAGATAAAACATTTATTCATTCTCATTATAAAGTACAATTTTTCCAGAATATTTGAATGCCCGGAGGTAAATTATAGAGATGTGTACAAAGTGAAGCTATTTTCTAATCAAATCACTGACATGTTAAAAAAATTCATCTGAGTGGGAAAAAAGAAAAGTTCTTCATCACATTGTCTTTATTTCTTAGATGGAGTTTTTTTTAAGATTTTATTTATTTGACAGAGAGAGAAAGAGAGAGAGCACGGGGGGCGGGGGGGAGTGGCAGAGGGAGAAGCAGGCTTCCGGCTGAGCAAGGAGCCCAATGCGGGGCTCAATCCCAGGACCCTGGGATCATGACCTGAGCCAAAGGCAGATGCTTAACTGACTGAGCCACCCAGGCGTCCCTCTTAGGTGGAGTTTTAAAGGCACAGCAGTGAATGCTTCCAAGAAACCCCCAGAAGTACCAGCTGGAAAAGCAGGGTAGCTTTGACCAGTCCTCTCCCTCATGTCCCTCATGCAGGGGAGCAGATGTTACCTGCTGGACGTCACTCCCACCTGCCCGTGTATCTCCACCAGCCACCACATCTCACCTGCTGTGGTGTCTTCTCTGTAAGTCAGGGTAATCCCTTTACAACTGGGATCCAATCACTTAACGTCCTTCTCTGAAAGCTTTCAAGTGTTTCCTCTTGTTCTTGGGATGAATTTTTGTTGGTCTGTGTGTATTTTTAATCCTAACCTGAATACAAGGCCTTGCGTGATCTGGTCCCCTTCATACGCAGCCAGCCTTCTCTTGGGTCATTACTGTGCATGCAACCACTCTCTTCAGAAGTGCCATCCTTCCCAACCTTGCCCAAGATGGTACCTCTGCCTAACGGTGGGCACAGTGCTTGTTCCTGGCCTCTCCACACCCACTGGAGGATCTGACTGAGGTAGCATGTCATGCTTCAGCCCTCAGTTTCACACATGACAGGCTTGAGGCAGCTTCTGGCCTCCTCACCTCGATTAGGTCCCTCCTTCCACCACCTGTTTTTTTCCCTCAAACACTTTTCCTAGTTTCTAATTGTAAACATCTTCCTCAGTTAACTGTATGCCCTGTGAGGGAATGAACTAGGTTTCTTTTGTTGACCATTGTGCTTCCATTGTGCCTGGCACATAGTACTTGCTCAATACGCACACAAACACACACACACACACAGAAGATTCTGGCTGATCGTAGGTAGCCAACAGAATAGTGAATTTTTTCTTTTCTTTAAATTATCTAGTACAAGGGGAGTCCTTTCTCAGTTATTGTAAAAGGTAATGTTGTTTCAAATTGTCTCTCTAGTTCTGAATAGTGAATTGCTACCAAGTGACAAATGGCAGCTTTTCCTTCATCACACACTTCTACCATGCCACAATAACTCAGTAACTCTGAGAAAAGTTACCAAATTTGAACCTGTTAGCAAAGATAGTAACACTTTGAATGGCACTTGATCCAAATCATATGCCCTTTCCCCTACACACACACACACACCCCCCGCACCACTCAACACATACACACTGCTCGCAAAAGCACACACACGTCACCATGCGCCCACACACACACTCCCACCACCACATGCACACACGACATGCACACACACACACCACAAACCACACACATTGTATACACACATTCTGAGCACACATACACACACCACATACCATGCCCTGTGCATAAACAACTGCAGATGGCACACTTCCTTCATGAAAATAGTTTGTAGTGAGAGGTGGGAAATATGGAGGAGAGAAGTGTGGATAACTTGGGTTAAAGTCCATGTAGAGTCAGTATTTCATTCACCTAACATATTTCTAAGGATCTAGGATTTATTCATTCAATCTCCAGATATTTATTAAGTTCTGGTGACTTGCCAAGCATGTGGCAGGTGTATTACTTGACACGGGCTACTCAGTAATGAATAAAACAGGTATCCCTAAGCTTGTGGAGCTTACATTTTGTGAGGGAAGATAGAAAATAAACCAGACAACAGGAAATAAGGTAATTACAAGAAATGCCATGAAGTGCCGTGAAGGAAAGGGCCATCACAGAATCCTGGGGCCTGTGACCAGACCTCCTTTCTAAAGGATGGTCAGGAGAGTGTGGTGGGCCATTGAAAAAGAGACATGAAGAAAGCGGCTGCTGGGGGTGCCTGGGTGGCTCAGTTGGTTAAGCGACTGCCTTCGGCTCAGGTCATGATCCTGGAGTCCCTGGATCGAGTCCCGCATCGGGCTCCCTGCTCGGCAGGGAGTCTGCTTCTCCCTCTGACCCTAACCCCTCTCATGTGCTCTCTCTCTCTCATTCTCTCTCTCAAATAAATAAATAAAATCTTTAAAAAAAAAAAAAAAGAAAGCGGCTGCTGAAGACACAAGTATGTGTTCTAGGCAGAGGGCACCGTGTGTCAGAAAGGCCTGGAGAATGAAAAGACTTTGCGTGCCCTCGTAGCTAGGATGGGGCAGTGCGGCTGCAGCACTGTATAGATGAAGAAGTGGGGGTGGGGGGGCAGGAGGACCACCTACCCCAATCTGCCCAGGACCAAGGGTCTTCTCAGGATGTTAGACTTTCAGTACAGAAGCTGGGACAGTTCCAGGGAAACCAGATGACCCAGACACTGGAGGTTCAAGACAAATTTGGAAAGACCGACTTTGAAAGAAATCCACACATTCCTTGACTCAGCCATAGAAACTAGTATTACCATGACCATAATATATTAGAGGGACAAGCTACCTGGCTGTTTAATTAAAATTGAATCTTTTTGTTCTCATAGGACAATTGCTGGGAAAGGGGGAAAGAGATGCCTAGATGGTATCTTGGAAAGAATTGGTAGTACTTTGACAATATTAAATAGCAAAAGTTAGGAAAATAAGAAAGTTGAATTGATGATGATAGCTTAACCATTACTTAAGATTAATCAGACTAAGTAAATAAGCTTTAACTTGGAAACTGTGATCTTATTTTCCAAATAGCTAGCTATAGGGGCTTATGCTCATGCGTGCATGTGATCTAAACACATAATTTCTTCCTTCTTTCCTCCCTTCCTTCCTTCCTCCCTCCCTTCCTCTTTGCTTTATAATCAGTGCCATTCAGAAAAGGAACTGAAATAGCTAATGGTTATCTTTCCTTGTTTTGAGTTTTATGCTTTTCAAAATATGATCACACTACCTTATTGAATCCCCACAGTAATTCCATCAAGTATGTTATTATGTTATTTTCAACATAAAATAAATGACTGTGAAAAGTAAAGTGACTTATTAGACATCACACAGCAACTTAAATGAAAGACTAGGGCCGGAATTCAGGGCTCCTAACTCTAGACCAGAGTCCTTCCTAATATTGCCCTATGCTAGCTTAATGACTAGATTTTGTGGAAATTATAGCTCAGCTTAGAAGGAAATATAACTGTGGCAGCAGTTCTAGGAAATGTTGTAATTCTCTTCTAGAAATAGTCTGCCACATAGAGCAGAATCATGGAAGGCTCCAAAGGACAACAACATTTCTCCTGGGTCTCATCACCTTGTGTCAGGCCATCTTCACAATAACTGGGGGGACTAGGCCCCCCATCAGGCTCTGACATTTTGCCTGCCACGTGGGTGCACTGAAAGGCATGACATTTCTTATGCCTTTGAAAAAAACATCAGAGAAAATAAAAGAAATTGCTCTCATTCTGAACTTTACCTCTCCTGGACCAAAGTGTTTGCTGACAGGGCAGGGATAAAAGCAAGAAAGGGGACGGTCCCATAAAGAAGAGATCAGAGGAACAGATTCCTGGGCTCAAATATTTAACAACTGACCAATGTTCGCACCAGTAAAAGTACTTTCTATAATACCTGCCCTATCGTGCCTTTCTTATTGATGAGTTAAGCAAAAATCTTGAGGTACTCCTCTCATCTGTCCTTCCACAATTACTGAGCATGTGGTATCTGCTCAGGTAAAGAATCAATTCACTGACACACAGATGGCTGGTTGCCATTCCACCAAAAATAAAAAAAAATTAAAAAAAAAAAAAAGAAAGAAAAGAAAAAAAAAATGAAGGTGTTTGCAACAAACCAAATAGCCCATTGACCATTGACCATAGCCATGAAGGCTGTAATTTCCTCTAAGTCAGAAAGTCAGTAAAAGAATTAGATCTAGAATTCTTGTCTTCTGAAGACCACGTTGTGGACCTGGTCTTCTCTTGTTCATTCATTTGCATCCTATGAGTCAGCATTGCAGTGGTTAGCTGACCCTTGTTCCTGGAATCACTTATCGCTATTACACCTGGCCTCAGGACTCATTGATACACTAAACTCTAATTTCTGGAATCATTACCATGTGATCATGACATCACAGAAGCCCAGCAGTTCCGTCTCCTGATCTTTCAAACAAAGCCGCAGAGTGATAGTGGGGAAGATCTGGGAAAATGGCCTGCTCAAGTGAGATCCAAGCAGCGTTTATTCTCTCTTCCTTTGTGACCTTCTTGCTTGGACTCCTCATCTTACTCATTTTCAGACTAATCTGGAGAACCATTAAAAAATGGCAAAACATCAAGGGAACAGGAATTCTCTTGGTCAGTTTCCTTATTTTGGATCCTACTGTATGAAGATTGAGACAGGTTTGGCAAGTGACTGGGTTTAGAAAACAATTTAAGCTTCACTCAGTTTTCATGAGCTAATAGACCCAGCTCTAATCCAATGCCTTATAAAGGGGCTGATCCTCCCCTGGGGTAGAAAACAGGACCCCAGGACACCATTCCAAAGGCAGCAGGTACAGAGCTGGGCCTCCTCTCCCACCACTCAGAGAAAGAATGTCTGCTGTGCCTGATGATGAATGATAGCTCTGGAAACAGAGTCACTATTCTTAAAAAAAAAAAAAAATGTCCACAAACATTTACATCTATGACTCTATTTTGAATTTTAAAATGATAGTTGTGCTTGGTACTATGAGGCAGGCAAAGACCACCATCAGGTCAACCTTACTTTCATAAATCACGCATGCAGGATGCATATGTACTTAACACATGTACATTGTCTTTTATATACCATGTTAACACAACACACCTAGTTGTACATATATTCATATGGAAACCCATGCATACATTCACATGCCATCCAGCCACAAATGCAGAGACACTATTCACAACCAAACAAGCTTTGCAAGGGTGGGGGCTGTGGGGTAACAGCTAGCAAATGATGATGACGAGAATAATGGTATCTTAGATAAGACTTTGCTTAAGAGCTGAAATAAAACTCTCAAATGCTGTATAATGGCTGTTCTAATACCGGTGGTCAAAGGCAGAGCTTTATTATGCCCTGTGTGATTTGTTCCCAATTTTTGTTTCCCAAACTTTGTTTTACTGATATAGCAATTTCCATAACATAACACATTTCACTTGTGCGTTGTAGTCAATATTGAAAAGTTGCTTAAAACATTTCTCTTAATGGTAAACATTGACATAAAATAACAGAATTTGTAATAACTTGGTAACTTTTTAAGGTCATTGGCAATAATCATAAAATGGAATTCAGGTTTCTGCATTCAACATGTACCCAGTATAGTAGTTCATAGATTTTGTTGCTAAATGAGTCCCCTCTATTCTTAATTTTTGTAACGACTTTAAGCAGTGGCATAAAAACTGGAAAGAATTCTGAGGAGCACTTACTCCTTAACAAGACTGATAGAGTACACAAATGAGTACTGGGTATGGAGAATCTGCCTTCTACTTTTTTTCTTTTTTCCCAATGCACAACTGAATTGCTAGAATTGTTTAATCTCCTTAGATTTCTGCTCCAGAAAATGTATCTTTTCCCTCCATTGTATTTATTTTTGTGTGGTTACAAAAATGTGAGAACCTATTTGTCCATAAACATTTGCAGTATTTTTCCCTTCTTTGGGATGTAATTCATGTCTACCCTTCTGTCCAGAGGTGTCTTAATTTCTAATAGGAAGCAACTATTATGAGATGTTAAGAAGTAGGGTCCAAGCCTCCAGAATACTCTACTTTTCTGGTTTTGAACCTTGAGAGAATTTGATACGAGCTGAGTGACTTCTCAGTAACTTGTTATATTTAATTAAATCGAGAGTGTTGTATTTTTTCTCTAAGCCTTTGGGAAAGTTGGCCTAATGCAAAAAATGTCACAACTGTCAAAGATGTTTTAAAAATTATTTGGAGTCATAGTTTTCTCCTTAAATGTGCATTTTTAAAATGTTTACTACATTCATAAGTATGATTTTATTATATCTTATCTTAGGGTCAACTTGTTTTCCCACAGAAGGCTCCTCTAATTTCATAATGAAATTCAAAGAAGTGTTCCACATTAATGTTATACTGAACATTTTTTTTTAAATCAAGTCTTAGACATCTCAGGAATGCACATGATGAGTCATAGATATTAGAGGGCAAATCACTGATCAAGATATGAGTTCTATTATCAAATAGTTATTTAATGAGACTTTTCTTTCACCATTCAGAGATTATGAGTAGAAAAATTAAGTCTTTTCAAAACCCTGGTTCCATATATAATGAGTTTTTCTAAAAGTCAGAGGGTCTCAGTCAGCATGGTGTGGTGAATTCTAGCTCACTTGTGTCTTTCTTGGTGGTAGCTTATCAATAGATATGGGGGCTAGTTCAGACTCCAGCCTCTTATCCCCTGCTTATGGGCCAGTCATATAATTTCTCTATACCCCAGTTTCCTTAGCAGTAGATAGTGGTTTTAATCACACTTATTTTGTCTACTTCATAGGATTACTATAAATTTAAATATAATAAGTAAAGGCACCTTATAAATATGAGGAGGGATTATATCAGCAGGATATGTCACCAGATAAGGAACTAAAAGCAACATAAAATTGCTGAAACTTTCCTTCTTTCCCCAAAAAAGAGCAGATACTTAAGTAATCACTAAAAACCAATTTGTAATCTTTTTCCTTTGTCCATGTATCTTGATAGAAAAGGATAAGAGATGTTCCCAGAGCAGGAAGAAGCATGCTATTCCCAATCCTGATCACTACAATAATGTCAGTTTGAAGGGTCTAGGACTGAGAGCATGTGAAGAAGGCATGGTGACCACAGAATTCCTAATTAAAAAGCTGTGCAAAAGACCAGTAAAATGCAAACCCAGTAAAATTCATTTCATGATATGCTGAATAAGGGATTTTGGGGTTCTCTGGGTTGGACAAAGTATAGTAATTTCTGGCTGATAACTCAGCAGGAGGCTCTACCAACATACATAAAACAGATTACTTTCTCTGGGATCCAGCTCACTCTCACTTCTTTTCTCTTCCTTATAGGAACTACTCTTGACAAAGAGCATCCGTAGTAAACATTTAAAAAGTCTCCACTTCCAAGGAATATTTCGTAATCGTATAGAAATGCTGCTTTCAGCACAGACCTTTGTGGGTCAAGTGTTGGTAAGTGCATTTTCATTGTTAGCTTGCAAACGTACTTTAGCCATGAGTGTGATTATAGTCCGTATATATAATTTTATCACCTAGGTAAACATCTGGTGTTCCCTGGTGGCCTTATCTAAAATATCACTGCCTCCCCACTGCCATCTCCCTGTGTCTACCCTATCCATATTCTGCTTGTTTTTAATTTGAATATAATTACTTGGCATTATAGTTTCAATTGATCATTAGTGTATGTGCTAGAAGAAAAGCTTTATTAGGACAAAGATTGTGTTCATTTTGTTTTCTTTGTATGTAGATGGATGCCCGGCATATAGATGTGCCCCAAAAATGTGATGTTTAGGGAATCATTGGGCCTGAAATGTACAATTTTCTCCTCCTTTGATTCCAATAGCCTCTTTTCTTCCTTATATACAAACTAGTCTCTTTTGCCTCTGTATGATGATATTCATCATTTTACTACCTATTTTAATCTAGGTAACTTGCACATGTTAAAATTCAATTCAGGTATAATCTCATAGGGGAAAATCTTACCTTATCTTCATATTAGGCTAAGAGTCCATCTCTAAGCTTCTATAATATTCATTGCACACTGTTATATCTGTGTATATGCCTGTCTCTTCCAGTGTACTGTGAGCTCCTTAAGAGAACAGACTAGGCCATGGAAATATTTATATCACATTGTCTGGAAATAGCAGATGCCCTATAAAGGAATGAATTGATCTGAAACATTAAAACGTAGAATCTATATTTTGAGGGTATGCTGCCATCAGATGGTGATATGGTGGAAGTAGATATATGTGAGCTAGAGATTATCCTTTGCTTTTTTTGTAATTGGTGAAAACATTGCTCTGTTCTGGTTAATGTTGTTTAATTAAGATAAAATTACTTTTTAAAACGTATTTGGAAATATATACATATATAATTGTTCTTGATAAAATCTACAGGGAATGTTGAATCATCTGGGAATGTGCCTCTCCCTTTTTCTTTCTTCTAGTTTTGGTCCTTTTTCTGAAATGCCTGTCAGTATGACCTGTTAGAGAAGAATTTAGTGATTCTTCCTGATTAGATCAGGGATTTCTTGGCTAGGATCTCTTCAAATGTTCAAATCATGTGTGACTGTATGAGGATAATATTGGGAATAACATATTAAAGGTCTCTGGGCTGAGGGAGAAGATAACTTACACCATCCACCATATGAGCATCGCATATGGGAAGTGGGTGAAGAAGGAATGACCACTGATTACATACCAATAAAAATTACTTCTTTAATAATGGAAAAACTGTTTTTTTCAATCTGTTACAGCTGATGATTAAGTAGCTGGAACAATAGGAGGCACAGAGTAGAGTTTAGATTAGAATAAACACTCTAACATTGAAAGGCACTCCTCAGTTAGAGGTTCCGAGCAAGTATTTTATGAAAGGCTGAGAAGAGAACAAAATGGCTTGTAGATTTCCTTTCCATCCATCCATCCTTCCTTTCTTTGTAATTCCCTTACTTCTTTCAACAGATACTTACTCTTTGCCAACTACATGCAAAGCCGACATTCTAGACATGGTGAAAATGCAGACAAGAGTCTTAAGTCTCATGGGACTTAGATTCTAGTGGGGGTAGAGATGACAAATATGAATATAAATAAAATAAATTCATACGGTGATCAATGCTACCAGGGAATTATGAGTGATGTGTTTGAGAGTTTCGGTGGAAATGGAGTTAGATCACATCAGATACAGTGATCAGAGAAGAAATCTCTGAAAAGTTAAGATTTGAGCTAAGACATGAAGAATCAGAAGTATAAAGCCACTGAAGAGGAAATAAGGTTACTGACAGAGAGAACAGACTTGTGGAAGTAAAGAGCTCAGCTTACTGCAAGTACCACAATAAGACTCCTGTGCTAGAGGTCACGGAGGGCAGAGCAGAATGATGTCTGAGAAGAGACAGGAGAACCATGCAATGCTTTGCACTTCATACTAAGGAAGTAGGCTTTTCAAATGGAATAATTTTACTCTAATGCAAAGGGAAGTCATTGAGGGTTTTTTGAGCATGGAGCTGACATGGTCTAATTATGTTTTAAAAATTCAAGAGGCACTAAAGTTTGAAAATAAAGGAACTGTCAAAAGTATACCAGGCAAGTGACAACAGAAATTGGGAGCACATTTTAATATCAGATAAATTTGAATTCAGGGCAAAAAAACAATAAATGAAGCCAAGTAACCTGTATTAGTTTCCTAGGATCACTGTAACAAAGTACCACACACCAACAGAAAACAACAGAAATTTTTTGTCTTGTGGTTCTGGTGGCTAGAAGTCAAGGGTTGATTCCTTCTGAGGGCTGTGAGAATGAACTGGTTCCATGTCTCTCTCCTAGCTTCTGCTGGTTGGTTAGCAATCTTTGGTGTGCCTTGGCTCATACATGCATCCAGATCTTTGCCTTCATTTTCACGTGGCATTCACATAATGTCTCCTCTGCTTGTGTATATATCCAAATTTTCTTTTCCCAAGGACACCAGTCATACTGAATTAGAGCCCATCCTCATGATCTTAAATATATCTGCAAAGACCCTATTTCCAAACAAGGTCACTTTTGGCAGTACTGAGGGTTAGGACTTCAACATATCTTTTTTTTGGGGGGGGACACAATTCAACACACAATATTTGTGATGGTAAATATAACAAACCTCAACCAAAATATAACATCATGAATATCACCAAAAATACAAATACCAAATATCATCAAAAATTACCTACACCAAAAATATAACTTCAAGATAATAAATTTAAAAAATTATAAGATATAAATAGAAATACTAAAAACACATTGGTTGTAGGAGCTTTTAGTTCACCTATCATATAAGGATATAATAAATAGGAAAAAATAATCTTAAAAAACAAAATTCAACCAGGTAAACTTGAAGATGTAATTGGCTTTATTAAGCAATTCATGAATCAGGTAGCATCCCATCTAACAAGCAGGGAGATAACTGAGGAGTTGTACAAAACAAAGTTTTTATAGGAAGGAGATTGGAGCAAGGAAGCTATTAGCAAAAGAAAAGAAAAAATTTTTTCAGGGAAGGTCACCTTTTAGGGGATAGAGCAGGCAGATTACCTCACTAGTGCTGGTCAGGAATTTCCAGACTGATTGGTTTAAAACTGCATTGCCAGGAAAGGCTAAAACAGCAAGTAGGTTAGATATTAAGTCTTTTGTGGGGCTTAATATAAATGACTCCATTTTGGACCTGTTTCTTTTTAACAATAATAAACACAAAGAATATCAAAGTAACTTAATTAATAAGAGAATCCTGATTGAAATGATGAAATTCCATATGCTGAAAACAAATTAAACTTACAAGTGTCTATGAACTATTTGTAAAAATTTAGCATATATTGGGCCACAAAAAAACAGTCCCAATTACGAAACCTACAAAGTACAGACAGACATTAACTGAACACAGCACAATAAGAAATAAGAAAACAATAAATAAACCCAGAAAAAAAAGAAAAACAAAGACCTTACAGCTACAAATCGTAACATTTCCCTCTCTCAAAAGAATCTTAACTCAGAAAAATCAAAGTAACACTTGCAGTATCTTTAAAACATAAAGATAATGAAAACACCACATACCCCTTGCACCTAGAGTACAAGATGGAAGTGGTTCTGAGTTAAATGCCTAACAATAAAAACTTATTTTGATAAATGCAAATAATTAAAATAAATGAATTATCAATCTCAAAAAATTAGAGAAAGAAAACACATTAAATCTATGCAGAATATAAAGTTAGAAATTAATGAGTTATAAAACATCTTATTTAAAACAATAACACAGAGAAATCAATAGCTAGCCTAAACAAGGAAAAAAAGAGAAAAAGTACAAATATATAAGAAATAAGACATTAAAATGAGGATACAAATAAAAAGCAAATTGAAAGCTATATAAGCAATTAAATTTGAAAACTGAATGATTCCTTAGGACAATATAAATTACCAAAACTAATCATAAATGAAAGAAACTTAAACAGACAAATATCTGGAAGAAATACAGATGTTGTCAAAGACCTGTATCACCACCACCACAATCACCCCTCCTCCCCCTCCATCTGTGAGAGACCTAGATGATTTCAAGGTCTAGTCAACCAAATCTTCAAGAAGTGGATATCCCTAATGTTAATTAAACAGGGTGTGGAAGAGAAAGAAAACATTCAATTTTCTTTTTTTCAATGAAGGCACAGTATCTATATCAAATCCCCCAAATAGAGCAAGTAAAAAAAATCTACAGACTAAGATTTTTTAAGTATCCTTAATACTTTGGGGGAGGATTCATAGCCAATCACGCAGTGGAAGAACAACAAAAGGACAGAGGAGGAAAAAAGAGAGGAAGATGAAAAAAGAGGAAAAGCAAAAAAAAAGAAGGAAAATTCCAATAATCAAAGGGGAAAATATATTATTTTCAAAACAGGATACCTTCTAGAGATCCCTCTCTAGATTAAAACATGGCAAAGTATTAATCAACTCTGTAGCATCTGTGTTTGTGTTGTTTTAGTCATCACAAGTTATGTTAGGACTATCTTTGGGAGATTTTCTTTTGCATTAAGTTCCAAATATAGTCCTATTCCTAAACCATCTTTCCTTTTTTTCCAGGGCAGAGGGGTTGTAATTAATTGTGTAATTGACTATGCTTCTCTGTTGCTTTGATGGCTAGAACATTCAGAACTAAAATTATGGCTTATCTTTAAAAAACGTATCTATTTTTGGCATCATTCTAGGCACCATTTTAAGTCCACATTCTGTTTTCCCATCTTCCCTTGCTTTTATTTTCTCAGGTACTCCAGCACTTTATGTGTCTTTGTATTCTGTTTTAACTTCTTTCCATAAATGTGTAATCTTTTCTGTGAATGTGTAATCCTTTCTGTAATTTGTAAACAAGCCCTTAGCTAGAGCAAGAGTTGTCAATCTTAGTATTCAGAACAACTAAATGAGCAAAGGAAGCATCACAATTTGTTTGGAAATGAGACAAAAATATTTCAAAAATAATGCTGGAAAAATTGACTAAATAAAAATTTTTTTCACTGGGTTTTGCTCATTTTCATAATTCAGTGGTACTTCTTAGGGAAAAAAACATAAAAACCAGTCTCTTATTCATACTTTACATCCATTGTTTTAAAAAATAAAATTTAAAAACCTTCTCTACCACCTTGAGATGAGTTGTATCTTTATGTTTTATTTTCCATTTTCTTCCATTATTTCAGATTTTATATTTAATATACTATCAAGCATCAGGGACTTATTTTGTATGTGACTATGCCTTAGAAATCTTTATCATATGGGGGCGCCTGGGTGGCTCAGTTGGTTAAGCGACTGCGTTCGGCTCAGGTCATGATCCTGGAGTCCCGGGATTGAGTCCCGCATCGGGCTCCCTGCTCGGCAGGGAGTCTGCTTCTCCCTCTGACCCTCCTCCCTCTCATGCTCTCTGTCTCTCATTCTCTCTGTCTCAAATAAATAAATAAAATCTTTAAAAAAAAAAAAAAAGAAATCTTTATCATATGAATAACGAAAAAACTGGCAGGAGATACTAGACGATATTCACTGATTATTTGTGCATGGTTACATTGTCTTTTTTATGCACATGGCACAATATTCAAAAACTATCAAAGGGTACACAGTAAAAAATTCATTTCTTCCTTACCCCCATCTCCATCCACTGCTATGAGCTCTTCCTTCAAATCTCAAGATTCTCAGCAACATTCTCAGATATATTTTCTTCAGGTGTTTAGGTGACTTAAGACAACTCTTCTCCCCCAGAAGTTGTATCTATAAAATTTAAATTTTGAAATAATAAAATTTATTATTTCTTGTGGCAGTTCTTTGTGGAGACTAGTAAAGTAAGTGGCTAATGCAGCCAGTGAAGGCAAAATTAGATCCGAATTCAGGTTAGTTAACGGATCTCTTGTGTCTTCAAATTGGAATATATCCTGGGAAAGTGGGGTAGGGTTGTTCTAACAGATTTCCAAAAGGCCGGCTTTGTTCTATATCAATTCTCCAAGTTTCATGGGTGAGATTTCCTAAAATGGGTTTACCTGACGACTTCTCACACCAGTTCTCCTCTCCCATCACCCTTTTAAAATCCATCTTACAAACAGAGGTATTGTCATTACCTCTTTTTGATAAATGAAGAATCTGATGCACAGAGAAATAAAATACAAAAATTATAAAATGGGAATGAAAAATACTATCTGTAGTTTATTTCTGCACAGAGAAATAAAATACAAAAATTATAAAATGGGAATGAAAAATACTATCTGTAGTTTATTTCAATGAAAAAATGAGTTAATGTATTAGAATTAACATAATCTAATGTAATGTAATCTAATCTAATGTAATGAGTTACTAGTTAATATGTAAATATATACATGTATGCCTAGCATATAATACATATACAGGTATAACTTATTAACATTTCATAAACAATACTTAGTGCTTGCCTCTATAAACAAAAAATGATTAAAATTGATGCTCAAGCCTAACTCATTCTAGCAAGAAGTAATATCCTTAATTAACTGAAAATATCTACCTCATTTGGATAAATTTCCTATAGTTTTACTTCTTGGGTTTGAAAATTTTTAGAATTTGTAGTATAGTTATGTTGCTTTAATCAGATGTGTTAACAATTTAACAATTCAATCTAGAAAAAATTAAAAAAAAATTTATAGACAGGTGTCAGAAAATTTAGATGTCCTTTTAGTTTCTTGCACCTATCTTGAGATTACAAACATGTTTTCCCAGGTGTTTCTTACACGTGTTAAGCAGTAATTACTGAATCAACATGATAATATACATTATAAGCATGATAAGGTCAGGTTTTTGCCAGTTGTCCTGGTTTAACTGTTAATAGAGTTACTTTCATTCTTAGAAGTTTATGTATTTGCACAATAAATAATATAGCCCCCTTAGTTTTAAATGAAAAGATTTGTTTTTTGAAGCCAGAGGTCACTTTCCAAGAAAAAGGAGCCACTAGAAGGAATGCTATTTTGAAAGTCTCCTTGACTGCTCTATAGACTAAACTCTAACTTCGGTTAGAAAGAACACTTTTCTCTCTATACCTAATTCACACCCTTCCTCTCTCATGATGGCCATGTCCCTCTCTTTTGGTTTCATTTAGCCTTGCTGGAGATTTCTATATTTCGTTAGTCTCAATGATATAAACGTATGTATATATAATTAATATCTTTCTTATCCTTAATTTCAATATCCGTTTTTTTCCCATTTATTTTGTCTGATTTCATTCTCCCCACTCCAGTCAGTTTTAGTGAATGATGATACATAACATGCTACCCCACCAGTTCAGGGTGAGAATTTTTCAATAAACCTTCTCTGATACCAAGCCTGCTTCTTTTCCTATCAACCAAAAGTCTACCCGAAGCTTGGGAAACAGCTGACTAAATGGACCCTGAATTTATTGGGAGAAAAACATGTTTCCCCTTTGAAAGAAGATGAGGCAGGGAGAGCAAGTTCAAGCCCCTAATGGCTTAATAAGCAATAAACCTGCTGCTCCCCCTGGTGAAGCTTGCCCTTAAAGGAACATCCTTAACCCACAGGTTATTTTTCAACGTGGCAGCGGCTCACATTGTTTCTCATGGCAGGGGGCCGTGGGCTTCTTCTGGAGCCTCCACCCTCCCTCGGCCAGGGTACGGCGGCCTCCGCCATCTTGGGTTCCTCATGCTTCCTCTTTATCACCTGGCGCGGTTGTGGAGAGCCACCCCCAAGTGGTGTGACGGCTTTTCAGGCCCCACCCTCCGCTGGGGCTTCTTCTCCCAGTAGGCCAGGTCAGGAAGCGGCCACACCGGTCAGCTTGTGGGGCAGACACCTGGCAGAAACAGCCACCCCTCAGGGTCTGGGATTTCTAGGGCTTGGTGGAAGGCGGTCCATGAGTTATGGTCGATGATTGGCTGTCCCTCTGCAAAAGCAGCGCAACACTGCTCAATCTGCTCCCTTTGCACAGCTTCCCGTCTCTCCGTCGTGAGGGTTCTGGCCAGTACTTTGCTTCCTCATGTTCGTCAATTTACTTGTCACTGGGTCTCCGAGTACAGAGTTTATTTTCGCTGCTGGGCCAGTTTGATGATCTGAGTCTTCCTGAGCTGTCCTCATACTTCCTCCTCAGTCCGCTCGCTAAAGGTCTGAGGTAACATTCCTTATCAACCTGGGGATCCCTGTATTCGGGTCCACCGCGGCAGCACCTCGCTTGGCTTAGCCTGGAAGCCGCAGGAAAGCACTGCGCATGCCCGGCTCTAGCTCCCACCGCGCTTGCGCAGCCTGTGCTCGGTGCTGGCCTCATTTTTCTGGCTTGCGTGGAATTTGTTTTACAAGAATTTTTCCTCCGGGTACTTCCTTGGCCATATCTCATAGACTTTAGGAAGTATTATTATTTTTATGAGTGCCTAATTCGTCTTGTTGTTTGAAATTTTAATTTTGATTTCTTGTTTGAGTCATGATCTAGTTAGAGAAATGCCAAACACTTTTGTTTCCTTGGGATTGAGTGGCTATCTTTTCTACTTTGGTAAAATTTTTGGTCCAAGAATATCACTACTTTATGACTTCTGGTTTATGAAATTTATGGGGAGATCCATTGTCGCCTAGTGCATGTTCAATTTTTATTGCTCCATTGACTTTTGAAAGAATATTATGTTTGATATATAAGCACTATTAATTATGTTATATGTATTTTCCATATCCTTAATTATTTGCTGACTGATTGAAGGGGATATGTCAAAAGTTTTCATTTATAATTTTGTAGCTTTATCTTGCGTTTCCAACACATTTTAAATTACATATTTTATATAATATCAATTACTGCATAAAGTTACCTATTATATCTTACTGCTTGCTTGTGTCTTTTATCTATATGAAATATTGTCACAGTTAGTGGGTTGTGTTTTTTTGCTTGAGTAGTTTTGAATACAGTATTAGCATGTAACTTTGCTTTCGTTTTATTCATACTTGATTGGGATATCTTTGCCCATCTGTCAATTTTTTGTCTAATTTCCTGTTAAATGTGTCTCCTGTAAATATCATGGAGCTGGATTTTTGTTCGCTTATGGATTTAAGAATACATTTTATTTGTTAATTTACCAGGGGAATTTGATTATTCTCCTTTATGGTGATTTGTTTTATTGGTCCTCATAATACTTAGAGATTGAGTTTGCTGCATAACAGAATATCTAAATATAAGTGGGTTAAAAAAAACAAATGGGAGATAAGTTAGTAAAGAAAAGGAAAATGGGTATTAGGCAGGTAAGACCTCTGTCACAGTCTTAGTTCCTTATCTTACTGGTGAGAGCAGCATTACATGGTGACCGTAAATTTTGAGAGACAGAGACTCAAACACTGCGTCCTCCACTTACTACTGTGTCATCTTGGGCAAATTCATTTTTCTAAATTGGATTTAATTCATACAATATGAATAACCTCCTTTAGAGTATTGACGGGAGAATTATATGATAATACATGTAAACCATTCAGGGTATGCTAAACATTGACCACTGGCTGATATTTTCATTTATTTGTTAATTTTTATTACTTCTATTTATTTTCTTACATATTTTGACTTATATAATTCCATTTTTAATAGGATATCATAGACGTATGTGGTAAATCAAGTTCAGAACAAATTTCCCATACTATATTTCCTCTGTGTATCTCTGCATGTTTTATATTGTATCTTCCCCTTGCATGAGATCTTTGGCATGTTTTTCCACCATACCAGCCCTCCTTCATTCCAGAAATTGTTGAATGAATCTGAACATTCAGTTCTAGATTGCTGTTGTGTTTTTTTGTTTGTTTGTTTGTTTTTAGCATTATACATCTGGTATAAGAATTTTTTCTTCATATTTGTTTTAGAGTCAAAAATTAATTTTATCAGTTTCATTAGGCACCAGTTGTCTTACATACATGCTTTCTGTTTCTGAATGTTTTCTTTTTCTTGAGACTCCCCATATTCATTTGCAAGGGAAGGTGTGGGTGGTATACTTTCATAACTTGAATGTATAAAACATTTTTTTTTCCTTGCTGTCACTGGTGAATAACAGTTTTGTTGGGTGGAGAATTTTTGACTTTCCATCCTTTTTCCTAGAATACCTGTAAATGCAGTTGTTCCAATATCTTCTAGCACTTAAGGCTCCCTGTTAGAGATGAAGCTCATGTGTCTCAGCTCCAAATCCACCCTCTCCCCTCTGCTTTGTGAAATGAGGCCAGGCCTCAGCAATTACCTGCGTCGCAGTTTTTCCAGCACTGCCAGAGCAGGCTTCCATCATCTCCTCAGAGGTACCACCACCAGTCAGGTCAGCTAGGACCCCTCCTCCAAGGTCTGAAACTCAACTCCAAAGGGCACCTCTTTTAAGATGCTAATGTTGATAATCCTGACTTTTTTTTTGTTGATTTCCCAGACAGACTTTGGGGTGCAGCTTCTTTCATTTACTGTCTCTATATTATTCCCATCTTCTCCTTTTACCTTTCCAATCCTCCAGTGCTGTTTAACAAATTTTTAGAATCTCACTAGGAACACTAATTGTAATTTGACAAAGTTTAATTACATATTCTATATTAATGCTTTCATTGGAGGTCATTTTATCTCTCTTCTCTGCTTGAGCCTATTTTCTTTTTTTTTTTAAAGATTTATTTATTTATTTATTTATTTATTTATTTATTTATTTATTTATTCATTCATTCATGAGAGACAGAGAGAGAGGCAGAGGGAGAAGCAGGCTCCCCGCTGAGCAGGGAGCCCGATGTGGGACTTGATCCCAGGACCCTGGGATCATGACCTGAGCCGAAGGCAGACGCTTAACCATCTGAGCCACCCAGGCGCCTTTGAGCCTATTTTCTTACACTTTCCATGTAAATGGCATTTTCTGTTGTCTGCTAATATTCATAAATGAAGGTTTAGAGTATTCAGTGTTCCTTGTTTACTGTGTTGGCTGCTGTTGTGTTCTGTAGATACACACATAATTAGCCACCTACTAAATGGGCAGTTTTAAGCCCCACTGTGGAAATCTGTCCCAATTTACTGGGTGTTTTTCCACACAGACAAACACTGGGGATAATGCTATGGCCAACAACTCCACAAACAAGGCTTTCTCTGGGCCAGGTCTCATGTTTTTCAGTTTATTTCTCTGACTGCTTTCCCAGGTGCTTCTGGGAAAAGTAGTGTTGATGCTGCTAGCCAAGTGGTCCCCCATCAGCAGCGGTGTGGTGGCAGTCTCCCACAGGTCCCTCTGGCTTTGTGGCTTTATCTTCAGTGTATGGGCTCAGGTGGAAGGCTTTCTACCCACACCCCCCCACCATCCACCCCCAAACAGCCATTGCTTCCAGATTTTGCCTCCCCAACCCAAGGGAAATTTACATGTCCTCTTGGAATTTCCTCCTATTTTTGCCTGACTCACTGAGCAGTGTTCATAAGCTGCTAGCTCCCAGTGCCTGCTTTTGGTTGGGTATACATTTTTCTGTTTGTTATATATTATTTCTGGATAATATTCTTTTGGTTTGTGGCATGAGGTTGGTATTGTTCTTAGTTTCAATGAAACTAAAATTTTATCTTTTTCAGAGGGGGTTGTGTAATTTCTGTGGTTTGGAGGATTGCCATCATCTTTCTGGAAGCCTGTCAGTATATGATTTATACTTGAAGAATCACTTAGTAAGAGAGAAAAATATCATGTGTAAAGAACAGAAAAATATTTCATGAAACTATTAATAACTATCAATACTGAGATATATGTATATAATCTCCACATATCCACTCCCAACATCTGTCCTGAGCTGCAAAATACATTTCTAACTGCTGTTAGACCCACAAACTTAGTAATATCTCTATCAACATTTAATGTAGATATTAAAATGGAACTTACAGTGAGAGCTGAGAGCCCAAAGAAATAGATGCCAGTAACTGTCAGGTGTTAAGTAAACTGCAACATTGCCACTTACAAAGCAATTGGAAGAAAACAAGTTGAAGCTCTTAGCCTCTTACCCAATCACATGTAAATTAGGGTAAGTTAGTTCTTTATGTATTTTGGAAAATAACATTTTTTTAGATATATCATTCGCAAATATTTCTCCCATTCTGCAGGTTGCCTTTTAGTTTTATTGATTATTTCCTTCGCTGTGCAGAAACTTTTTATTTTGATGAAGTCCAAACAGTTTACTTTTGCTTTTGTTTCCCTTTCTTCCAGAGTCATATCTAGATAGAAGTTGCTACGGCCCATATCAGAAAGGTTACTGCTTGGGAAAAAAAAAAAAAAAACCAGAAAGGTTACTGCTTGTGTTCTCCTTATGATTTTTATGGTTTCAGGTTTCACAATCAGGTCTTTAATCTATTTTGAATTTATTTTTGTGTAAGAAATGGGTCCAGTTTCATTCTTTTGCATGTTGCTGTCCAGTTTTCCCAACATCATTTGTTGAAGAGAATTTCCATTGGATATTCTTTCCTGCTTTGTTGAAGACTAATTTACTATATAGTTGTGGGTTCATTTCTGGGTTTTCTATTTTGTTCCATTGATCTATGTGTCTATTTTTGTGCCAGTACTTTTTGATTACTACAGCTTTGTAATACAACTTGAAGTCCAGAATTGTGATGCCTCCAGCTTTGCTTTGCTTTTTCAAGGTTGTTTTGACTGTTGAGTCTTTTGTGGTTCCATACAAATTTTAGGATTGTTTATTCTATTTCTGTGAAAAATGCTGTTGGCATTTTGATAGGGATTGCATTAAATGTATAGATTCCTTTGGTAGTATAGACATTTTAACAATATTTGTTCTTACAATCCATGGGCATGAAATTTTCCATTTCTTTGTGTTGTCATCAATTTCTTTCAACAGTATTTTATAGTTTTCAGAGTCCAGGTCTTTTACCTACTTAGTTAGGTTTATTCCTAGATATCTTACTGTTTTTGGTGAAATTGTAAATGGGACTGATTCCTTAATTTCTCTTTCTGCTGCTTCATTATTGGTGTATAGAAATGCAACAGATTTCTGTGCACTGGTTTTGTATCCTGTGACTTTACAGAATTTATCAGTTTTAGGAGCTTTTGGGTGGCGTCTTTTATTTTTTTTTTTTTAATATAGAATATCATGTCATCTGCAAATAGTGAAAATTTTACTTCTTCCTTGCCAATTTGGATGCCTTTTATTTCTTTTTGTTGTCTGACTGCTGAGGCTAGAACTTCCAATACTATGTTAAATCACAGTGCTGAGAGTGGACATCCCTGTCTTGTTCCTGACCATAGAAGAAAAGTGCTCAGTTTTACCCCTTTGAGGATGATATTAGCTGTGGGTTTTTCATATATGACCTTTATTATGTTGAGGTATGTTCCCTCTAAACCTACTTTGTTTGTTTGTTTTTTTTTTATCATGAATGGATATTTTACTTGATCAAATGCTTTTTTGTTTTGTTTTGCTTTGCATCTATTGAAATAATCTTACGGTCCTTATCCTTTCTTTTATTAATGTGGTATATTATGTTGGTTGATTTCGAATATTGAGCCACCCTTGTAACCCAGGAATAAATCCCACTTGATCATGGTGAGTGATTTAAAGAACTTATAAAACTCAACAGCTGAAAAACAAATAACCCAATTTAAAAATGGGCAGAAGACATGAGTTTTTTCAAAGAAGACACAGATGGCCAACAGACCTATGAAAAGATGCTCAACATCGCTGATCATTAGGGAAATACAAATCAAAACAACAAGGAAATATCACCTCACAACTGTCAGAATGCCTAAAATCAACAACATGAGGAACAACAGGTACTGGCAAGGATCTGGAGACGGGAACCCTCTTACACTCCTGGTGTGAATGCAGATGGTGCAGCGACTCTAGAAAGCAGCATGGAGTTTCCTCAGAAAGTTAAAAATAGAGCTACCCTATGACCCAGCAATTGCACTACTAGGTATTTACCAAAAAAAAAAAAATTCAAAGGGATACATGTACCCCATTGTTTTAGCAGCATTATCTACTATAGCCAAATTATGGAAATAGTCCAAGTGCCCATCAACTGATGAACGGATAAAGAAGATGTAGTATATATTTACTCGGCCATAAAGAAGAATGAAATCTTGCCATTTGCCACAACATGGATGGAACTAGAGGGTATTATGCTAAGCAAAGTAAATGAGTCAGAGAAAGACAAATACCATATGATTTCACTCATATGTGGAATTTAAAAAACAAAAGAAGTGAGCAAAGGGGACAAAAAGAGAAGGAGGCAAACCAAGAAACAGACTCTTAACTATAAAGAACAAACTGATGGTTACCAGAGGGGAGGTGGGGTGGGGGGATGGGTGAAACAGGTGATGAGGATTAAGGAATGCACTTGTGATGAGCTCTGGGTGATGTATGAAAGTGCTGAATCACTATATTGCATATCTGAAACTAATGTTACACTGTATGTTAACTAACTGGAATTTAAATAAAAACATTAAAAGAATTAAGTGAAATTGGAAATAGAAGAGGATTTTTAGAACAAGTTCTGTGTGGCAGAGGTGTGGGAGTGCTTTTGTCTCATGTCAAGCCTAGGGAAAGAGGCTTAAGAGGTATCACTCAGAATTTTCAGTTTGCATCTCTTGGAACGCTGGGGACACAGAGGACTGACTTCTGGCTCATTTGTGATAAGGGGCCTTTGAGCTAGCTGCTCTATGCAGAAGTTGTCACACTGAAGGTAATCTGACCTTCCACTATCTGTTGAGGCAAAGAATGCTTGAGTTGTTCCAGTGGCCAGATTTGGGTCACATGTGAGAGTTTTCTCTTACCTGCTCAAGTAGGCATCTGGAGTGGTACGGGTCCCAGCAGAATAATGGCATATGAGGTGTACTGAGAAAAGAGTTGTGACCAACCAGTTCAAGAACATGTTTCCACCCAATTCAAGGGAACTGCAAAATGGGACCCTTATGAGTATTATCCCAACTGCAACCCTTCTCCCCGCTCCCCTTTCATTTCTTATCCCCTTTACTTTAAGGTGACCTGAAAAGTCATGGAGGCTGCAAAAGATTTTATTCAAATGCCTTGATGGTTTTGAAGGGGTAAGCTTCTGATTACATTGACAAACCAAGCACATTGCCGTGTTAAAAGCACTTGTTTTCTTTTCCTCACTTCAGCACATCCCATCCTGTCAAAATCCTGACTATCCTTTAGATGGACTTGTTGGAACTGTTTCTTCTACAGTATCATAGGCAATTCAAGTCCAGAGCCTATATCCAATAGCCCTCATTCCCAGCATGTAATACAGTATATAACACATATTAAGCACTTCATAAATGTTTGATGAGTGAAGGAATGAATAAATGATAGGACTTCTTGAGCAGATGGAGGGACAAGCTGTTTATACTAAAATATGTGGGAATTTAAATTATATAAGTAAAATGAGTGGGTGTATGTCATTTATTGAATACCCAGTAAAGGTCCAATCATTTTTTCTTGAATGAATGAATGAATGAATGAATGAATGCTAACATAAATGAATGTGTGAAAAATGGCTACATACACATAGGCAAGGTTAAAAGAGAAAACAATTTTGTTGGTTGGTTTATTCTTTATGTCAGTAAAATGATTTGCACATTGGCCGTGTTTTTTTTTTTCTTTCTTTCCAGGTGATCCTTGTATTTGTACTAAGCATTGGGTCTCTAATAATCTATTTCATCAACTCTTCTGAGTGAGTAAAATCCCCAGTCACCCTTGTCTGCTGTGTCAGTAGGTTGCCAGCTAATTTGGAATTTTCTGTCAGGAATAATGCTTAACATGCTTTTAGACATACCCACACACAAACTCATAAAAAAGGATAAGTGTTCCCCACCCAAGAAGCACTACACCCAATTCCACAAAAAAATTGCACAAGTTTCCCCTGTATCCTGTCATCATGAATTGCTAGGGGCTGTGGTGCTACACACAGGTCTATTCGAGAGTCTCAGAGACTAGAAGCCTCCAGCTGTGGTCTCCACCCTTGGTCTCCACTGAGGAGGGTGTTCTATGCCTTTGGAGTCCTTAAGTGTTGAAACAGAAGTTCTGTAGTTGTTTTAGAGTTTCTCATAGGTTTCAAACAACTTTGGATGGTTTTGAGAAAGGAAAATGCTAGACCTTACCTGGGATAAAGGAGCACATTATTGTCTGCTCTTCTCTAAAGCCATTCTCTTCTTCTAGGCCCAAGCTAGAACAGTTTCTTGGACACAACCCAATCTAATCTGAACCCCACACTGATCAGCTAGCTAGGAATTACATTGGATTTCCAGCTGAAGTAAAATTAGGATTACAGGGCCACTGAAGTCAGGCTATTTTAGAAAGACTAGGGAAACTAACAGCCTTTGTTCTGTGAACTCCTTACTGATCTTTTAGGAAATTTTCCTTAAATTTGGATCAGATCAATCCATTTGACTTAGAGTAGCTCTGTATCGGAGGAGTACAGAAGCCAAAATGTCCTGGCTAGGTAGATGGTTTTGCAAACCAAGAGGAGCCACATAATCTCTATGCCCCTGAATCCTCATTGATAAAGCAGAAACAGAACCAATAAGCTCTGTGAAAGGAAGAACAGGTAATTGCCTTGTTATTTTCAGCTCCATGTGCAGTCCATGGTTTTGTTTGTGCATACTTCTCCTCCCAAGAGAAAAGTAATTTCCTTATGATGTGAATTTAAGTGTCTTGGACTAACCAGTTATGGTGAATAAATAGAACACTGACTACTCTTTGTCTTCATTTGGTCTTGTATAGTCAGAGCTTTTAAAATGTACATCTTTATACATTGCTCTTGTTTCTTTTCCAGCCCTGTTGGAAGCTGTTCTTCATATGAAGACAAAACCATCCCTATTGACTTGACTTTCAATGTGTTCTTTAGTTTCTATTTTGGGTTGAGAGTAAGTATCTATGGAAAGAGTGAGTAAACAGATGAACACAACAGGTGCCACTCAAAGAGAACTTCGTTGTACTATCTGCCTTTGTTTTCAGGCTCTAAAACTAGAGGGTCTGTGCCCTAAATTGTCCAATGTATAAAGAGGCATGAAAACTCTCTCTTGCCCTTGAAACTGTATCTTGGCCAAAAATCCCAATGCAAATGAGAATGATTCCTTTTTAAATATCATCATCCTGTCATGCTGTCCTCCTTATTGGCTTCCCACCTACCACCAAGAAAGCTTTGCTAATAACCACAAGCTAGCAAACCTGAGTAATAGCCTCTGAAAATGTCATTGGTTCCACTGATGGCATATGTGCCATATAACTGTATAAAATTTTTGCATATCTTTGTTTCATTTTTGTTATACTCATTTATTAAATAGTTCTCTCGTTCCACAGGAATTTATTGAGGATCCATCCTAGATCTAGATTTCATTGTATTTATCCATGCCATGTTTATGGGAGAGACTGTGTGTGTGTGTGTGTGTGTGTGTATACACACATACAAGTGTATATATGTATGTATATGTGTATATAGACATATATAATGTGTGTGTGTGTATATGCTCTGTATTTTTATGACCTTCCTTCAAAACTTAACTCTGACCACACTGACCATCAAAATCTTTTTAGAGTAACCTCCCTCTGGAAATGCTTACTTTCTTAATCTAAATAGGGAAGCTCCGACACGTGGTTTGGCCAGCCAAGTTTCTAGATAGTTGTGCTTTTTCCACTGAAGGCCATCCTAAATCTTCATTGCTCACAAATAGGAGGCTTTATCTATGCAATTATATAAATCAGAAAGTTCTAGGAGCAGCAGGAAGGTCAAAGTGTTTATTCTGAAGTGTGAAAGTTAAGATCTGGTGAGTAAAATGGGTTCATGTTCATTTATTGAACACCCACTAAAAGTATGTTTCTAATAGAATGAGATCAAAGCTTCACTGGATGAGTGAAATGTAGCTGAATAAAGCCACTCTTATGTTCATTTTAAAATTGTCGAGGGTAACAGAATTTGGAGTCTTTTGTTTCCATTTCATAGTTTGTGGCAGCCGATGACAAGATCAAGTTCTGGTTGGAGATGAATTCAATTGTAGACATCTTTACCATTCCACCAACCTTTATTTCTTATTATTTGAAGAGTAATTGGCTAGGTAAGTGTGTTGTGGGAATCAGGAGCAATTTCTAAAAAAAAAAAAAAATCCTCCATGTTCACTCATAAGTACCCTTCATTTTCCTTTAAAGCCTAAATGCCGTTTAAAAAATTTATCGTCATGATTATATGGTTTTGTAATATATTTTCAGAACTTATTTTTTTTTAAACTCAGTACCTGGTGATATACCTGATACAGGGTAGGTGACAGTAGCTGTTTATTGTTTATGGACTGACTCATCCACAGCCTGAGAGGGAAGGCCCAATCATCCCATCCCCCTGCAGCCCCTCTATGCTGGAATCCCACAGGGACTGGAAGAGATGAAAAACCTCCCTGGGTCTTGAAAAGCTCTAAATCATCCTTTCCGGACAGGCTGTTAGAGATTTATTTAATTATTTTGTTTTTAATATGGATGCATGGACAGCACGTGAGCATTATGTGGCTTTTATCAGTTTTATGGAATTTTATATTATTATCTATTACCTATCAAATATTCCTTGTGGTCCCAATTCTCAAACTATGTAAAGTAAAACATCATGCAAAAACTGAGGAGCAGATCGCAGAGATTCTACAGTCAGGAGTTTAAGTGGTTTATGAGTAATTGCCTGTTCTAAAGAGGAGTTCAATAGAGTAAAATGTTAAGTAGTGTTTATTATACGTGAGCTATGCTTCCTCAGGCTTTATATTATTAGCTCAACAGCCCTATGAGGTAGGTACTTATAATTCCCATTTTGCAGATGAGGAACTACGGAAGTTAAGGGAACTGCTTTAGATTACAATAGCTGTTTTAGTGTCAGGGCCAGGATTTGAACTAGAGGTCATGCACTTAAACCTCTGGTGTGTTGTATTTGAGCATCTCTAGGAGAGGAAGAGTATAAATAGTCCCAAAGGTGTTATAACACAGAGTGCTCCCTGAAGTGACCCTCTCCTTTTGGCAGATTTCTCCTTTTGATTGCTTTGTAGGTTTACGGTTCTTAAGAGCTTTGCGGCTGCTAGAACTCCCTCAAATCCTGCAAATTCTCCAAGCCATCAGAACGAGGTAAATGCTAGCCCTGCCTTAAGTCCTGCTTACTTCCTGGTTTGGATTAGGAAATTAAAATGTAAACTGAACCTTCAACTCATTTCCCATCAGAATTTCAGTGCAAATCCCATGAAATCCCTTAGCTCCCACGATACTATTCACTCACTCACTCTCATTGTATTAACATCATATACTGGCTGAGAACTTTGCCATCACTTGAAAGAGTTTGTTTCTTCTTTGTTTTGCAGAGCTACGATGTACAAGTCCATTTAGACTTTAATTCTGTGTCTCCCCTCAAAAAAATTTTAAAAGTAATTCAGAGGCTTTGGTTCTACATACTTGCTATCATGAATCACATCTCTTCTGTCTAGGAATATAAGACCAATTTCTCTGAGCATGAGGTACCCAGTAGCAGCCGTGAAACTGCTTACAAAAATAGAGCCACCTAAATGTCTCAAAAAAAAAAAAAAATCCAAACTCTCTTGAGCAGCAATACTTCTAAAGTTTTAAGCAGTTTGGTTTAATGTTACCCACTGAAAATCTCCATGTCTCTATGTTCTCCCTAGAAGCATCAAATTTTATAGGCCAGTTGGATTTCACTGCTAAGTGTTCATGGTTTATGAAGCAGTCGGGACTGGGCTGTTCTTGTGTAACAGGTGGCCCTACCTGAAAACCATAGAAATTTCAACTAAACTCTAGAGCTTTACTTAGGAAACAGGAGTTTATCTGATCCCCTTCACTCAAAAGATCCTGGTATGAGTTTAGCAATATAAGTCATTTCTGTGATCTACTCAAAATTCCATTTTGCAAACCCATTCTCTGGATTCCTAGGACACTGCACTTTGTATAGTTACTTTAGACAATGTAGAAATCTATCAAATTTATTCTATGATGATACACTTATATTTTTAAAAACAATCTAATATCAGGCTAGTGAATGTCATAGCAACGTGTAAAGATTTTGAACAAGTGTGTGTCACTGGCTATGTTAAGAGCTGGGCATCTCTGACTCTAATGTGTATATGAATCAAGTAGAGGATGTAGATCTATAGATCAGGGGTGGGGTCTGGGATCCTGCATTTCTAATAATGCTCCCAGGTAAGCGTACCATTGCTTCTGGCACAGAAGAGTAGCCAGATTTTAGAGGATGGGGTATTGTGTTTTTCTGGAACCTATCAGAACCCGACAGTTTTTTGTCTTTCTTCCTCTAGCAATGCAGTGAAGTTTTCCAAACTGTTATCAATAGTCCTCAGTACCTGGTTCACTGCTGCAGGTTTCATTCACCTGGTAAGCATCTCATCAAACTCCCTAATCTTGCTGGTCAGCATGAACATCTTTTCTTTTAAAAATTCAGCCAAACCTTCTGAACTCCTGTCTCACTGTGTGAGGTTTATCATTTTACTTCCCCTTTGTGGGTCTTCTGCACCCCCATATTTTTACAAATACATATTTCCTGCACTCAGGATATCTATGTTCCTTCTTTCAACTTTCAAAACTTGCTCTCAGGAAAGGATCTAACAAGCTTACCCTTCAAAAGAATAAGCAATAGATGAATCTTATTGCTATATCTTCATGGAGGTCTCAGCATTTTACAAAAGAATAAAAAGTCAAAGAAATGAAGGCAGTGAGAGATTTTCACACTAATGAAGCTGGAGAGTTGTGGGAGAGGAATTGGTGAGTAGCTAAGGGGAGCTTTGGGGCTTTTTTAGTTCTCCTGAAATCTATCTGCATATATAGCTGCCTCCTTTGCCTGTAGGAAAGGCTCATTCTTATCTCACATAATCAGCTTTATAATAAATAGATTTCAACAATAAGGAACAAACTCCTGGACTTTATTGCTTGAGGACAGTTGAGGAGCAGTCATTAAAAATGCAGAAATTGAAGTAGGATCTTAAAAACAGAGGTCATTGAGAAAAACAAAACAAAAAATACAGCAGGCATCTTTCCCTTGAGTCCTTATTTCAAAATTAATTAAAACATTAACAATAAAAAAGAAAAAGTTTGAAGTTACCATCTTCAGCTGAAAGCAAACTGTCAAACACCAAATGCAAACCATGATATGAACCTTCAAGAAATCTAAAACCAGCCGCATCCCTCCTCAGTCCTCAAGCAGGAGAGAAATTGCCCTGAGAGAAGATCACAGCAATACAAGCAGATTCTGGATCTAGAGTATGGCACCTTGGTGCATGGGCCCACCATGGGAGCAGCAATCATCAGTGTCCTTCTGAAGACCTGTTGGTAATCACAGGATGGTAGACAAGGGAGTGCTACAGGAGAAACCATGGTAACGGGAATTTTTCATCTTCAGTAGCAGTTCTAATGAAGGGCTCTTGGGCTGAATGTGACCCATCAACATATTTTATTTGACCTAATTAGTTTGTATTTTCTGTTCTGTTTTTTTATTGCTTGCTCACTTTTATGGTGAGCTCACATAAAATCTCGGATTTCTGGATTCTTTGGGAAAATACAAAGTTCTGGCAATCCACTCTCCCAAGGCCACCAATAGTCTTAGTGGAAGACTAGCTGCTCCCTGTTAATAGCATGTGCTCTTGAGTTAGACACAGTTTCAACCAGGCTCACTTGAATCAAAGTCTCTTGCTCGAACTTTCTAAACATGTGAACATGTGCCCTTGTTGGGCATCTAGTCACCCAAGTGAGGAGACCTCCAATGAAGGATGCATGTAGAGAAAGATGGAGAAGCAACCAGAAGCCTTGTGATGTAAGGGGATCCACTGTAAGTCACCCCAACAATTGTTGAAAACCTATAAGAGCTAGATCCCAGAGCAAAGAAAATGGCAGATTTTCTTGGGGAAGGATATTTGAAATGACAAATCAAAATGAAAGCTATAATTGTCCCAGCTCACCATCTTCACATATACTTATTGGCCTTCAGCTAAAAGTTGATATGATTAAAAGGTGAGTATTAACCAGAAAGTAATCAGGATGGTGCCCATGCTTAAATTCTGCCAAAAATAGCAAGGAGGTGTGGTAGAGAACAGAGACACATCAGTATATAACAACAGTTCTTTAATGTAATAGAAGAATAACAATTACAAGATAATTTGTCCAAGGAAACAAAGGAAAAGTTAAGAAACAAAGCACATCCATATTTGAGAAAAAATGCAAACAAAAGGCTTTAAAAACTAAAAATATGAATTTAAACAAAATATATAAGGTTTAAAATAAAGGATTATTAATCAGCAGCAGGAGTTGGAAAAATGGGCTGAATGATATCAAAGAAAAAGGAAAAAGTATTACTAGAGCTGAAAACTACATTAGAGAGAACCAAAATGTAGTCAATGTGACAGAAACATGCTCAGGAACATGGTGGACAAGTTTGCGGCAAAAACATTGACATGGAAAAGAACAAAGGTACTCCAAGCAATGTCAATTGAACAAACTATAAAATTAGTGTTCCTGAAGAAAAGGTCATGAAAAATGCTTTAAAATAAAAATATAAATAAATATAAATATATAAAAATATATTTTATATATAAATATATATAAAAACATATAAATAAAAAATAAAATCTGTGGGTTAGATGGTACACTGTATCCCAGGGAAAATGACCCTGAATTATATATTCCAATCATATTCTGGAGCAGTTTACTGACCTTTAAGAATAAGGAGAGAATCCAAGCAGAAGAAAGCAAAGTCTATATAAGAGGGAGTCATGAAACCAGCCTCAAATTTCTTGTCAACATCAATCAATACCAAAGGTGACAGAGTAGGGTCTGCAAAGTTGTGCGAAAGTATAGCCTATCCTGCCATTTTAAGTACTCAAGAGAAAATAGCACCCATGGGTCCCTTTTAAAAATGTATCTTGATATAAAATCCAGCCCCATAGGAGATGAATCAAAACCAGGAGCTCAGGAAAGAGGAAACCATGATATAAAGTAGAGGTGGTGATTATTGAATGAATTAGAAATAGACTAAGATATAACTGAGGGAATTATGGTTGCAGACTTCACGCACATGTACAATATAAAGATAACATAACTTGTGCAAATGGTGGGGAGGTAAAGAGATGGGAGAGCATTCTTGTGTCCTCCTTTATAGCATTTCTTATTCAAACAATGTGAAGTTTTAAAACATAGCATTTCAGTTTTGAAAGATGGAGTTAAAAATAGAAAATAATTCAGTATCTTGACATTGGTCCATAATCCTTTACCTTAATATTTCCCATCTGGGACTGATGGGTCTATGCTCACATGGTTAGAAGGAAGAGCAGAGTGGACAAGTAGGCCAGCAGGAGGCTGCCGAATCTGAGAGAGGTGCTGGGAGGGAGAGAGGGGAGGAGGATGAAACACTAAATACTCCCAAAGAGAGTGAGCTAAACCTTAAAGCGTGATTTAACTTTCACTGAAGGAGATTTCCAGGTTGAAATAAATTTAATTTTCGTTTATATAAAATGTGCCAGGATAGGATTGAATCCCTGTCCTGAGATGACGCTATAAAAGACACTATGGGGTTTTAGCTTGAAACTATCTCAAGCAACTCTTTTAATCCTGGGGAGATATATATGACTCAAATACATATATATGACTTAATCTGTATGGTTTAAACTGGTTTTCTTATAATATACTAGTCTCAGAAAACAGTGAAGACTACAGAAGTTAGTGGAAGCAGATTAGTAGACTTTGCAACAAAATCCACTGCCAGCCATGAGAGTTAAATATAGATGTATGATCCCTTTCTTATTTTGGTGTAGGTATTCTAGGAGTCCATACCCTTAACCTACTCATCAAACTTAAGAAAAGGTCACTTTTAGGGGCACCTGCATGGCTAAGTCAATTAAGCATCTCACTTCAGCTCAGGTCATGATCTCAGGGTCCTGGGATCAAGCCCCACGTTGGGGTCCCCACTGAGTGGGGAGTCTGCTTCTCCATCTCCCTCTGCCCCTCCCCCATTCCTGCTTGCTCTCTCTCTCTCAAATAAATAAATAAAATCTTTAAAAAAAAAACTTAAGAAAAGATCACTTTTAAGAAGTGATCAAATACCTGAATGAACAATGTTATTTCTAATTTCTGTTTCAGTTCTTAACACTGAAACAAAAAAAACTACTTTCCTCAGGCATCTCTAACATTTTATCATTTTTGTGCTAAATAGAAATGGAAAACATAGGAAATATGTAAGCTATTTGGAAAAAAATCTAAAAATGGAAAATGGAAAGTTGTATACATTATATAGTTATTATTATGTATGATATATATCATATTTATAAGTTTATGTATATACTATAAATATGAAGTATAGTGTCATTGCCTAAGTTACTCATTTTATTTAATATAAAAAAGATAATCTAATAAATTTAGTTTTCTTAAAATGTGAAGACTTAGGGAGAAATCAGAGGAAATATTCTTCAGAGTTTTTTTTAATCACGGAAAAGATTTTTTTTTTGGAGGTGGAAAATAACCTGGAAAAATTTTTTGTTTGCTTTTCCTTAGACTCTAGCCTTCATGTGCTTAAGCTCATTGAAATGAAGTGCTCATGTAAGTGCTTCTTCTTTTTTTTTAAGTGCTTCTTTTTTAATGATAATCCTGAGCTAGTGGAAAATGATAATAAATAATAATTGCTCGATCTGAGAGCCTTTGGAGTCTCATGACTCTTGGATGCTATGATTTGCCCAAATGAAGAGAAAGGGATATGGGCAACCAGTCCCCCAGTGGAGCACTCCAAATGTGGGCTCAGGCTACATGTCACCACAGAGTTCAGCAGTAATCACAATGAAGGAATACAAGACTTCACAATCACTATCCACACTTCGCAAACCCTTTAGTGCAACCTGGGAATCACAATACTTCGTTTGGATTGAATTAAGTGAAACTAGTCTAGTGTTTTGTCTATTCTTTATAAACTTGCCCTTGGATTCCATTTAGAGAACTTTCCTGAATCTTCTCTCTTTGGACAGGTGGAAAATTCTGGTGATCCCTGGCTCAAAGGTAGAAATTCACAGAATATATCATATTTTGAGTCTATTTACCTGGTCATGGCAACAACGTCAACTGTTGGCTTTGGAGATGTGGTAGCCAAGACATCCCTAGGACGGACCTTCATCATGTTTTTCACTCTGGGGAGTTTGGTGAAGAATATTTTTAATATCTTTGAATATAGCTACATAAACCAAAAACATGTAGTTAATGGTGAGAAATAAAACAATATAGGTTTGAGATTGAATGTTGCATTGTTCAGAGCAGGTGTCAAATGAAAATGGAAAGATATTTAGAGCCCATATTTTCCAAACTGCATCCCCTAGGGCTCATGACGTAATTGCTTGATTGCCAAGGATGAGGATGGCAGACGAAGGAGAGCAGACTTTCCTTATTAGCCTCTACATTGAATTGAGCGACCCTATATTCCTTTATCTTTGGCCATCAGACTAAAGTCTTTCTTCCAAAGAGAAAGAAGGGCATTTGAGATTTGATTTGAAGAAAATTCTGTTCTTTCCAGACCAAATGAGTAAGCTCTCTCTGAACTAGCATTCTATTTCAGATATGTGAACATCTGTACTTGGTTCAGGAGTGTGTCATGGACAAAGGAAATCTTTTCTTTTAGTGACTTTAATTTCAATCCCTTAAAAACCATTAACAGAATTCTACCATACTGATATTCCTCTGTCCATATTGTTACATCCCCTCATTTCATTCATTTTTCCTGAACCCCTTTCTGTCCCACATGCTTTATTTTTTTCTAAGGCCTCAAGTAGTACCAACTCAAAGAGTCTGAAAGGCAGTTAGATGTGACTACAGGACAAAATGGGCAGGAAGGTTGCCTTACTGCTTGTCTTTGCTTTCATCATTTTGAATGTTGCAAGGCATTTTATTGAATTTAAACCAAATCCAAAGGTTGAAGTAAGGAAGAAAAAATGGTCTGCCTTTTAAAAACAGTTCACAGTCACACCCCTCCTAGATAAGAGAAAGTTTTATGTACCTTCTTTCTCCTTTATAATCAGAATTTTGGACTACCCTTGAAAATAAAGACACCTAAGATTTTATTTGCTGATCATTTTAGATCCTATTTGCAAATTATGTCCCTGAAATGGTGGAACTTTTTGCTAACAAGAGGAAATATACCAGTTCCTATGAAGTAGTCAAAGGGAAGAAGTAAGTATAGCTTTCAGGTACAATTTCCATAGTTTGAGGAATCCTACTAGTCACATATCCCTTTCTAAACACCTATCACCTGGCGTAGGTGAATATATTGGCAAGTCCTTCATTCAGCTGAGAGGGTTCCACTAAAATAAATACCATAAGAAAATATTTGCTATTTGATAATCACTGCTATATAGATGCTTAGCCCTTAGTAAGTCAACTAAAATGACAGATAATGTTGTCATTCCTTGTCAAGTATTGATTGTAGCAATATTTCTACATCTCTTACCACTAACTCTTCTCTTACATCTATTCCTAACTGTCCTATTCATTTTAATCATACGGTTAACTTATGGCTAACTTCACATAATGGATCAAATTAAAACCACAGTTCAAATTTAAAATAATGACTTCAATTCTGCTGTGTTGGTTCAAATCTCCCTACACCATATGGGAGCTCATTCACAGGCAGAGGTTTGCTAGGGGGAAGAGCAATTTCCACATCTTCTACAACACTTCATAGATCACCTGTTTTGTCCATGTCACAGATACCTGTTCCAGATGGGAGACAGAGTTAGTGTTGTTTTTTTACCCTATTTCTCTGTGATGTGTTACTTCAGTTTCCATTATGGTTTTCACATCTAAGAAGGAGAGAATGGATTGGAGATCTTAAATTTGAAGCAATAATTTTTTATTTAGTCTCCATCTGCTATAGAGGAAACAGGTACAGTGAAGACAAACTGTCTTGGAGTGGTCTCAGCACAATTGGAAGAAGGATTGACCTAGGAGTCCGAAAGAGATTGACCTAGGAGTCCAAAGGAGAAAGTAAAATAATAATAATAATAATAATAATAATAATAATAATAATAATAATAATAATAATAAAATGAGTGGAAAACAAATATTGAAAACAATGAAATGAACTAGATAAGCCAAAGTCTGATCCAATTTATCACAGGAAAGGAATGCGGAACACATGCCAAAGTAGCCCAAAAGGTCTGGAAAATTTAAGGTTAAATTAAGCTGAAAGTACACTTTCGGTTTCCTTAAATGAGTAATAGAGGGAAAAATAGCTTCTTTAAATGCATGAAACTCAAGGAAATTGACAGCTATTTTTCACTGTAAAAGTTATGTGCATCGATTTTTGCACCTGTCCCAGATGTCTCTCCATTAGACTCACTTTTTTGTAGGGACTAGATAATTTTTGATGTGGAAGAAAAACCAAAATAACCTAGAATATATTACCACCCTGCCATACTGTTTGAGAAAATCAGTGAACCATGCTGAGCCTCTGTTTTTCCTTTGAAAAAAGATTAGATCAATCAGGAATCAGGTGAAAAAAATCAAGTGAAATAACACAGGCACCAGTCCCTTATAATGTTATAATAACTATGAAAAACATAATGCTTATGATAGTTATTATTGTATTCCTGAAAAGCTATGTGTAATTCAAATGTTTGGATTCATACCCAACATGGGATGAATTGGGACTACAGAAATTTGATGTTTCTTCTCTTTATTGGAGATGCAATCTTCAGTGTTTCTATTTTTAAAATCTGGGTAGTTCAAATACCAGATTGATTTAAAACTAGGTTTAAGCAAATTGTCCATCTCTAAATCTTGACAGGAAGATACTTCTGTTCCTCAGATGAGCCACCTCACATAGTCTTGTTCCCTAGGTTCATCGTGGTCTGTGGAAACATTACAGTTGACAGCGTGACTGCATTCCTGAGGAATTTTCTCCACCATAAGTCAGGGGAAATCAACATCGAGATTGTTTTTCTGGGAGAGTAAGTGTATCTGTAAGGTTCATGAGCTCTAAATTAATCCTTGAAATATGCATGCATTTTTTAAACGGAAGAAAATAAGCTTTGCAACATTCATAGAAAAATTAGGAAATAATAATAAGCAAAAAGAAAAGAAAAAGCAATCTTAAAAACCAGCGTTAATCTCGGAGAATATTTTGGAATATATCTTGCCTGATATTTTTATGTATATGTCCTAACATTGTTTAAAAGATTTCCTATCATTTAGGAAAGTATTCCGTATTTGTTATTATTGCATATGACCATCATTTTGTGCACAAGTCTGGTGCACTTTATAATTATTATTCTGTTAATTCTCAGAATTGGAAGTGTGAGTTCAAATAGAAGCAGAAAGGATTGTTTCTGATGATGTTTTTGTTCTGTGAAGCTTACATTTCCACAAGTAGGGTCCAGGTCAACTATTTTGTGGAACACTGGAAAATGCGTACTTAAAACAAAATGATTTTTAAGTAGGCTAAATTGTTTCCTTGTTTTATTTTACAATTTTGGTTCATAGTGAGATTGAACACTTTTTATATGTTCTGATTATTTCCTTTTTGCTTTTCCTTCCTACAATTTTGATTCCTAGTGAGACTGAACAATTTTTGTGTTTTGACCATTTTCTTTTCCTTTTTGAGGAATGAAGGAATTCGTCTTTCCATTTCTATCTTCTCTATGAGGATGGTCATCTGTTGCTTTACTGACTTCTAAGCAGTCTTAATATGTTTTGATGTTAGCCTTTTTGTGTCGTGTGTTGTAAAGATTTTTCTCTCTTTGCCTTTGTGGATGTGTGTGTGTGTGTGTGCGCACACGTGCTTTATTTTAATACAGAGCATTGGATTTACATGCACTATAATCCATCGGCTCTTTCATTATGGCATCTGGCTTTTATGGCATTTTTGGCCTCTCTGTTCTAGAATTAAGCAAATATTCTTCTGGCATTTTTATGTTTTCATATTGAAATATTTTATATTTAAGCTCCCTGGAATTGATTTTGTGTAAAGCGTAGTGAACTACCTTCTTCATTTTGTCTAAAAGGCTCTTCAGGCATCCACACATCGCTAAATAAGTCAGACATATTCGAAATGACATTTTGATCTTATACAGTATTGTATACAGGATCACTTCAACCTTCACACATTTTATAGTTAACACTTTGTACTTTTTAGAATAGGGCATGCCCTGTCCACTATAACTTTGGGCTCTCATATATGAGATAACCAATAAGCATTTTGAACGCCTTCATGGTGCTATTGATGGACAACCAACAGTTCTGTTTCACTATCATTGCCTGCCTGTGGTCTCAGTAATTTGTATATTACTTGAATCCTTATTTTAAAAAATAGAAAAAAAAGTGCTAAAATTATGATAAGGGGCTAATAATTATAATCCATTTGAGATAAAAAGGAAATCATTAAATACATTTAACTAAAAACTGCTCTATTTTCATGGACTAATGTAGGTTATTATAGGTACTTGTCAAGAGAATGAATGAAATTTTTAAAATGATATAAAATTCATCTAGAATTTTTCCAATTATGTATAATTTCTGATGACTCTAAAATTTATATCCTCTGCCAGACATTTTCTGTGGTTCTGTATTCACAAACTAATTGCTTACTGGATATTTCCATCCCAGTGTTTCAAAGGTCCCTCAGATTTAACATTTCAAAAGTAAACTCATGATCTTATGTCCCTCTCTCCAGCTAACAAGGCAATTAAAAAAAAATACATGAAGGAAAGAAAACAGTATTTTCTATCTTAGTAAATGGGATGTTATCAGTACAGTTCCTTAAAACAGAAAATGAAGCATTGTGTTTGCTACTCCTCTCCCTCAAACCCTATGTACACTTTGATCAATATCGTCAATTTTGTCTCCTTAATAAATACTAATTCTGTTTCTACCACTTCATCTCCACTATCACAACCCTATTCAAAGTTAATATTTTGTCTCTCCTTAGTTTCTAGAAAGGCCATTTTATTGATCTGTGCTTTTTTCTCAGCTCTTCTCCTACTATTATATGATCAGTTTATTCTTATTCTTCAGCACTCAGAGAGTCTCCCCCCACCCCCAATTCAAGCTATCTAAATTGGTGAGTTCTAATCCTTCTTTCTCACTGCTCCATTATATATCCTTTAAAGCAATGATCATGATCTGCAATTGTGGTAGATTTTTCTTTAACACAACTATTAACATTTCCTTCCCTTACTGTATATTCATATTGCTCCTCTCAATAAAAAATGGAGTTTCTTCCTCTTCCCTTTGAATCTGGGCTGGTCTATGACTGGATTTGATAAATTGAATGCCACAGAGGTGACAATTTGCTGGTTTCAGGCCTAGCCTTTAAGAGGATTGATAGTTTCAACTTTCACTGTCTTGAAGCCCTACATCATCATATAAAGAGTCAGAGTAGCTTGCTGGGGAGGAGGTCCAGCCAGCTCTCAGCTGCTCCAGTCACATAAGTGAGACAACAGTCATGAAGGTAAAGTAATTTTGGACATTCCAGCTCTCAGTCAAGCTCCCTAATGAATGTACCACAATGAATAGCCATAGTCAACATGGTATGGAACAGAAGAATTACCTTGCTGAGACCAGCCAACCCACAAAATCTTGATAAATAATATATTGTTGTTGTTTTAGATCAGTAAGTTCCAGAATGGTTTGTTTTGTGGAAAGGGATACTTGATACAAAATGTGGTCCTGGAAGTGGGTTGCTATCATAACAAAAGCGGCTTTCTCCTTGGAATGGGTGGTAGGCAGAGGCTAGATGGGTTGCATGGAGACTCTTACTAGATGCTGGAAAAACAGTGAGGAAAACCGCCATTGGGTACAGAAAGAACAGCAAAATTTTGGTAACAATGTCACCCAAAATAACATGATAGATAGGAAATGTACCGAGTAAGACTGTGAAGGTTGTTGAGAAAATTTCCTGAAAGAATGTTAGGTGTCATTTGCTTTAAGTATAATCATGTATGATGAGATATTGTAAGAAAATGGAGGTAAAAAAGAAACTCTTTAATTTTCAAGCAGAACTTAAAGGAAATATAGAAGGCTCAGAAGAGTCTCTCCAGCTGGCCAAAAAATGTCAGAGGTAAATGACCTCGGGGGGGGGGCGGGGAATCAAATCCAGGGTGCTATAAAATATGACCTCAAGGTCAAAGGGTAGGATCTAATCAAGAATGCAGCTGTAAGATCCTTTGTTAAGACCTCAGAAAAAGTTAAGATGGTGTCTTGTAGATCCTCCTCTTAGACAGGCAAAGGGCTTCTAAGAAGATGAAGGACATTCTTCCCAGAATTCTAAATTTCTTGAAGTAGAGATCTGTTTCCAAAGGATATGAGTTTGGGGGCGTGAACCTGTATAACATTTATAGAAAATCATCAATGTCAACTGTCAGCTTGGAGTAAAAGGGAAAGAGAGACTTCACAATGGAAACAAATGCCTCTTGGCCCCCAACCCAGCATAGTCAGGAATTAGGCTAAGAAAGCTACTCAGGGACAAACATGGGCCATTTATTAGGAAAACAGAAGATGACTCATGGAGTCAGAGGGCAGAGATAAGAATTGAGAAAAACAATGGATTGGCTCATGAGAGCAGAACTGGGTCCTAATCAAAAACATGCTCTGCCCTCTGAGTCAGGGGGTATGATAAAATGTGCTCAGATATAGATTTCATAGTTTCAGTAGACCAGTGATTTCTACATGCTGTCCGTTACCACCCCAGCATCTTTTGGCTGGGAGTGTCTGCTGCAGTTTTCCTATCCGTGCCTCATCATGGTATGCTGGGTGTTGAGTGGGAGATGACTTGTCTATCTAGGTCATAGGTCATCAGATGAGGAGGAGCTGTGCCTGAAGAGCCCCATCCACATCTAGACTTGACGTAGATGACAAGATCCAGAACTTAAAGCTGATGCTTTAAAAAGATGAAACTTTGGGGAGAGGAGGGGGAAAGATGGCAGAGCAGTAGAGGACCCTATTTCAACTGGTCCCCGGAATTGAGCTGGATATCTACCAGACCACTCTGAGCACCCACAAAACCAGCCTGAGATGTAAGAAGATCTGGATCTCTACAAACAGAATATCGCAGGCAGTTG
>NC_138370.1:27904331-27976959 GCF_054177405.1 Leptonychotes weddellii
ATGTAGGGAAAAGAAGGGCCATATGCACCCCAATGTTCATAGCAGCGATGTCTGCAATAGCCAAACTGTGGAAAGAGCCGAGATGCCCTTCAACAGATGAATGGATAAAGAAGATGTGGTCCATAGATACAATGGAATATTACTCAGCCATCAGAAAGGATGAATACCCAACTTTCACATCAACATGGATGGGACTGGAGGAGATTATGTTAAGTGAAATAAGTCAAGCAGAGAAAGCCAATTATCATATGGTTTCACTTATTTGTGGAACATAAGGAATGACATGGAAGACATTAGGAGAAGGAAGGGAAAAATGGGCAGGGGAATTGGAGGGAGAGATGAACCAGGAGAGACCATGAACCTGAGAAACAAACAGGGTTTTAGAGGGGGGGGGAGGGGTGATTGGTTAGCCTTGTGATGGGTATTAAGGAGGGCACGTACTGCATGGAGCACTGGGTGTTATATGAAAACAATGGATCGTGGATCACCACATCAAAAACTAATGATGTATTGTATGGTGACTAACATAACATAATAAAATTTAAAAAAAAAAGAAACTTGGGGGAGAGAAAGTGAAAATATTTTGTACAGGGGAGGGATGAGAATTCTTGAGGTAGATTGTTTTCAGAAGATGGCTGCCAGGATTCCTCACAATTGTTGACACATATTCTACTCCTCCAACAAAAGTAGAGTCTGTTCTCCCTTCTGTTGAAACTGGACTGCTGTTTGACTCATTTTAACCAACAAAATATACAAGAGTGCCTGGGGCAGTTATGGGCCCAGCCCTTAAGAGGCCTGGCAGCTTCTGCTTCCAGTCTCTTGGAGCCCTGAAGCACTACAGAAGAAGTTCACCTACTCTGACGGAGAGGAGGCCCATCCAGTTGCCAGCCCTCCAGCTAGCCCAGTTGAGGCAATAGACATATAGGTGATACTATCTTGGATGTTCTAGCCCACTAAAGCCCTCAGCTAAATGCAGACATAGGATTAACTCCAACAAAACCACATGAAGCAGAAAAGTCACCTAGCTGAGCCAAATCAAAACAAAGAATTTCAAGAAATAACAATTTGTTATCTCAAGCCACAAAGATCTTGAAAATTTTTAAGCAAAAATTGATAACTGATAGAGAAATTGTTTCTTTTCTTTCTTTGTTTACCTGTTATTTAAGAAAAAAAATTTCCAAGATATTATGATATAAATTGTCATAAAGGTAAAATATTAATTTATATTCCTATATATCAGGATACTTAGTGGCATAAACAAAAACCACTTATGCCTAAGTATAAATAGATATTATGTAGCTCTCAAAACTTTCAGAAGAGCCAGATAACTAGGCTTAGAGAATATACAACATAAAACAGTAATAATGTGATATTTATTTTATGTATATTTATATTCTAGGTACTTGATATTTTCTGATATTATTGGAAATACTGTCTTATTAGTTACTTTTTCTAGTGGTTTGCTTTTGGTATAAAACACAGAAGTGACTTTTGTATATTAATCTTCTATCTATCCATATTGCTAAATTTCTCCATTACTGACACCTTTTTTTTGTAGTGTTGTTAGGGGTTTCTATGTAAATAATAGTTTCAAATAAAAACAGTTATTCCCTCCTTTCCAATCCTCCTGTGTACAATTTATTTTATTTTCTTATTGTATTTGATGAGACATCAAATATAACATTAGGAAAAAAAGGGGTGATTATATCTTTTCTTTCTCATTTCAAAGAAAACTTTTCTAATATTTTGTTGTTAAGGACATCCATCCTTTTTTATTTTAAAGATATTCCTTATTGGGTTAAGGATATTCTCTTCTATTCCTCAAATACCATGAGCTGTGTTTCTTAACTCTAAAAAGATATTTTTTATAACCATTTTCTCTGCATCTGAGATGACTCTGTATATATTTTTTTACTTTTAATTTGTTGATGTGGTAAATTACATTAATACCTTTGGAGTTATGGTTAGTTTGACTTTGTAGTATTAGCTGGATACTATTCCCTTCTTTTAATATCTTCGAAAGACATTGTATAAAAAACGGGATAATTTATTGCTTGAAAGTGTGGTAGAAGATACTGTAAAATCATTTAGAACTGGTGGACTTAAATTTTTGTTTGGTGTCTGTGTGTGTTTTGTTTTGAGAGATTTTAAATTATGGCTTCAATTTCTTTAATAGTCATAGGACTATATGGGCTTTATGTTTCCTCTAGAGTGAGTTCTGATAGGATATACTTTTAGTAATTTGTTTTGTATGAATCTTAAAAGCTGTCACATTTGGTTATCTGTAGTATTCTTCCACTCTTATTTTTATCTCTACTTTTCCTGTAGGTATTTTATCTTCTTCATTCAGTATAATGAATTCAATTCCCTATATTTTTGTCTTCTCTCTCTCCCCATCGATTTTACTACAGCTTTACCTATTGTATTAGTTTCTTATTGTTTGTTTGTTTGTTTGAAAGATCCAACTTTTGGTTTTGTTGATCTTCTTTGTTTCATAATTTCTTTTCTATTTCATTCTTTGCACTCCTATTTTTATTGTCTCTTTCCTTCTTATTTCTTTGGTTTTATTCCAATATTAATGTCCAAAGCTATAAATTTCTTCAAAAGCATTGCATTTGTTGTATCCAAAGACTTAGATGTTTAGTGTTTGCAACATGATTTATTTCTAAGAATTTTATAACTTCCATTATAATTGCTTCTGGGTCAGGTGACTTTTAGCAGTCTATTTTTTTAAGAAATGAAGAATTTTTTTGTTATTAACTTCTAACTTAAAATGTATTGTGATCAAAGATCATAATACGTATGACAACTTTTTTTTGTAGTATGTTGAAGCTTTCTTGTCAAGTAATTTATCAGTTTGATAAGTATTTGTGTGTTCTCAAAAAAAAAATAGGAGTATTCACAATAGCCAAGGTATAGAAACAACCTAATTTAAATATCTATTGATGGATGAACATATAAAAAAATATATATACACATACAATACACACATATGTATACATATATGTGTACATGCATATATACACATACATATGTATATACATATATATACACACACACACAGTGGAATATTATTCAGCCTTAAAAAAGGAAATCCTGTTATTTATGACAACATGGATGAATCTGGAGGGCATTATGCTAAGTGAAATAAGCCAGACAAATACAAAAATACAAATACAAAAAAAAAAAAAAGTCAAACTCATAGAAGCAGAAAGTAGAAAGGTGGTTGCCCGAAGCTGGGATGCAGGGGGAGGACATAGAAAGGGGTTGGTAAAGGGTACAAATTTCCAGTTTTAAGATGAATAATTTCTGAGGATCTAATGTATAACATTAAATAGTGATTAAAACTAGTAACATATTGTGTAATTAAAATTTGCTAAGTGAGTAGAACTTAAATGTTCTTAACCTGAAAAAAGGTAACCACGTGAAGTGATGGATATGTAAATAAAGTTAATGGGAAGAAGCCTTTCACAATATATACACATACCAAATTATCACATGATACATTTTATATAGCTCTCAATTTTATTTGTCAATTATACCTCAATAAAGGGAAAAAAGAAAAGAAAGGACTTAGAAACATCAAACTTGACAATTTTTTTTTCTGTTTAATCAATCAATAATTGAGAGAAATGTGTTGAAATCTCTCATTACAGTGACAATTCATCAATTTATCTCTCTAGTTTTGTCAATTTTTCTTTATATATTTAGAAGCTATTTCATTAAATTCATCATTGTTTTAAAATGCCATTGTTTAAAATATCTTTTTGAATGACTGAAATGTTTTTGTTTTAGCATCCTTAGTAATTCCTTTTTTTTTAATTTTTGGACATCAGTGTGATTTGCATTTTTTCATATCATAGTGATTGACTAAGTCTGAGCTTCAGGCCCATGCCTGGAATAAGGCTAGTATGGATAAGTAAGGGAGGATGGATGTTTTCCTAATGGAAATTAGGAATTCTGTTAAAGGCACTAAATAAATATAACAATCTCTACACCAAATTCAGGCATCTTTTTACATCTTTGGTACTACATTCTTTGTCCAGGGTCCCTCCTTCCTTGGAATTAGAAACCATATTTAAGTGCAACATGGCCTATACAACTTTTATTTCTGGATCTGCACTTAAGTGGGATGATCTGAGGCGAGTTGCGGTAAGAACTGGTTCTTTTTCTTCTTCTAGTTCCCTAAGCTGCAACAATTAAGATCATAAAATGTATTGCTCTTTCAAGAGTATTACTCCAGATGCTTAAATTGGAGGAAAATAAGACTTCCTCAATTTTAAAAACTAATCATAAAGGAAATGTAGTAATTGGTCTCTAAATCCTCCTTGACAGATATCAAGCAGAACTCACTGTTTACATACTTACATTTATTTATTTCACTAAATTCTCTATCTAATGCAGTTTTATTTTATCAGTCTAAAAATTCTGAAAAAGTTATGGACAGCAGAAGTGTGTTTAATCTTACCATCCAAGTAGGATCATTACCAGATGACAGATTTCCCAACTTTTTCTAAACACACTAATATGCCTTCTGATAGGAGAAACATGAAGGAAAATAGCAGAAATCCCATTAAGCCTGGGAAGAAAAATAATGAGCAAAATCTAACCATCTAGACAGCTTTCAACTAAGATCAAAGCCAGCTTCACCCCATGTTTTAGGTTTCACAGAATCATATAAACCTAGGGCTTCAGTTTTTAGAATCAGAGATCTATAAAGTTAACATAAAGAATTGAAATAGAAAATGACAGACTCAGAATAAGCTTTCTCTTTCCCACAAGTCAGTATTACAAGAGCCACTTCAATAATTTTCTAGATCCTTAAGATTCAGAATCCACAAATATTGAATGCTTACTTTGGCCCAAACATACTTCCAGTTCCCCCATTCTTTGCTGTCCTGAACACATAAATATACAGGCAGTTGCTTAAAAACTTGAGTTTGGACAATAGGAAAAATATAAGTATGTACTTTCTCCATTTTAAAGCAGTCTTGCATCTTTGTTAGAGACCGTTACAGCATCTACAGGACTCTGATCCTGATGTAAAGACATCCTCATCACAACTCCTTCCCAAGAGTGTTCTCTTTCTTATGGGAAATTTTATGATAAAACCATAGGAAAAACCAGAGGGGGCACAGTAGAGCATTTCCCATGTAATTAACAAGGTGGCTGCTGTTTAATCTTGAAGAATAGGTGGAATCTGCAGAAGCATGCCTGATTATAGCCAACCCTTTGTGTAGTGATTCCCATGCTGAAGACACTTCAAACATTATGAGGTAAGAACCTGGTACTTTGTTTTATATGCTTCAATGTGGATTTTATTTCTACCTCTTTTAAAATAAAGCCAGTGCAGTGGACTAAAGAGGAGAAGACATCATCTGTCACAGCACTAGGTTCATCCTATTCAAGGTTTCTGCCTTTTTTTTTTTTCTCCCAGAGGCTGTGAAGATGTAGGAATAAGGAAGTAAAAAATAGAGTATTCTAAGTATCTCTGTGCTTCTCCACATACTTTCCTAAAGTTTCATATGGATACTAACTATTTAAATTGAAAAGGCAAGCATACAAGTAACTGATACCTGTTCAGATAACACCATTATAAATAACATCTTTAACCCACAAAAAATAAAGATGCCATTTGTGATTGGTGAGCCCTGTTAGTAGACTTTACTTATTGGGGTTTTTCCTCCAGTAGTTCTGCTGAAATATTGTGTATCATTTGGTATAATGTGCTTGTGATTATTGGAAAGTATCTTCAAGATGACTAGAGTTGGGTTAACCGCCTTTAACTATGAGCTATCTATGAGCAGGAGCTTGACTTGTAGTAATAACTTCAAACTATCATTGTGATGGCAATGGCATTGTGCCTAATCCAGATGAACTCCTGGTTCCCAGAGCATAGTAAACATGCATAGCTGAAGGTGATCCTACAAATAGCAAGAAACAGTTGAGAATGTATGCTCTGCATAATACAGTGCATATGAGATAGACCTTAGTTTCTTAATATGTATAATGAGAAAGTTGAATAAGATAGTCTGTTGAGCTGCTTCATGTTATGGACAGAAATTCGATCTCTGTTTTTTTCTTCCTGTAATTACTGTGTTTGAGTTTGAAGGCTAAAATATATGAAACTGTCTATTTCCTCCTCAAGAATTGGTTCCAAGAATTGTACAGTCTCCTAGTACCAAGAGTTGACCTTTTCCTAGATTTCATTTACTAAATCACTAAAACAATAGCACTGTTTACTGTGTTATTAAACAGAACATTTTTAGAAAACAACATAACAGTAAATTTTATGTATTGTTTTATTATGCTTACCCACATATCAGTTTAATTCTGAAATTAATTATATCGCAAAGCCATTGAATATGAAACATCACTGATGAGCATATTTGTTATTTATGTAGGGTTCTCTCTATCAAGAACTATAACCCTAATACCAGAATCATCATACAGATACTTCAATCCCATAACAAGGTATGATAACATTCTAGTCTATCTGTTATCTTCCTCTTTTAGTCTATGGAGTTAAATGACTTATTTCATCTAAGTAATAAAACATTAATTTCTATAATTAATAGACCTATAGCTCTACACTCAAAAAGTTTTTTCCAATTACAGGTGAAATTTGGAGTCTCATTAAGATTGTTAATCACTTAGGGGGACCTGGGTGGCTCAGTCAGTTGAGCGTCAAACTCTTGGTTTCAGCTCATGTCATGATCTCAAGGTCCTAGGATTGAGCCCCACATCAGGCTCCATGCTCAGGAGGGAGTCTGCTTGAGGATTCTCTCCCTCCCCCCACTCATGTTCTCTCTCTCTTGAAAAAATAAATCTTTTAAAAAAATTGTTAATCACTTAAAAATGTAAATTCATAAAGTATAGTTTCATACTTTAACAGCTGCTGCCTGAGAGTCTAACTTCCAGTCCACCTGAATCTAGGTGCTGAGATCCTTTCCTTTGGGACATTGACAGCTCTGGGCATACCCTCAACTACTGGGAGCCCCTAAAAATTAATTAGTCTGATTAGACAATCACAAAGGTTTGAGAGACAACCAGAAGCTATGTCAGGTTTGAACAATAAGGTTCAACTCCTACACAAGGCCATTTCTTCTAAACTGGGTGAGGTGGCTGTTTAATGTAGAATTTCGGGGGAAATGAAGAAAGAGAGGAATATATTCTAAATGAAAGAATAAGATAAGGCCTCGAAAAAAGACCTTAATGAGACAGAGATGAATGACTTACATAATAGAGAGTTCAAAACAGTCATAAAGATGCTCACTGAGCTAGGGCGAAGAATGGATGAAGAAAGTGAAAACTTCAACAAAGAGATGGAATATATAACAAAGTACCAAAAAGAAGTCACAGAGCTGAGGAATTTAATAACTGAATCAAAAAATACAATAGAGGGGTTCAACAGCAGACTAGATGATGCAGAAGAATCAGCAAACTTGAAGACAGGGTAGTGGGACGCACCTAACCAGACTAGTAAAAAGAAAAAAGAATGAAATGAGTGGAGATAGCTTAAGGGACAATGTCAATTGTATTATAGGGGTCCCAGAAGGAGAAAACAAAAGAAAGGGGCAGAAAACATATGTGAAGAAATAGTGACTGAATACTTCCCTAACCTGGGGAAGAAAACAGACATCCACATCCAGGAAACAGAGAGAATTCCAAATAAGATGAAGTAAAGAGACCCACACTAAGACTCATAATCAAAGCATCAAAAGCTAAAGACAATGAGAGAATCTTTTTTTTTATATATATATATATTTTTAAATTTATTTATTCGACAGAGAGAGAAGCGAGAGAGGGAATACAAGCAGGGGGAGTGGGAGAGGGAGAAGCAGGCTTCCCGCTGAGCAGGGAGCCCGATGCGGGGCTCGAACCCAGGACCCTGGGATCATGACCTGAGCCGAAGGCAGCCGCTTAACAACTGAGCCACCCAGGTGCCCCGACAATGAGAGAATCTTAAAGTCAGCAAGAGAAAAACAACTTGTAACGTATAAGGGAACCACCATGGGGTACCTGGGTGGCTCAGTTGGTTAAGCATCTGCCTTGGCTCAGGTCCTAATCCTGGGGTCCTGGGGTGAGAGTCCTTAGGCTCTCTGCTCAGCAGGGAGCCTGCTTCTCCCTCTCCCTCTGCCTGCTGCTTCCCCAGCTTGTGCTCTCTCTCTGTCAAATAAATAAAATCTTAAAAAGAAAAAAAAAAAAAAGGTAACCACCATAATACTACTTACCAGATTTTTTAGCAAAAACTTCACAGACCAGAAGGAAATGACCCAATCTATTCAAAGTACTGAAAGAAATTTAAAAAAAGACTGCCAACCCTGAGTACTCTTATCTGGCAGTGTTGTCATGCAGAATCAAGAGAGTTTTCCATACAAGCAAAATCTAGAGGAGTTCATCATGACTAGGACTACTTTACAAGAAATGTTAGAGAAACTTCTTTTTTTTTTTTATAGATTTTATTTATTTATTTGACAGAGAGAGACACAGTGAGAGAGGGAACATAAGCAGAGGGAGTGGGGGAAGGAGAAGCAGGCTTCCCGCCGAGCAGGGATGAAGGCAAACGCTTAACGACTGAGCCATCCAGGCGCCCTAGAGAAACTTCTTAAAACTGAAAGGAAAGGGCATCAATTACTAACAGGAAAAGATACAGAATTATACATCTCAATGGCAAAGGCAAATGCATCATAAAATTCAGAATAATCTAATGTTGTAAAGGTGGATTAATCACTCATGAAGCTAGTATGAAGGTTAAAAGAAAAAAGTAGTAAAAGTAACTATAACTGTGATTCTTAGTGAGGGCTACACAAGGCCAGAAGCTATAGATTGTGATATCAAAAATAAAATGTGGGAGGGGGGATAAAAATGTAGTTTTAGAATGTCATCAATTTTAAGTATAGATTGTTATAAAAATGAGTTATATAAACCTCATAGTAACCATAAAGGAAAAACCTATATTAGATAAACAACAAGTGAAGAGAAAGGACTCTAAGATCTACAGAAACTCATCAAATCACAAAGGAAGAGAGCAAGAGAAGAAGAAAGGAACAGAGGATTTACAAAACAGCCAGAAAAAAATTAACAAATGACAATAGATACATACCTATCAATAATTACTTTAAATATAGATAGACTAAATTCTCCATTTATATTTAAAGAAAAGGGGATATATATATAAAAAAATAAAATATATATAATATATAATAAATATATAAAATATATGCTATAAATATAATGGAATTTTGTTCAGCCATAAAAAAGGAAATTCTGCATTTTCTACAGTACAGGTGGGCCTTGAGGGAATTATGCTAAGTGTAGTAAGTCAGAGAAAGACAAATACCATATGATTTCCTTCATATATGGTACTTTAATAATTAAAAAAAAAGGGGGGCACCTGGGTGGCTCAGTCATTAAGCATCTGACCCAATTTTGCAACTCTTACAATTTTTGTTTTAAAAAATGGGAGCAGTAGACCACTCACAATTTTTTTAAAAGCTGAATTTGTTCTTATCACTTCCACTGGCATGGGCACAATAAATGCTTTCAAGTAAATGCTTTCAAATAAATGCAAGAAAGACGTCCATTCAGAAAAAAAAAAAACTTTGAATTGTATTTCTTCTTAATGTCTGACCTACTTTCTACCATGAAACAGGTTTTTCTGCCAAAGATCCCCAGCTGGAACTGGAATACCGGAGACAACATCATCTGCTTTGCCGAGTTAAAACTTGGCTTCATCGCCCAAGGCTGTCTGGTGCCAGGCTTGTGCACCTTTCTAACGTCTCTATTTGTTGAACAAAACAAAAAGGTGACCTTGTAAATTGTTGTTGAATCTTGGCTTTTTCCCCATATCCTTACATGTTAGGATCAGAAATAGAAAAAAAAATTGAGGAAGGCAAGAAGGCCCCAAGAAATGAGATCTGACTTCCACTTGAACTATGAGAGGATTGAGAGGTCTAGACGGAAGTCCCAGGTACTGCGCTGGCCTTGAAGAAGTTATTGATCTTATTCTTGTGTAAGAATATTTATCTGCAAAATAGAAATCATAGCTTTGCTTCCTACCTGTAGTCTACAATGTTATGATTATAAAGGTAGAAATACTTTGAGTTATTGAAAGCAGAAATATAAATAAAAATAAAGGTTATATTATTAGTGGTAAAATCATATATTTAAATATAAATTAAATACATAATAATTGATAAATAATAAATATATTCATTGAACAAGTAACAATTAAAATCTAATTTTTCAGGTTATTTTGGGGACATTCTATACAGTAATAACAATAGTCACCACATATTGAGTACCTACTATGTCACTCATTTTAAATATATTACGTTTCCCTTTGATAATATTTCAAGGTAGAATCCCAGTAATGTGTCACTGAAGCTAACTAACTTGATCGTATAGTGAAGTTAATGAGTAGCAGAGGTAGAATTGTCTGACCTAATGTCTTACCACTATGCTTGATGCCTGTCGGTTTTAGGTATCTACTCACAATCTCCCACATCAGGTCCTTTGATACCTTTGAGACAAAATAAGTGGTTCAAGGGGACTGTTGGGACAACTGCTATAGCACAAAGTACAGCCTTTGAAATGCCACCCACATGAAATGTTCCAGGAAAGGTTCCAACCCTTAGCTGGACCCAGTATCGCATTGTCCAGAGGCTCTCCAGAGAGTGACCTTTCCTCTCCATTTATTAGGAGTCTACATATGCCTTCTCTTATATTCAATTTCCCTCTTGGCCTTCCTTTACACTTTATTTCCTTCATTAATAAATTTAAAAAATTTTTACATCTTTTTTGGTTTTGTCCCTGGTACTATCTAAAACAAAACAAAACCAAAACAAACAAACAAACAGCAAAAAAAAAAATATGAAAGATGCTCTGGTCAACAAAATGCTAGCTGGAAAAGACGGAATTCTTCTGTAATTCCTTCTGTGAATGTGAGGAAATATCATACACAGATAAATAGAGATGACCATCAGGCAGTAGGAAATGAGCCTTGATGCTGCTATAATGAACCTGCCTTAGCCTTCTCTTCCTGCTCACTGTGTATGGCCTTCAAAAGTGCTTGTGAGGAAATTGTCTCTGCCTGTGCTGTGTACTTAGAAAGTGCAAGATAACTGTTCTGCCAGATTGTTATACATGTATACATGTACAGTGACTTGCTTGGGCTCTCATGGAGTCTCCAGCCAAGACAATGGAATTTGTAAACTGTCACCACTCTGGGGGTTTGAATCCATCACTTTTCACCAAGTCTCAAGGACAGGGATATTTGAGAGGGTGCTTCCAAAACGTTAATTGTGCATACAAATCCCCTGGGAGTCTGGTTAAAATGCAGATTCTGATTCCAGAAGTCTGAGTGGGGCTTCATTTCTGAAAAAATCTCCCGGGGTGTCCAGGCTGCTGGTCTATGGACACTTTAAAGACTGGAAAACATTAACAAGAGTGAATGATAGTCGTATCATAGTATATACAGTCTACATAGTAACAAGATAACATCCATCGTGATGACTCTGATTTTCATCTCCTTGGCTGGAGAAAGTAAATGGAATGAGAGCTCTCTATGAAGACTTCATGTCTTTCATGGAAATAGAGGAGGAAGAAATTTAAAACTAACCCTATATTATGTTGTTGTTCTTTCTGTGTAATCTAAAGTTGTAACCATCTCACTGAAGATGGTCATCTGTCAATATTCATCATAAGAAGGCTTTTGGGGGGTGCTTGGGTGGCTCAGTCAGTTGAGCAGCTGCCTTCAGCCCAGGTCATGATCCCAGGGTCCTGGGATTGCGTCCCTCATCGGGCTCCTTGCTCAGCAGGAGCCTGCTTCTCCCTCTCCCTCTGCTTGCCACTCTCTCGCTTGTTCTCTCTCTCTCTCTGTCAAATAAATAAATAAATAATCTTAAAATTAAAAAAAGAAGACTTTTGGGATATAGGAATTGTGAGAGATTTGTGGTTACAATAATTTTTTTTTTTTTTTGGAAGTGAAGTCTAAAACCCACTTTCAGAAATCCTAAACTAGGCAAGGACAGGGTAAGATTTTTTTAATGCTATACTCATAGCTCTGGTGTTTTAGATTCTGTAATAAACAATTAACTTAGGATTAACAGCTAGGACTCCAGTGTCTTATGATTGAATTTTCTTGAATTAGACACTTACTTTCTCTGTCAGTTTCTGCATCAGTAAAATGAGAGTTATTCATCTCCTAACCTGATTTTTCTAAGTATTACATTAATATCTGTAAAACTTCCAAGTACTCAGATTCAAGACCTTGGATCAATGATATGTGTTTCAACTATATTAATTATATGGTGAGAAATTATAGTCCAAAAAGCATTTCCAGTTGCATTAGGCTTAAACTTAGATTAGATCTACACCAACTGACATACTTGAGCTCCCTGATTCTACTATCTAAATCCAAAATCCATCTTATCGTCCTGTTTCCCTTTCTGATCTTTAAAAAATGAACACAGTAAGGCATCTCTATTTCTATCATTTTTTTGCCCTCTTTCAAAAACTGAAACATTTACATTAGAAGCAGTAAGCCCATTTTTTTAGTTATGGGGACTTGAATAGGGGCTCCCAGTGAAGTGAGTGCTCCTCAATAGAGAAATTTAAGAAAGTGGGTGGGAGAAGATAGGAGATTCAGCTGAATCTTGGAAAGGGGATTGCAGGGCGAGTGCCTGGATTGCTTGATACAAGTAGTCCTTTTTTGTAAGGCAGGATGTGTGTGTGTGTGTGTGTGTGTGTGTGTTGTGTTGTGTTGTGTTTTCTAAACCACAGGCTGGCCATCTGAGGAGTATTTCTGAACCGGCCTTAACCCTCCACAGCCAAAGTGTTTCAGAGCTTATAGAAATTCCAGACATTCACCTGGGATTCTGGGCTTTAAGAGGAGCCTGCCCTTCCTCATCAGAGCAGTGTGGTGGGCGTCTCATGGCAGCAGATGGGGGGAGAATGATGAGGATGAATGGAGAGCATAACAAAATTCTGAGTTCTTACACAAATATCAGAGATGAGTTACCCAACAGGCCACATCCCCTACAGGCTGTATTTAGCCTTTTTGAGAGATATCCTTCTCCCTCTCATCTCCCTTTTCTCTAGAAACCTACTGCTGTCCCTGATTTTTATATTCTCATTTCCATTTATCAAGATGGCTCTTTAAGTTCATTTGAAGCTATGAAGAGTTCCGATACTGGGCAGATGCCTTGAATGTTTTTTCTTTGTGGTGTATGGCTAGTCAATAGAAAACTTAATATGTTTAAAAAAAATCTTGAACAGCCATATCTATGGACGGACAGCTTAGATTCCATATTATCCTTCTCTTACTGTTACTGACTCAAAAACCAGTCTACCTTGCTGAAATTATAAGGAGAAGAATTCCAGTTTCCAGCAAGGAGTCTTGAATGCCATCTGGGAAGAAATCAAGTCATGATACTTTCACTTCATTCTGAACTCTCTAGTGTAAATAGTTGAGGTATATGGTAGAATTTTAGCTCTGCCTTTGACGTTTTTTCAGTTAACCACTAGGACAAATCTCCGTTCTATGACCTAAGCACAATGGGTGCTGGTTTGCTGCTTAGCAGGATATACAACTTGAATTATAACATCCCTTATTCCATATCAGTGTGCTACATGTGGCATGATTATGTATTCCAGGTTTCTCCTAAACAGCCCTGGCAAAAATATTTCTTTAATGGCCTGAAGAACAAAATCCTGACTCAACGTCTCTCTGATGACTTTGCTGGAATGAGTTTTCCTGAAGTTTCCCGGTAAGTTAAGAGAAATACTTTCCTCTTTCTTCATGCAATGATATTCTTTCAACAATGTTCATTGGGGGCCACTGTGGGCCAGGCTCCATGATAAACACTGAAGGTGTAAGAATAAACAAGTCTGTATCTCTGCAATTTAGAAGATTGTAGTCTATGTGGGACAATTTCATATCTGTCACAGACATACTTTAGAATGGTTTCACTTACATTTGGGAGGCTCTTCCTCTGCTGAGGTACTAATGTCTTCCCAGGCACAGAGCACACAGTATTGGTCATATTCTTATAAATTAGCACCCTGCTATCCTCTTTCCTCACAATTACTTGTCTTCCTTCCTAGGCTCTGTTTTGTGAAGATGGGACTCATGCTGATAGCCATCGAACACAAATCCATGTTTCATGGTTACTGGTACCAATGAGACTTTGAATCTCTTCAGTTTTTTTAAAGGAGAATCTTTATGATTAAGACTTTTCCAAAAATGCAGCCATAACTAAACTTTTGCCTTTTGTTGAGAGCCAGCCTGTTGGGCACCCGGTCTGCTGTGGTGCACTTGGTATTGTCTCTAATGATTGGGGTTAGAATCTAATGATTGGTGTTAGAATGGTTACCCTAGTGGGTAGACAGGTGCTTTGCCTTTGTTCCCACGGCCCTCCCCAAATTCTCTTTCATAAGCAGGGGAGAGAAGAAATGGTCACCTTCTCAGATCTGTTCCTTTTAATTTATTACTAGATCTTGTAAGTCTTGACCATGAAATAGTACTATGAAAAGAATTATGACAAAAAATGCTCCCACCAACTGTAGCTTTAGAAACTAAGCTACAAAATATGGCAAAATGGGAATTTTGCCTACCGGACAAAGTCTGCTATTGGTAGGGTAGATAAAAGAAAGAAGCAACATCATTAGAACATTGGAATTTCTTGAGAACCCATAATGGATAATACGAGAAGTAAGATAATTTATCATGTAATAAAAAAGAAAATCCAGGAAAAACAGCGAATTAGCTACAATGATATAGAGAGAGAGAAAAAATGTTGAAAAATAAGAAAAACTGATGGGTTAAATGGGATGGGGAACAAGAAAGACTATTATATTGGCTTATGTATGATTTTTAGTGGAAAACTAAGTTGAATTAAATTGGAATCAACAGACTAAATTCTGATCCTGATTATGACTCACTAGCTCTGTGGTGTTGGAGAAACATCTATTCTCTGGGGAATGAGGAAGTCATGTTAATACCTGAGACCCTTTCTAAGAAAGCTCTAAAACTGACCTTATCAGGAGCCTTAGAATTATAGGGAAATAGTCAAAATTCAACAAGTTTGAATGATACCAGATGGACTACAAAGGAACAATTTTATATGAAATTTTGGAAAGAAGAAAAATCGAAGTAGACATTTTACAAAATATATCTGGGCAAAAGAAGTCAGTGGGGTACTGTACAAAGGAAGTCACTAAGGAGAGAATAACAAATAGTATTGTCTGGCTGGCTAAATTCTATTTAACAATCCTGCCGTGCTCAAGAAAATCTCAGAATCTAAATCTGTGCACAAATGGTCTCTCTGCCAGAAATAGGTCACCATAAAAAGGATGGAGTCTTAGAACCATAAGCCAGGCAGTTTGGGTTTTAGACTGGCCCAGAACTTGGCCTTCAGCAACATGGACTGTGGAATGGAATTATTTGCAAAGCTTTAAAGGCATATAGATTCCAAAATCCCACTCTGAATTTTACAAAATCAAAATCTGGAAGGGTGGGACAAGAGAATTTTTAAAGTCCCCGTGATATAGTCAGTTTTTCACTGGTATTTGTAAACTACTGCACCAAATGCTCTTGAGATCCTTTCTAATTTTAGCATCCTAGATTTCTTTAAACTTCATTAGGATGACTATGGGACTTCACAGACTAGAAACACAAACATTTATTAGGCAACTAATTTCCACATATATTCAAGATATTCTGGTGCTGTTTAGTACCTAGCACATATGTACCCCTAATGAAAGAGGAACCTGATACAAATTACGTTTAACTTTGGTTTCTCACCAAAGAGTCAGGTGAATTAAAAAGGTTAAATCCTGATTTGGATAATAACAGTCTTTTACATGATTGCTAGTTCATGACCAACAGTGCTACAGCACTTCACTTACATAAATTCTTGAATCTCTACAACAATGGGTACAATTCTTAGTCCCATTTTACAGAGCAGGAAGATGATGCCCAGAAAAGTTAAATAATTTTCCCAAACTCACATCAGTCCCAAGTGGCAGAGCCAGCATCTGAACTCAGCATGACTCTGGGGGTGGTGATTCTGATCACTATGTTGTACTAAATCTACCACAGCCATAAGTGGAAGGAAAATAGGGCATCTCAGTGGCTGGGGTTTAAACTAGTATACAGAAAAACTGGAGGGGAAACCCATCTGTTCTTACCTTTTATTTTCTCTTCTAACTGATACACTTGAACAGACTTTAAAACTTGGAAAAGCCCAGGCCGCCTGGGTGGCTCAGTTAAGCATCCAACTCTTGATTTCAGCTCAGGTCATGATCTCAGGGATGTGAAATGGAGCCCCACATCAGGCTCCAAGCTAGGTGAAGCTTGCTTAAGATTCTCTCTCTCCCTCTGCCCCTCCCCCTGCTTATGTGCTCATGCTCTCTCTCTCCTCTCTCTCAAATAAATAAGTAAATAAATATTTAAAAAAACTTGGAAAAGCCTTTGAAAATCATAAGGATTTGTCTTAGGGAATAATTTATCATCTGCTAAGAGATAAAGCTGGATCTGACCCTAGTCAGATAATGTTCTAAGTTTGTTCCAGTAGCGAACATTATCTAGAGAGCAACTGGCCATGATCCATGAATAGGATATCAAGCCAGTTTGGAAAAATCTTCAAAGGGAGTTCACCTCTTCTTTCAAATACAACCACAGCTATTATTGTGACTGTATCTTCATAACTAAATATTTAATATAAGTTCAGAGGACACTCCCTTAAAAATAAGAGATACGAAGATACAACTAAGTTTCTGCTTGCAAGCTAGTGAACATCAGCCAATGATACTGGGGTGGGGGCACGAATCCGTGTTCTTTTCCTTTCAAAGTTAAAAGCATTTATTCTGCTCATTAGTATCAGTCAGTAAACATTTGGAAAATGCCATCCAATGTCTCAGATAATAAACTACCTCAATACAGGGGCGCCTGGGTGTCTCAGTCGTTAAGCGTCTGCCTTCGGCTCAGGTCATGATCCCAGGGTCCCCGCATCAGGCTCCCTGCTCCGCGGGAAGCCTGCTTCTCCCTCTCCCACTCCCCCTTCTTGTGTTCCCTCTCTCACTGTCTCTCTCTCTGTCTCATAAATTAAAAAAATTTTTTTTAAAATAAAATAAACTACCTCAATACAGCCTCAACCCAGCTACTCAGCATCTTTCTACTCTTGACGTAGTGTGGAAGAGATTTTGTGGTACAACCCTTTTTATTTTTGTAAGGCTCTTACACTCACAAGTTACTTTGGAGTACCCTAACAACAGAATAACTTTGCCAAAATTAAGACTTGACTTCTTTCCAGTGTTAGTATGAAAGGAGTGTTTTAAGGGAGTAAAGGAGTACTTTTACCATGAGCAAATGAAGTGATGGTAGTTTCAAGGTTATAAGACCTCATCGTGTTGGAGGTCTGAATTTAAGGTAATAAAAATGGGATAGCCTGACAAACATAGGAATAAATGTGAGGAATTCAAATAGTCGTAATATAGTACTGCATCAAGGAGTATCATGGGTGAAATTTGTAAGATGTCATTTTCAAACACACAAACCATGTGGAAAGAGAACATCAAAGTGTTCATATAGAATAGAAACAATTCATGTGGTTCCTGATCTCAGAAATCTGGCAATCAAGATAGAAAAAAAAATGAAGTCAAAAGAAATATGCAAATTCAAAAATTGCATAGGCAAATAAAAGGAACTTTTGAATCCAGCTGGTTAACTAGACATAATTTAATTTTAAAGGGCAAGTAGCCTAAGGATAAACACCACTACTATGACCATAAGACTTGGAACCATGTGGCCATGGCATTGGGTAGCCTTAATTAGCAAGGCTTCGTGCATCTGAGTTGGTTTAACCATTTCAGATTCAAAACACAGTCCAGGGAGGAGCTCACCCTTAGCTCAGCTGTGTGCAGCTCAGCAATCATGTTGTGACCTTACTCCCTTCTGGATATTTAGCACCAATCAAAGATATATAATCAAATGCGGTGTTTCTACTGTGTTTGGCAGTAAAAGGAGATGGAGTCTTATTAACTCTACAATTTAGAGAATCCATTGGTAATGACAGAATGAAACAACAAATATTGCCACAGAAATTAAAGGGGAAAATTACTGTATTTTTATTTTCTGTTTCCAGTGGTCTGCTACTAAATCCACCTGCACAAGTTAGGCTGCGTAAGAACACACTAGGATTCTTTATTGCTGAATCTACAAAGGAAGTCATAAGGTAATTTTTTTATTACTTTATGGGGAGAAAGTCCTAAAGCAAATGCAACTTAATGGCAGACAAACTGAGTCAGCACCATGCTTCCTTAGTGTTAAGCTTCATATAAGTCATTCTTGATTTGCTTTCATTGTCCAGAGCCTCCTTTTACTGTGCCACCTGTCACAGTGATATCTTTGCTCCTGAGCTAATTGGAAAATGTAGCTGCAAAGCCAAGAGCCATCGACACTTCCCAGGTAACTGCACTTTATATCTGGTTGCCCTCAACCCAGCTTCTTGGGGCATGGCCAAAGAAAGAGGAGAAGTTCTATCTCTTAAAAGATAATACCCATTTGAACTTGGCCAAGAAGTGGCAGATATTTCCCCAAACTGGGCATACAAGACCTGAGAATCAGTCTTGTAGAGCTGGAAGAAATCTTGCTAGGTATCTAGTTAGACTTCTTCACAGGCCAAGCAAATGAGTACCGAAAGAGATTCAATGATGTTCAAAGTCAAGAGCCAATTGGAGGCACCCCCCAACTCAATACCAGACCTGCTGACTTTCAGCCCATTGCTTTGCACTCCATCACAATGGTCTTCCCATCTTCAGTCTCAAAGGTCAGCCTGTATCTGACTGCTTGGTTGGCCACAAAGCTACCTCATGACCACTTTTAAAAAAAAAAAATTTTTATTGAGCTATGTTTATTTGACAACATTGTGTAAATTTAAGGTGTGCTATATATTGATTTATTTATATTGCAATATGGTTGCCACTCTAGTGTTAGCTAACACTTCTATTTTGTCACATAATTATCATTTCTCCTAGTGCTGGGAACAGTACCATTCCTTAAGTACTTTGTCTACTGAATGGATTGTAGGGGATTTAAAATTTACTCATTCTGACACAGTGATGAGGAAATGTAATTTTTTCTCTTGTCTCTAATTGAACTCAATAGCTTACCAACAACCTTACCCTAGAGCAGCAAAAGAGAAATTGTCTCAAGCCTTCATGATAACTTCTTCTCCTATAGTTTAAAACTTAGTCTCTTCCAAGTACTTTAAGATTCTATGGGTAAAATCCTAGTGTTTCAGCATTTAAACTTAATTCAAAATTTGAATTTCCTATCAGGACTATTCTTATCTCTAAGGTACTTATTCTTTTCTTCTTCCCAGTATTATATTTAAATGTAGGAGTAAATTTGCTCAACATCATGGTTATTGGGTTTTTGTTTGTGGGTTTGTTTTTTTTTTTTGAGAGTTAGAGAGCAAGCATGAGGGGATGGTGGGGAGAGGGGCAGAGGGAGAGGGAGAGAGAGAATCTTAAGCAGACTCCACACCCAGTGTGGAGCCCCACTTGGGGTTTGATCTACCAACCCTGAGATCATGACCTGAGTCTAAATCAAGAGTTGGACACTTAACTGACTGAACCACCCAGGCACCCCCATGGTTGTTCTTATAGTTGACAGCAAGATACCCTTTCATACAAGTCCTTCCTGGTTCCTGAGGTACCTCATTCCCTTGGTAAGTGTCAGTTTCTGTGACCTCTCCATCAGTAAACAGTCACAGTTCTTCCTGGCTTTGAGTCACCCTCTGTCATTTGTTACTGAAATTCATCATCCCTGCCATACATAGCCTTTGGTTTTGAGGTCAGCAAAGCCCCTTTTCCTGTACTACTGGTCTTTTCATTCCATATGTTCTTTTGGCCCCTCAGCTGTTTGGGAATTTCCAGTCTCCTGGTGTATATACATGCATGTCAGAAGGTGGGAGCCCTCTCAGGCCTTCTCTCTGCTTAAACCCACCTGCTGCCTTGTCTCCTCCTCCATAGTCATCTTACATTGTTACCAAATACTCTTCTAAGCACCCTTCATTGATGAAAATCCATATGAAAATGGAAAACACATCTCTCATTTTTCCCCCTTGCACACCACTAAAGCTATCATATTTTCCTTGTCCAGCCACCCCTCACCAACCTGAAACACAAGTTGTGTATGTTGGTGGGGGCGGGGGGTGGGGGGTGGGCTGGGTCCTTTCTGAGAGATCCTGGCTCTAACATTTTTATATTTCAATAGCTTTATTAAGATATAATTTAAATACCATGAAATAAATACTTTTAAAGCATACAATTCAATGGGTTTTAGTGTGCAAACAGATTTGTGCAACCAGGACTACAATTTTAGAACATTTTCCATAACTTAGAAAGGAACTCCATACCCAGTAGTGGTTACTGCCCATTCTCTTCTGTCCACACCCCTGGCAACCACTAGTCTACTTTCTGTGTCTATAGATTTGCCTGTTTTGGCCATTTCATGAAATGGGAATCAGACAGCATGAGGCCTCTTGTGTCTGGCACCCTTAACTTAGCCATGTTGTAGCATGTATCAATACCTCATCTCTTTTTATGGCTGAACAGTATTACATTGTATGGATATACTTCATTTTGTTTATTCATTCATCTGTTGATGGACATTTGAATTGTTTCCACTATTGGTGGTCAGATATCTGTTTGCATTCCTGCTTGTAATTTTTTTGTGTATATACCCAAAGTAAAATTGCTAAATCAGATATTAATTCTATGTTTAATTCTTTGAGAAACTGCCATACTGTTTTCCATAACAGCTACATTGTTTCACATTCCCATCAGCAATACACAAGAGTTCCAATTTCTCCACATCCTTTTTTTAAAAATAATTTTCTTTTTAAAAAAAAATAATAGTCATTCTAATGGGTGTAAATTGGTATCTTATTGTGGTTTTAACTTGAATTGTCCTAATGGCTAATGAAGTGGAGCATCTTTTTATGAGGATATTATTGGCCATTTGTATGTCTTCCGAAATGTCTATTCAGATCCTTTACCCATTTTTAAATTGGGTTGTTGTCTTTCTATTACTGAGTTGTATACAGTCTTTATATATTCTAAATACATGTCCCTTATCAGATGTATGTTCTGCCAATGTTTTCTCCCAATTTGTGGTTTGTCTTCTTCTTTTCTTCATACAATTTGAGATACAAAAATTTAAATTTTGATGAAGTCTAGTGATGTATTTTATCTTTTGTTGCTTGTGTTTTTGTGGAATAGCTAAGCTGAGGTCATAAAGATTTACTCCAATACTTTTTTCTAAGAATTTTATGCTTTTAGTTCTTACATGGAGGTCAGTGATCCATTTTGAGTTGATTTTTATGTTTATTGTGAGGAAAGGCTCCAACTTCATTTTTTTCAATGTGAATATTCAGTTGTCCCAGCACCATTTTTTCAAAAAACCTCCCCATTGAACTGTTTTTGGTAAACTTGTCAAAAAACAATGGACTGCAAATGTGTGGGTTTATTTCTGAGTCTCAGTTTTATTTCTTTGACCTGTATGTCTAGCTTTGTGTCAGTACCACACTGACTTAACTACCATAGTTTTGTATTAAGTTTTGAAATTTAGAAATATGAGTCCTCCAAGTTTATTATTCTTTTCCAAGATTGTTTTGATTATTCTGGGTCCCTGCATTTCCTTACGAATTTTAGGATAAATATGTCAATTTCTGCAAATAAGCCACCTGGGATTTTGACTGGCACTGTGTTGAGTCTATAGGTCAGTTTTGGAAATATTGCTATTAAAATAGTAAGTCTTCTGACCCATGAACATGTGATGTCTTTATATCTATTTATATCTGTAATTTCCTTCAATGGTATTTTATAATTTTCAGATAATAGGTTTTATACTACTTGTGTTCAATTGATTCCTAAGTATTTTTTCTTTTTAGTGCTATTGTAAATGCAATTTTTTTAAGATTTTATTTATTTCTTTATTTTAGAGAGAGAGCAAGAACGTGAGCTGGGGGAGGGGGGGAGGGTGCGGCACAAAGGGAGACTCCACGCTGAGCACAGAGCCCTACATGAGGCTCAGTCTCACAACCCTGAGATCATGATCTAAGCTGAAACCAAGAGTTGAACACTTAACCAACTGAGCCACTCAGGTGCACCTGAAATTGTTTTCTTGATTCTGTTTGCAGATGATTCATTGTTAGGATATAAAATACAGTTGATTTTTGTGTATTGATCTTGTGTTCTGCAACCTTACTGAACTTGTTTTATTAGCCCCAATACCTTTTTTATGGCCTTTTACTTCATTTTCTTGCCTAATATCTGCTCATTCATTTATGATTTTAGCAATATGAGTATTTCCTCATTTTTGTAGCCAGTCTTGCCAAAAATGCTTTGTCAATTTTAATTGTTGGGTTTTTCAAAGAACCAATTTTAATTTATCTTTATCTACTATTGTTCAATCTTTTAATTAAATTATATATACTCTAATTTTTATTATTTCCTTCTTTCAGCTTGATATGGGTTAATTTTCTCTTCTCAATATCTTAACAGGAAAGGTTAGATTAGGTCATGTGATTTTAGATCTTTTTTTTCTTTTTTAATAAATAAAGGCATTAATATCAGTAAAATTTCCTCTAAGTACTCTTTAGGGGCATGTCATATTTTTGATGAGTTGTGTTTTCATTTTCACATTCATCTAAAAGTATTTTATAATTTCACTTGTGATTTGTAGGGGGAGGATCCATTGGTTATTTAGGCATGTGTTGTTTTTATTTCCACATATTTATGAATTTCCCCAATTCCTTTGTTACTGATTTTTCATTTCATTTTGTTGTAGTTGACGAGCATACTTTGTATGATTTAAATTCCCTTAAATTTATTCATACTTACTTTATGGACTATTATATGATCTATCCTGGAAAATATTCAATGTATAGTTGAGAAGACTATGTATTCTCAACTATACATTGTTGTTATATAGATGTTTGTTAGGTCTAGTTGGTTTATAGGGTTTTTTAAGTCTTATATTTCTTTGCTGATCCTTGCTGATAGAACAATGGATAGTTGTTCTATCTGATACTGAAAGTGAGGTATTAAAGTTCCAGTTATTATTGTTGAATTGTCTGTTTTCCCATTTAAATATGTTAGTTTTATGAATCATGTATTTTGAATTTCTACTGTTATGTGCCTATGAGTCTGTTATATCTTAGTGGTAGATTAATCATTTTATCATTATAAAATGTCTTTGTCTTTAGTAATATATTTGTCTTAAATTTTATTTTGTCTGAAATTAGCATAACCACTCCAGCCCTCTTTTGTTTACCATTTGCATGAAATATCTTTTTTCATCCTTTTTCTTTCAATCTATTAGTGTCTTTGAATCTAAATTATGTATCTTGCATGCAGCATACAGTTGGATCATGTTTTTTTTTTTTCTCCATTCTGCCAATCCCTGCTTCTTTATTTTATTTTTTTTAAAGATTTTATTTATTTAATAGAGATAGTGATAGAGAGAGAGAGAGCACAAGCAGAGGGAATGGCAGGCAGAGGGAGAGAGAGAAGCAAGCTCCCTGCCCAGCAGGGAGCTGGAAGTGGGACTTGATCCCAGGATGCTGGGATCATGACCTGAGCGAAAGGCAAACTCTTAACCAACTGAGCCATCCAGGCCCCGCCCCCCCACTGCTTCTTTATTGCAGAATTTAATTCATTCACATTTAATGCAATTACTGATAAGTTAGTATTTACAACTGCTTTTTTTGTTGGTTTTTTTATATGTCATCTTTTTTGTTTCTGAAATCATTTATTACTGCCTTCTTTTGTGTTAAATATTTTCTAGTGTACCATTTTTTTTTTTTTACTTTTTTTAAAGATTTTATTTGACAGAAAGAGACACAGTGAGAGAAGGAACACAAGCAGGTGGAGTGGGAGGGGGAGAAGCAGGCTTCCCATGGAGCAGGAGCCTGATGCGGAGCTCGATCCCAGGACACTGGGATCCTGACCTGAGCTGAAGGCAGACGCCTAACGACTGAGCAACCCAGGCGCCCCTCTAATGTACCATTTTAAATCCCTTGCCATTTATTTTCATATATATTTTTTAGTTATTTTCTTAATAGTTGGCCTGGGATATGCTGTTAACATCACAATGTATAATAATCTTGTTTGGATTAATGTCAAGTTAGTTTCTATAGCATATAAAAACTATATTCTTATATAGTTCCATTTCTTCCCTTTAGGTTATCATCACAAATTATATCTTTATATATATGTGGCCATCAGCATAGATTTGCAATTATTACTTTATGCATTCATCTTTTAAATCAGATAGAAAAAAAGAGGTTACAAACAAACAAAAAACCCTATATTTTCTTTTATATTTACTTATGGGAATATACATTTACCAGTGCTCTTTATTTTTTCATGTGGATTTGAGTTACTGATTAGTGTCCTTTTATCTCAAATTCAAGGATTCTCATTAGTATCTGATGTAGGGCTTGTCTAAAAGCAATGAACTCTCTTAGGTTTTTTTAGTCTTAAAATGTTTTAATTTATCATTCATTTTTGAAGGATAGTTTTAGCAGATGTAGAATTGTTTCTTGGCATTTTTTTCATTCAGGACTTTGCATATGTCATCCTATTGCTTACTGGCCTCCATTGTTTCTCATAAGAAATCAGTGATCAATCCTATTGAGGATCCTTTGTACATGATGAGTCACTTCCTGCTGCTTTTAAGATTCTGTCCTTAACCAGTTGAGCCACCCAGGTGCCGTTTCAGCAGTTTGATTATAGAGTGTCTAGATGTTGATCTTTTTTAATTTATCATATTTAGAATTTGTAAGCTTCTTGGTTGTGTTTAATAGATTAATGTTTTTCATCCAATTTGAGAAGTTTTTGAACATTATTTCTTCAAATATTCCTTCTGCCCTTTCTCTCTTCTTCTGCAACTCCCATTAGGTGAATGTTGGTATATTTATATGGCATCCCAGAGGCTCTCTCAGATTCTGTTCACTTTTCTTTCTTTATTTTTGATTCTGTCACTCAGACTGGGTAATCTCCACCTATCTTTGAGTTGGCTGATTCCTTTTTCAGCATGCTCAAACTTGATCTCAAATTACACTAATTTTTTGTTTCAGTTATTACACTTTTCAACTCCAAGATTCCTATTTTTTTAATAACTCTCTTTTTTAAATTTTTAAATTTTTTAAATATTTCATTTATTTATTTGAACGAGAGCGAGAGAGACAGAGAGTACAAGCTGGGGGGGGTGGTTGCTGCAGCAGAGGGAGAGGGAGAAACAGACTCCCTGCTGAGCAGGGAGCCCGATGCGGAGCTCGATCCCAGGACCCCAAGATCATGACCTGAGCCAAAGGCAGAGGCTTAACTGACTGAGCCACCCAGGTGCCCCTAATAACTGCAATTCTTTATTGGTATTCTCTGTTTTGTGAGACATCATTCTTATATTCCTTTAGTTCTTTAGCTATAATTTGCCTTAGTTCTCTGAACATACTTAAAATAACTTTCAATAGATTTAAAGTCTTTGACTAGTAAAAGCAATGTCTGGGCTTCCTCAGGGACAGTATCTGTAGATAGCTTTTCATCCTGTGTATGGATAATACTTTCCTGTTTCTTTCCATGTCTCATAACTTTTTGTTGAAAATTAGACATTGCAAATATAAATGTGGTAATTATGGAAATCAGATTTCACCCACCTTATTCCCCAGTGTTTTTTGTTGTTACTGATTGTTGTAGTTGTCATTATTTAAGTAACTTTTATGAGCTATATGATATCTGCATCTTTGTCATTTGTAGCCATTGAATTCTCTATTGTGTTAGTTTAGTGGCCATCTAATAATTGGACAGAAATCTTGTTAAATACCTGCAAGCAATAAATCTCCCAGTATTTGTCAAGTGATTTTGTTTTCTTGAGGCATGCCTTCAATATTCAGCTAGGAAGTTGACAACTCTGCTTTAGCCTTCATTTCCTGCTTACACAGAATATAAAAGTCAGTTAGAGGTGAGAGCTTAGGGCCCTCTCAGCATGCACACATCTATACATAGTCCTGGAGTCCTGGGCATGTGTGTTGTTGTTTACATTTTCAGAACTGTTTCAGAGTTTTTTAAAGTGCCTATGGACAACTCATTCCTCAATTTTCCCTTTAAACTTTTATTTAGTCTATTGTTTGCCCTATCTTTTATCCACTGCCTCAGGCAGCTGTGATACTAAAACATGCTACGGCTTACTGGGTAGAGGATTTTAGAACTAGGTAAGTTCAAATAAAGTTGAAAAAGACAAGCCATTCAAGTAGGATCATCCAGAGAACAAGTCAAATAATGACTCCTCTTTGGAAATAAGGCTTTGAAAGAAATGCAGTTCTGCTCCACTCCCTCTGGTGCCAAGATATAGGGCATTATTTTTCAAGGATACTAATTAGCTAGGGAGTTGGAGATGCTACTAATATAAGTTAAAACACCACAAATATTGCTGTTTTTACTGAGATATATTCATTTTTCTGGACTAATTGTTCTTGGGTCAGTGCCGGTTAGTTTTCAGAATTCTGAAAAAATTCATTCTGACCATTTTTGTCAGTTTATTCTTTGTTTTTATGGAGGGGCAAACTTTCTGAAGTCTTTATCATTTTTTGTGTGTGTGTGGGTCAGTTTCATTTTTGAGAGATAGTTTTACTGGGTATAGAATTTTTGGTTGACAGTTTATTTCAACACTTTGAGTATATCATCCCATTACCTTCTAGCCTTCATTCTTTCTGATGAGAAGTCATCTGTTAATCTGTCTCACTGGGTTTCACTTGTAAATCAAGTTGTGTCTGTCTCTTGCTGCTTTCAAGATTTTCTTCTGGTCTTTGACTTTCAGCATTGTTCTTATGATATGTCTGTGTCTGGATATCTTTGTGTTTATCCTATTTGGAGTTCACTGATATCTTTGGATGTGTAATGTAATAGACTAAGTAATGGCCACCAAAGATAGCTATACCCTAACCCCTGGAACCCTGTGAATGTTATTCATATGGCAAAAGGAACTTTGCAGATGAGATTAAATTAAGGATCTTGAGATGGGCAGATTATCCTGGATTATCTATGTGGAATCTAAATGTAGTCATAAAGGTCTTTATGAAAGGGAGGCAGAAGGAAGAGATACAACTATGTAAAGAAGAGAAAAGGGCTTGTGGTTAAAGCAGATGGAAGCTGATTCAGAGAGAGAAAATGTTATGCCATTGTCTTTGAAGGTGGAAGAAAGGGCCACAAGGCAAGGAATATAGGGAGCCTCTAGTAGCTGGAAAAGGCACAGAGATGGATTATCCCCTAGAATCCCTGAAAGGAATTTAATGACCTGATTTTAGCCCACGGGAAATTACTTCAGACTTCTCAACTCCAGAACTGTAAGAGAATAAAGGAATGTTGTTTTAAGCCAACATTTTGTGGTAATTTGTTACAGCATTCAAAGGAAAATAATACAGACATACCCCATTTTATTGTGCTTCACTTTATTGCACTTTGCAGGTATTGCATTTTTTACAAATTGAAGTTTTGTGGCAACCCTTCATCAAGCAAGTCTGTTGGCACCATTTTTCCAACAGCATTTGCTCACTTCATGTTTCTGTGTCACATTTTGGTAATCTCACAATATTTCAAACTTTAGTATTATTTGTATTATTATATTTGTTATGATGATCTGTGGTCAGTGATCTTTGATGTTACTATTGTAATTGTTTTGAGTGTCATGGACCATGCCCATATAACACATATAACTTAATTGATAAGTATGGTATGTGTTCTGACTGCTCCACTGACCAGCTACTCTACTCCTTCTCCTTAGGCCTTATTCCCTGAGGCACAATATTGAAATTAGAAAAATTAATAACCCTACAATGGCTTCTATGTGTTCAAGTAAAAGGAAGAGTCAGTTGATGCAGGAAAGTTCATTGTTTTATTTTAAGAAATTGCTACAGACACCCCAACCTTCAGCAACTACCACTCTGATCAGTCAGCAGCCATCAGCATCAAGGCAAGCCCCTTCATCAGCAAAAACATTGTGATTCACTGTAAGCTCAGATGATGGGTAGCATTATTTAGCAATAAAGTATTTTTTAATTAAGTACTTTTTAAAAATATAATGCTATTGTACACATAGACTATAGTATAGCATAGACATAACATATATGCACTAGGAAACCAAAAAATTCATTGACTTGCTTTACTGTGATATCTGCTTTCTTAAAGTGGTCTGGAACCAAACCCACAATACCTCTGAGTTGTGCCCATATATGTAGATTAATATTTTTCATCAAATTTGAGAAGATTTAGTTTATTATTTATTTGAGTATTTTTTTTCTCCTCCATCTCTCTTCCTTCTAATTGGTCCTATCTTTACATGTATATAGTACACTTAATGGGGATCCACATATTTCTGGAATTGTTTATTTTTCTTCCTTCTTCTCTCTCTCTATCTCTCTATCTGTCTCTCTCTCTTTTGCTCTCTTTTGGATTGCAGTCTCTATCAGTCTGTCCTATATTTGCTGATTTTTTTCTTCTGGCAGTTCAAATCTATTGCTGGGCCCTGCATTAGTTTCCAATTGCCACTGTAACAAATTACCACATATTTAGTGGCTTTGTGATAAATTAACATTATTTTGTCATTCAGAAGTCTAAAATGGGTCTATCCGGCAGGGGTCCTTATGGAAGTTCTAAGCAAGAATCCAGGGCCTTGCTTACTCAGATGGTACAGGCTGACTGTACTCCTTGGCTCATGGCCCCCTTCTGTCTTTAAAGCCAGATCTGGTCAGATCTTTCTCATATCTCATCGCTCAGACTCTGCTTCCATCATCACATTACCTTCTCTGACTCTGGATCTTCTGCTTCCCTGTTCCACATTGAAAGAACTCCTATAATTACACTGAGCCACCTGGTTAATCCGGGAAAATCTTTCAAGGTGAGCTGATTAGTGCCTTTTCATTTGCAACCTTGAATCCCCCTCACCATATATAACATGGCATAATCACAGGTTCTAGGGATTAGGACATGGACATCTTTGGGGGAGAGTGTATTTTGCACCTATCATAAGCCCCTTGATTAATTTCCTGGGCCTGTCATAACAAATTACCCTAAACTGGGTAGCTGCAAACAACAGAAAATTATTCTGTTCCAGTTCTGAGGCCAAAGTCTGAAGTCAAGTTTTCAGCAGGGCCACACTCCTTCTGAAGGCTCTCAGGAGAATCCTTCCTTGCCTCTTCCAGCTCTAGAGGCTGCTGGTGGCCCTTGCCTGTGCTAGCATCACTGAAGCCTGCCTCTGTCTTCACATGGCCCTCTTCCCTATGTCTCTCCTCTGTGTTCTCTTCTTCTTTTAAGGACACCAGTTTTGGATTTAGAACTCATCCAAAATCCAGGATGATTTCATCTTGAGATTCCTAACTAATTAAATCTACAGAGATGTCATTTCCATTTAAGGTCACTGTAGTATGCAGCTTGGGTGGCCAAAACAAAATACCACGGACTGGGATGGCGTAATCAAGAGGAATTTATTTTCTCACAGTTCTGGAGGCTGGAAGTCCAAGATCAAGGTACCAGCCAACTCAGTTCCTGGAGAGAGGTCTGTTCCTGGCTTATAGATGGCCACCTTCCCCCCAGTGTCCTCATATGTCAGAGAGAAGCTCTGGTCTCATTTCCTCTTCTTATAAGGACACTAATCCTATCAGATCAGGGTCCTCATTTGGCCTTAATTACTGCTGTAAAGGTTCCATCTCTACATACAGCCACACTGGGAGTTAGGGCTTCAACATGTGAATTTGGGAAGGACACAGTTCAGCCCATGGCAGTCACATTCTGAGGTTACAAGTAGACATGTGAATTTGAGGGACACTATTCAGTCCATTAACCTCTCTTCAGTTAGTGTACTTTTCAAGTATAGAATTTCCATTGGGTTCTTTTTTATCATTTCTGTTTATTATTGTCTCTTTGAAACGACATTGTCATCATGCCTTTCTTTATTTCTTGAATCATGGTTTTTAAAATTCTTTGAACACATTTATAATAGCTGCTCTGAAGAGTTTGTCTGCTAAGTGTGACATCTGGACCCTTGCACAGGCCATTTCTGTTGTCTGCTTTTTTTTTTTTTACCCCTGTGTATGGTTTGTGTTTTCCTGTTTCTTTATATATCTCATAATTTTCCTGTTCTCTTTGAAAACTAGACTTTTAGATAATATATTGTAGCAACTCTGGATACCAGGGCTTGTTGTCATTGCTTGTTTGATTAATGAATTAGTGATTGGGATTGACTATTTCATTGAAATCTATTCCCCTGGCAGCATTAAGGCTCTGATATTGCTCATCAGAGTGCAGCCTTGAGCTGACACGTGGTCACCTGGAGATGATGGTGGTTTTAATAGGGCTCTTTGTATTGTCTCCTTTCCTGATCTCTCTGTTCATCTCTCTGTCTCTATTGGTATTACACCCAGGTCTTGGGGTGCACCACTGGCTGCTGCTGACTCTATTATTCTTGACAATAACCTCGGGCATATATTGTTCTAAGGTATTATTCAATTAAATATGGGTCCCATTGCAGGACTAGTTTTGGGGGCCTGTCTTTGAGGTCCTTTCTGACCCAAAGAGAGCATTTATTAGCTGTCTCTTTTCCTGTCTCACTGTAGTAAACTCTGGCCTATGGTTTACCTTATTGCTCTCATGGAGCTACCAACCTCAACCTAATTGTTTGCCATCAAAATCACCATTGTTTTCAAAGCACCTTTGGGCTTGAACTTTTCCACACTGTTCTAAATAAAACCAACTCCCTTGGGAAGAGCTTCAGCACTTGCTATTCTCATGGCTTGCCTCTCCCTCTGGGCAGAATGTCTGAGCCACTGCTCCAGAGCTGGAGGCCAGGACAGTGACCCACTTCTCTCAGGGTTACACATTTGCTGTTTGAGCAGGGCACTGGGCAGTGGTGGTAGCCTCTGGTCTTCTTGGTTTGATTCTCTTACTGTAGAAACTCTGCCTTAGGTGTGATCTGGGATGAGGGTAACCTGAAATCCCTATTGTCCATAGGGTTGCCATTGAATGCTTAAGTCTGAAAATTGTGAATTAGATGGGCATTTGAAGATTATGAATTAAATGGGCTTCAAGACCCTATTTTGGATTCAGAAGCTAAACATTGATTCTTTTTGTGTTCTATGACCTATGAATCTTTCTTGAGGCAAGGGATGAGACTGGATAAATAACATAAATATCCCATTAAAAAAAGGAGTGAAGAAAGAAAAAAATAATACATTAAAAGTATCATCTCACTACATGTATCTTTATAATATATGAAACTTTAGCATGGTTTCACACGGTAGATGTATTCCTGTAAACACAGTATACAAGTCAAACTTTTGCAAGCTCAGTATACACATTCATATGCATGCACTTCTCTCAGTCATTTTGCAAAACAAAAAATGTTTTATAAAAATTAATAATCACCCCCGTTAAAATCAGCTTTTAAGTGATTTTACTATTTTTATTTTATTTTATTTTATTTTTTGAGAGCAGGAAAGAGAAAGTGCACAAGCAGGGTGGGAGGGGCACAGGGAGACGGAGAGAGAGAATCTTAAGCAGGCTCCATGCTGTGTGGAGCTTGATCTCAGGACCCTGAGACAAAATCAAGGGTTGGACACTTAACCAACTGAGCCACCCAGGTGCCCTTATTATATATATTTTAAAGCAGGAAGTTCCTCTAGTAAAAAGAGGAAAAGATTTTTGCATAAATAGAAAGGCTCTGCCATCATATTTGTAGATATGCCAAATTTTACCCCCCTCTGTAACATGCATTTAATAGTATCTAGGGAATAAATAAATAAATAAATAAACCTATAATCAAATGTTTGAGCTTCCCTGTAGTGATCACAATTCTCAGAATCTTTGATTCTTCTCTTAATAGGATCGTTTCTTCTTCCTGCCTGGCACTGATCCTTAGTCACCACCCCTGCCACACCTATCCCCTGTGTCCAGGAGAACTCTTATCAAATAATCTGGTACCCAGATGCTGAAATAGTGGGCGGTACCAGCTGTTCTTGACTTCAGTTTGCCAGACGATGGCAGCAGAGTACCATGAAATGCTCACGGTCTGGGCTAGGGCGTGGGCTTGTGTAGGAATTTGAATATGGAGAGAGCTCTAGTCAAAATGTGCCGAAGAGGACATCGCTGTAGAAAGGGGCTCTTTGACCTTATAGGTTTAAAACTCATAATAATATCTGGAAATTCTCCCAGCGAATTAACTTTCAAAAAGGACTTAAGAACCTAGAGTGAAGGGAGTGAAGAAAGATAGCAAAATAGAAAAATTTTCTATCTTTGGATTAGTAGAAATTTCAGGTTGAATATTTCATGTTTCAGAGCCCGATGCAGAGGATCTCCAGTCCACTCTTTTCTAATAACCATTTCTTTCTTGAAAGAAATTGTTAACTGAGTTTGCTGAGACCCACCAATTTCTTCCTCCAACTATGCTAATTGAGAGTTCAGAAGACTTGAATGCTGACGACAACTGTGCCACTGATTCACTGTGGTTAAGGGAAGACATGCTACTTTTTGGGGTCTCAGTGTTGTCGTTATTTCCAAACTGGGCAGTTCTTGTCATCTCAATGGCCCTTTTCAATTCTGATGTTCAGTGATTTATAATCCCTCTTGCCTTTGATTACTTGCACTTTTCTAAGCTGAAACCACATCAGCGTTTCTCCACTTAAATTCATAATCTTAACATTTTGGAGAGGCAGCATAGTGTGGTAGTGAAGAGAATGGATTCTACATTGGTCACCTCTTAGCTGTGTGGCTTTAAGTAAATTATTCAAACTCTCACTGTGCTTCAGATTACTGTAAAATGCTGATAATAATATCACATATCTCAGAAGATTAAATGAGAATATTAGCACATAAAGAGTATACAAATTGAGCATATTAATATAAAAAGCATTAAGACTGTACCTGGAAAATAGTAAGTATATGTATGTTAATTATCATATTACCCGTGGGAACATAAGCTCAAAAAGAATCTCATTATTTCTTTTCTCATCAATGAAATGCAGATGAAATAAGAATTGGCAGAGAAGTCCTAGTGGATTATACTTATTTTAACCCATTCCCTGATGTTTTGGGGTTCACAGCAGGAAGACTAGCAGGGCTAGCCTTCAGATCAGGAGAAGTAGTTGTCTTTCTGTTTTTCTGCTTGCTATAGGTAGATAAATTATTGGGCAGGAACTTCTCCAGCCCTAATTATACAGTTCACTGCCTGCTATTTCACCACGGAAACCTCTGATGCCTCAGGTTGTAGAGCTGTGGTCCTCAACCAGGGCAAGGAGGAGCTTACAGGAATATCTGTATGCACTGGGTGGCATACAGATGGGCAATAGGAAAATGGTCCTGGGGAAAGTTGTGTCCAGATTTCCCTAATCTCCACCCCCTGAGCACTGGTTTTAGAGTCCTCATTAAAGTGTTATTTTTTGCCCTGGAGTCACACCTAAAGGAGAGAGGAATTTCGAAAAGGAAACTGGAAAGAGGATGTGAAAGGAGTCAAGGACAGGAGGCAATTATACGAATGGTTTGGATCCATGGTCCAAATTTAAATTTACCCCATTTCACAGTTCTCTTTAGGTTTGTCCCTGGGTCACTTTTTTCATTAATATCCAAGACAAATTGACCCCTTTAAGACAGGAGTCACCCCAGCCACTGTTTCCCAGGGAGGAGAATTCCAAACCCAGAAAGTTGAGATAGAAACTCCTTAATGAATCTACCAGCTGGTCTCCCTGGCTTGGCTTACCTGAGCAGCTCTGAAGTCCAGTCAGAGCTCTCCTCCTGTACCAGTGGCCTTAGATAGGAGAGAGAATAGAAGGGGTTCTTAGATGACTCTTCTTCTCTTAAGCAGGGTCAGGGACCACATGTCCACTGAATTTCAATAAAAAGGAAAGCAACTTGATAACTACAAAGACCATACACAAATACCTTGAATTCCTATATTCATGATAGTTGTTATTCTAATCCTATAATTGATGGCAGGGCTCCATTTTCTCCAGTCCTTGGTGTCCATCTCCACCTCAGCTATGGCCCTCTGTATGTCTCATCCCAGTGATTATAATAGCTTCTGAGCTAGTTTCCTTTGATCTAGCCTCTTTTTATGCCAATCCGTGCCATCCTTCATGGCTATAATAATTTTCTTGGAAAAAACTTCTGATTATGAATGGATATATAAATAAAAAAATAAGCAGATGGTTGAATGCTATCCTTCCTTTTGCAAAACTAAGGCACTGGCTTGATCTGTTGTCCTGCTTCTTCTTCATCTCCTAGAGTAGTGGTTCTTATCCAGAATATATGATATCACTTTTTAGGGGTGTCACAAGATTTCTTGAAGAAGATAGAAAGGGTTAGAATTACTACTATCCATATGGAAATCATATATGAGGCATGTCTTCATATGTAGTCCTATCACATACGCCAAAGAGGAAAATGCTTGCCTGTAGCTTCCAAGGGTACCACTTCTTGAAGAAGAGAGAAACGTAATCAAAATATTGGCCTTTTTATAGGGACTTTTTTTTCTCAGTCATCCACAGATGTTAGATGCCATGTCCTTTTTGATGTCTAATGTTTTATCTAGAAACCTTTAAAATATCTATAGGGAGGTCATAGGAAGCCATGACAAGACGTTAACAGTGTAGCTAGAGCATAAGGCAAAAATCCATTCTGTTCTTTTCCTGCCTAAAATATGCAAAAATACTTGCACAATGTCAGCTGTAGATAGATAAAAATATAACTAAATAAAATGATCAAACCACCTTAGAACGTAATCAGAGAAACTTCAGTTGCTTATTAACCTTGAGAGGGAGAACTTTGGCTTCTATTTTGATGGTATTCTTTGCTTTTTCCTCAGTTGTTTGAAGCAGCATAGAAACTGGGGGCAAGGGCAACAAAAGATGTTGCACGTTCTTAACTGCCCTGTCTGCAACCTGCTGAAGAGAACACTTTTAGACAGTTTGCAAAGATCCTTAGGATTATAGAATTAGAGTTGGAAGGGACCAAGAGAGGTCATCGAGCCAGTTCACCTTTCACCTTCAGGCAGTCCGCCCATGCCAGAGGTGCTGTCGGCCCTCATACAGGCTGCTCTTTCTGACATGCACATACTTCCATGACTATGAAAGCTTCCAAGATCATACAGATCTTTAATGTGTTTTTAGAAGAGATTTTCTTAAGAATGACACAAGGGAAGATTCCAAGTTTTAGCAAAAATGTTGAGTGGTTCACACCTAACATTCGCCTCACCCACTTATCCCCTCCCACCTGTTTTTTAATACCTGGCAAATGTTGGCTGCCGAGTTAGGCTTTGAGAAAACAGAGATTTCCCGAAAGTTCCATTGTTCCTAAGCCAGTTTGGGCATGTTGCCTTTTGCATTCCATAGCTCAGCTTCTATCACGTGTACTCAGCGGCTAGCTTTTAAAGACTGACAGTTGATACATCAGTCCTCACTCAGAATTTTCTTCAGATGTTCTGTCCCTGAGCCATTTCCCCCAGGGCAAAAGATAACCAGGAAATAAGGAAACGCCAGTCAACCTGAAAACCCCCATCAAGCCTCCATATATAAGTGAAGGTATCTGAGGATTACAGGTTGGGAACAGTCTTACTCCAAACCTGGCTCTTAGAACACCCATGTGATGCAGTTACTGCTGATGTACATTGACAAATCACACATCCAAAGGAGGTCTCTCTACTTCCAGAAGTGTGTTTTCACTCAATTGATATTTTCCATGGATTAGAATGGGTCAGAAAGCATTACATCAAAAGAAGAGGGAAACCAAGATGTTTGTTTGACTCTTTCTGCTGGCCATTGTCTAAAACCTGGTGATGTGTGGGCTTAAAGGTTTGTTCCACATGAACAAAAAGTAGTCTTAGTCTTAGTACACAGATGATTCTTAAATTGACACAGGAAGAAAAGGCCATGTTTCTTTTCTCCACTTGGGTGGGCAAGGAAGAAGAATAACAGTGATGGCTATTCTTTGACTTTGTCCATCTCCTTGATAACTTCTTCTCAGACAGTTCTGCATCTCTGAACACCCAGGAATCTGATTCAGGCAGGCCAATGATTCAGGGTCCTTGAAGAGTGAAAGAGAAGCATTTAACTTCCAAGCATCCTTTAGAATAACTTCTTATCACAATACTAAGTGCCAGTTCTTATCGACCAATAATGACGCCCTAGCCCAGTGTGTTGAAAGGATTCCTAGGTTGAATCTGGGTTCTGGAATAAGAATGGCATGATGGAATACCAACATATGAGTGCAGGAAGAAGTAACGGCTCATGTGTCAGTTTTTTTCCATCTCAAAGCAGCTCCATATTGCTCATTTAATTATTAAATTTCAAACATTCTTGCATTTATCTTCATAGTCATCCTTTGAAGTCCCAGTATTATCCCTGTTTTGCAGATGAGAAAATTATTTCCCTTTGTGTTATTTCCAGGTTTGGAAATTCACATATGTTTTGAGACCTAGCCCATGAAAGGTCAAGAGTCTTCAAAAGTTAAAATTAATAATAAAGGAATCCTTTGAAGGAAAAAATAAAAGGCAGTATCCACTGGGACTAAATTGCAGCCTGAGTAGTATCTGCAGAAGGGGAGAAGGGGACTTGTATAGTGATCCTTTCTTGGAATCCAAATGGCTGCAGACCCTGCCTATTGCAGGAAGGCTCCCCGGATGCTACACCTGCGTGAGACAAAGGGGTGATGTCTTAGGAAGGTACAGCAGCAACTCAGTAGGTGCTTATTTAAGCATCCATATGGTATTGAAATTCTCACAATTATTTTCCCCCCACTAAGTCTGCAGAAGGAAATGAAAGAGATTTCTATAATCCATCCTCTTAGAATTAGTCTGTGGCTAAGGACTCTCCCTAGCCAGGGAGTAGAAATGTTTCAGTCAGTAGGGATGGTTCAAAAATACCTTCCAGAAAGATATGCTGACTCATTAAGATTGCTGTGTTCTTTCAGGGACAACAGTGATGGTAAAGAAAAACAGCATGAAGGAATTCTCTGATTCTACGGTACATGACTGTATGATGTGGGGACAGCCAAGACTGATGAGCAATGTCAGCTTCACCACCAGGTAAAAGCCTCAGAGAACCCTGGTTCCCTGTGGATTTCTGAGGATCAGTGGGCAAGAAAAATGTGACGTAAATGAGAATGTTGGCTTTATCAGCCCTTATAGTGACCAGTGGAATTGTTCTTCACCAACATGAATTCATCTCAGCTTCTCCCAATGTCAGTAAGCTAAACAAACAGACCTCCTTGCAACATGGCTCAAAATACTTTATACCTGTGATAACCAAAGGTCATGTACCCAGTTTTCTCTCAGATCACCTTTCAGGGACTCTACACATGTAGGTTGGGATGAAATTTCAGTTATTCCCAATTTCTATTATTAATCCATCCCCTATTTCCAACGAACTGATGATGAGATTGCTTTTGTTTTTCAATCTGCAAAACAGGATCAACAAATGCCTCCTCCCTCACTCTCTTTTTCCTGCAGTACATTAAAATCTTGATTAGCCAGAATGCAGAGTTGGAGGTGGAGGGTGATCTGTTCAGTTGATTTTAAATGGAGGGTCAATCTAAAAGTTCTATCACTTCAGAGTTTATTGTGCATAGCTTTGTAATATGTTGCCAACATTTCAGTTTAGTGCCTATACTGTACAAGGAAAATTGTTAATGATTGTGATTATCTACAGGTAAATACTGTATTACCAGCAGAGAATAGTCATTGTGCACTGACATTGTATAATGTGGGTGTGGACTAGGGTTAGGGTTAAGTTCAAATGCTGACTCTAAACTGTGTGATCTTGGGCAAGTTGCTTTACTTCTAGGTGTCTCAGTTTTGCTACATTAAATGAGTATAATAGTCATGAATACTTTGTAGGTTTTTTGTAATGACTGAATTAGATTAAGTATTTAAAGTACTTTGATTCTTGGTCAATAGTAAGTCCTCATTAGATGTTCCTTACTATAATTAGTAGTAAGTGCAGAGCCTTCAAGGAGGTAAATTTTGAAATAAATCCTTGATCTTTTTTTTTTTTTAGCAACTCATCTCTTTCTTTTAATATATGAAGAATCATGCTTCTGTGTAATTTGGGGTTCTATATAGATGAGCCTGGGTAACAGAGGCTCTATTGTACCACTCCTAGAGGTGAGGCTGGCATCAATGTCTGAGCCACCAAGGGTGCTACCTCTTCGTGTGTGCACTTTCCAGAAGGAATATAAAAGTCCTAGGAATTATAGCTTCTGCCCTTCCTTGCCTTCTATTCCAACATTTTATCAAAGTGAGATAATCTGTGGGAAAGGATTAAGAACTGTGTGGAGGAAAGTGCTATGGTATTGCAGGAATTCACATTTTGTCTTACTCTTAATGACAACAAAACAACTACTCACTATAATTGGGATTTGCAATTTTTTTTCCTTTTAAAATGGTTGGTAAGTAGGTATCTATTGAGTATCTCCATGTGCTAAGTAGGCACTCTGCTTGATGCATTTGTAGATATAGAAATGGTGTTTCAACCCCCATGCAATCTAGTTGGGTAAACAAAATGAATTCCTATAAAATAAATCAGAAGCCAAATAAAGCAGCACTCCTTCGTGTGCTACATTGATGATTCTGGCAGGAGGTCAGAGGAAGAAGCGGTCAATGAGGGATGGATGGATTGTTCCAGAAAGTTTTCTGTGACAGGTAGGATTAAAGGTAGGAGAGACTGGGCATCTCAGCTCCTTTGAAGGCTACAACACAGGCAAGGCATGGGGGAAACCTGGAGCCTTCCATGTACCAGCTAGTCTGAAGAGGTGAGAACGTGTGTTTGAGTGTTGTGAGACATAACATCTCAAATTTCTCAAGAATACATTCTTGGCTGTTGCTACTGTGCATGTGTGTATTTGTGTATACATTATGTTTATGTTAATGCACAATTTTTACAAAAACATAATTCACAAAAAAAAACATAATTCACATTTAAAAATTGTTTTTGAGAATATAAAGACAACATATAGGATAACACATGAAGTGCTTCAACCATGCTTATTCTTTGATTTAGTCTTTTCCCATATCTTCTCTGTGATAATAGAAGAACAGCAAGTAATACCAAAAGCCACAGAAAATATTTAAATGTAAATGTAGCCATTCAGTTTCACAGACTTTTCCCTGCTATTCTTTAGCACAGCTATAACAATGAAATAATGTATTGGATGTTTCCCATTGTCTTTAATCCCCCCATTGTCTATGATAAATAAGGAAATGGTCCAAAGTAGGCATCTAAAACGAGGATTGATCTGGACAGCATGGTCCATCCACAGACTGGGCCTGTCAGCCCTTTATCTGGCTGGGGGTATTCCTGAATATGCTTTAAAAGCCCATAAAGAAGGTCAGAGATCATGAAAGTTAGCCATCCAGATCATCTTTAAAGATGATGCTGAAGTCATCTGTACCTCTTAATTGAAAAGCAAGATATCGGGCGCCTGGGTGGCTCAGTCGGTTAAGCGACTGCCTTCGGCTCAGGTCATGATCCTGGAGTCCCGGGATCGAGTCCTGCATCGGGCTCCCTGCTCGGCAGGGAGTTTGCTTCTCCCTCTGACCCTCCTCCCTCTCATGCTCTCTCTATCTCATTCTCTCTGTCTCAAATAAATAAATAAAATCTTTAAAAAAAAAATTAAAAAAAAAAAAGAAAAGCAAGATATGTTCACTTGAGCTACAGATTTTTTAAAAACTAATTAGAGTCATACTACCAGTTAGACAGTGTTGCACATTTGCATATATTTATATGAGCTATTTGTGGGTGCATTTCTGTGATATTTCATCAATGGAGTTGGTTAGCTCAGTTGATTTAAGTACAGTGTTAATGGGATCAATGACATCCTGTTCCTACTTAGTGCTATAGGATAGGGTGTATTTTTGTTTTGTTTTATTTTTATTTTTATTTGTTTTGTTTTTGCTTTTTGTTTTTTGCAGGGGAAAGATAACTCCAGTTAGCAAATTGACAAACATATGTCCTGAGTAACAACAATAAGTGGCAAAATAAACTTGATGGCTTAATAGAGACAAGTAGTCACTATCGGGGGGAAAATGTAAAATGTGTGGTATGTGCTATTTGTGATCCATTTTTGGTGGGTTAATAGTATTACATTCACATACCCAAAACAGCATAATATTATTTATAGTTTTGCTGACAAGGGCTTGGTGCTTTTAAAGATGTAATCTTCAGGCCACCAGTGGGTTTTCCAGTAAGTTCCGAAACTGTTATCTTCTATTCTTAGTACTTGAAGCAATACAGACAGCCCTAACTTATACAAAAGTTATAGTCCAATATTTCTTTGCATCCCTGGGGTCTTTCTCTTCACATAGAATAAGCAATGTTATAAATAGCAGTTAGGTTCTCAGACTAACACACACAAGTCTACTTAATAGATGGTAGTTAATGTGTATTTGTTGAATAAATAAACAAACACTAGTTCTATTCACTTGAGTTCTGTGTTCTTAAATCAAGAGATCATGTAATATGAGAGAGCAAAGATGAATAGTTCCTCTTCCTTTCCCTGGTGATCCAGTTAGACTTATGCAAAATTTTATGATAAATAAAAATGCATTTCAACTGCTCCTAGAGCCCCTCTGCCCTCATTTCCAATTTCTTTTTTATGGCCACCCTACTTTGGGTGAGCTTTAGAGTGTTCTACCCATTTTACTATTCTACAGTTATTTACTTCTTCAGTAAAACAGATTTTAATTAGATATTTACAAAGAAAAGATTTAGATACAACTAGTTTCTATTATGTTGTGACTGACCGGTAACACAATGACCACACTAAGCCATTCAGTAGGTGTTTATAAACTCAAGTATATATTGACAGATACCTAATCAAGTAAAGTAGAGGAAGCAGAAATTTCCAAGCAGTTTATGATAGATCTGGGTCAGGAGAGGAAACCATTTCCAACAGAAAGATTTGTCTTCTTTGGGCATATCGGCTCTTCTCTAGAAATCTTCCCTCTGGATCTGTTTAATTCAACTGTTACAGACTATATTGAAATCTAAATACTGTACTTTCCTCATAATTTCCCTTCCCACCATATCTTTACAAAACCTATGACTAAGATCATATGTAAATATGATATCAACTTCATCTTCATATTTGCCATGTTCTTTTAGAGACACCAGAGACCATGAATGCCATTTTTTCTCTCTTTCTTAATGCCCAAGCCAGCATTATCTCCTTAAAGTTCAAGTGTACCACAGATACCAGTCACAGCATTGTCCCTATAGCAGGCATGAACCCTGGATCACCATCCTCTTTAGCCTTTATGTTTCAGTTTCCTCTTCTGCAAAATAGAGATAATATTAGAACCTAAATAATTGAAACACTGTGAGATAATATTAGAACCTAAATAATCAAGATAAAACAGGTTAAGTTCTTATGTAGAGCCTAACACACAGTCAAAATCGAGCAAGTGCAAAATGGTCCCTGCTGTTGTTGTTCTGCTCCCCCATCCTCCTCCGCCACTATTTCCCTGGATCTTAGATTTTCATGCTTTCATATTCAGAGGGAGAGGTTCTGAAGTTTCAGACCTTCCAAAATTTCATTCACTGTCTACCACCCACCATCCATAGACCATCAGCTCAGTGGAGCATATCATCAGGGTTTTCAGTGAAGATCTGTGGTACAGAACCTCCCACTGGTACAGTCACTTCACCATGCCCACATCTGCCTATAATTTGCTGTTCCCCCTCAGCAACACTTTTCCATGGCAATTCCAGCTCATTCTTTGGTTGTTTCTCAGTGTCTTCTAGCACAACTGATTTCATGGCAATCTTCAGTTTCTGAGCAAATTACGGTCCACCCAGAAGGACTGCCATTATATCTTCTGCCAGGCCAGAAGCTTGTTAGCTTGTTAGTATCACCATCCATAAGGACCTGGGGAAATCCACCTAACTGGGAGAAATCGTTTCTCTTCTGGCCACTCCCAGCCCTATATAATTTATTCTCAGGGATGACTCCTGAGACATCTGCCCCTATGACTGCTCACTTTCAGATACCATGCACCTTCACACACACACACCCACCCATGCACACACAGCTGGGAAAGAAAGCTGGACCTTCCTTTCTTTTTATTCTCAGTTCTACACACCTTATTGAATTTTGTGCCCCAGATGATTCAGGCAAGAGAAACACCAACTTTTAGCCTCAGTGATGTCTGAACTCCTGCTTAGGACCAGTTTTCAGGGCTTTTCCAAGGTCAGAATACTGGGTATAAATCACCACACATGGTTCTTCTCTTACATCCTATCTGAGCTTTCTACAGAAACTGAGCTTATAACATTGTGTGAGCAGGTACTTTTCTCCCTTTCTTCCTTTCTTTCCTTTAAGCTTTTAAAATGACTTTCCCTCTGGACAAGCATAGACTTTTTTATTTGAATAAAATATAGTGCATTACTAGTAAATCAAAAATGTTATTTGATTCTTTTATTTATATATGCATATTGAGTTTGCCCTTACTGTAGGATTTCAAGTCATGTTCTAGAAACCCACATGTACTTAATACTGTACATCCAGCATTTGATTTTCTTTCTCTAAGAGTCCAGATAGCACTCATTTTTGCAGCCTTAAAGATTCCAGAACCTCTAAAGATGTCTTCCTGATGGCAACTTATGGTATTTGAATATGTAGGAATCCCTACCGGGGGTGTGGGTTGGTCATAAACTGTAATAAACATCTTCATCAAGTCTTAATACAAAGTCCAAGGAAAACAGTAATATGAATGTATCATGTACAGATAGGTAAGGGCGTAGGGATAAAGATAGACATATATGTACACGGGTAGAAATGATTTTTTAAGCACAATGAGCCTGAGTTCCAAAAACAGATGAAAGAGTTAGGGTGCTAGTGAGTAGAAGAATAAGAATTTGGAAAGAACTAGTTCTTGTCTTGTACCTAAAGGCAAAAATTAGATTTCTGAGAAGAAAAGTACCACAACACTAGCAAAGTACTATATAGAGAGAGGAATAATTCATCAGGTATTTATTAAGTAAATGAATTATTCAGATTAACAAATAATATTTAATTATTTGGAATTCCATGGAAAATTCAACATAGTCCTTCCATCACTCCTGTCTTCTTTGCCCTGTCTGTTTGACTAGCTTAGAAGGCTATAATAAAGGAGGGACAAAGGCCTTTTTTAACCTCTTTGTTAGTCTGTGGACAGGTCTTAAGAAAAATGAGGTCAGATTCTCCTAGGACTTTCGGGTATGGAAATTTCCATTGATTCAACTGGATGGGAAGATGAGGAAGGAATTCTCCTAATATGGAAATAAAAATTACAGTGGGACAACTGATCATTTACTGAGTGCATGTATTTATTTGTATTTAGTAGTTAGTTTTTGCATGTTTTCATTTTTGTCATTTATAATCTCTTAAAAGGCAGGGGTGAGGCCTTGTTTGTTTAAGGTCATATATAAAAGACCAACTCAATAAGACAAGGTGAAGATTATGGGAAGCTTAGTCACTGTTTCTGTGTAAAACTCTATTCAAGGACTAGGACGTGACTTACATAGTTTCTAGGAAAAACTGTCACACTTTACATTCTGTGTTCTTTGCTCTCTGTTTGACACTCACCATCACCCTTCTCCAGGACTCATACTTCCCAGCCACTTACTATCCCCATCGACATCTGAACCATCATTTACAAAAACATAAGTTTAAAATATTTGCCCTTCCAGAGGTAGCTTTATTCTTATCAGGGATCAAATGTTTCAGCTAAGGAAATCCCCCTACCTATGGGCTTTCAGGCATCAACCACAATGGGAGGTATGTTTTTAGGAGACATTCAACGAGGGCCTTTCAGGTACATCTAAAATCACAAATCTGGGGCGCCTGGGTGACTCAGTCGTTAAGCGTCTGCCTTCGGCTCAGGTCATGGTCCCAGGGTCCTGGGATCGAGCCCCGCATCAGGCTCCCTGCTCAGTGGGGAGTCTGCTTCTCCCTCTCCCACTCCCCCCACTTGTGTTCCTGCTCTCACTGTGTCTCTCTGTCAAATAAATAAATAAAATCTTTAAAAAAATAAAATAAAATAAAATCACAAATCAAAGCCTATTGTGTGCTATTGCATTTTAGTTTTTAGGTTGCAAGAGTGATTAAGTAGGAGGCCTCCCAGTCCCACCGGTAAGGTGGACACACCAGAAGTGGACTGTCAAAAATAAGATCTCAGCTCTGTGACTTCCATGCTATGTGATCATGAGCAAGGCTCTTCCTGAACTGTGGCTCAGATCCCTCTTCTGTAAAACAAGTGGTGCCGATCTCAGGAGGCTGATGAGAAGACTAAGTATAAGACTCTTGGCCAAGTTCCTAGCAAACAGCAAGCACTCAATAAACGTTAGCAGTTATCATGACACAGGAGGCACGACTGTCGCACAAAATAATTGAGCCCATGGTCTGGAGATTCACCTCAAAGCAGCTTTCTGCTAATGTTGTATTAGCAATCTACATCTGTGTTACCACCAATAGTATGAGTAGGAAAGACAGAGGCCTTAGAGAGAAATGTCATTTCAATTTAAATCTGAGGGGTAGCAAAGCTGCCATAGTACTCACCTTCAGTAATAGGAAATGGAGACCCAGTTCCTGTCTCCCCATGAGGCAATATGGTCTCTGTCTAGTAGGAACAATGGCCTTTTTAGCTCTTTCCCCAAGGACATGAGAATATCAGAATTCAGCCCATGTTAGTCCCATGCTGGGCTCCTAAAGACCATGGTGGGTTTGATAGTGAAAGTCAAGGACAGGACCATAATTGTCCTCAACTCAGCATCAAATATCAAGGATGTTCACCCGATAATGTTCATGCAATTATTTATAACTTTTCATCTAAACTTGCCAAGAAAAGCTTCATTCTGAGTCTCTAACAGTCCCAAAATAATTGGGAAATCTTTCTTGTCAAGAGAGGATTGAGAAAAGGCATCTTTAACAAACTCCTCTCCTCTCCACTCCAGGACTCACTTCTCTTTGCCTCCCTGCATCCTGTTCTGTTCAGCTGGTGGACGAAGGCAAACCAGGGCAGGCAAAACCTCGGGGTTGCTGGGTAGCTCCACACCTCCACAACTGTCTTCAGCACATGCGCAGCTACGAGGACAATAAAATATTGTTCATTGCTTCTACCCCACAACCAATTAGGTCAGCTGTAAATATTGGAATTGCTTGGTAAACATGCTGGAAGATTGTGCTGACTTGTTAATATAAGTGAAAATGTAATTAGATTTATAACACTTTTTTTTCCAAACCATAATTTATGACAACAACAGAAGAAAAAAAATTCCCTTGCAACCTGCTGAAATACCATTATTAAAATGCACATGAAAAGTCAATTATGCCAGAGGGAGGTATTTAAGAGAAGTGAGTTTCCATACCCTGGGATTACACCGTGGGGATTACATATTTCTTATTTATTTTTTTCCCTGAGATCTTTGCTGCTGCCAAATGAAACGGAACAGATATTTTACTTATTTCACTCTGAAATATTGCTGCAGATAGTACTAAAAAGTAAACTAAATAACCTGGCTCCTTGAAAACCTTCTCTGTTCTCCCCAAAGCCCCAAGACAAGCTGAGTAGTCACTGTTCTTTTTTTATTTGCAAGACCACCTGTCTTTAAGCAATAATCACATTCGTTAAAGCATGTAGAAATCAAGTATTTTTTTTTCCTCATTGTTACTCTGTTTTATGCTCTAAATGAGTGGATCATTTTACGTACTTCTATGGAGAGCCATTGTGTAAAGACAAGAAACAACCCCTTATTTTTGTTTTGAAACCCAGAATTTCCTCTACTCCCAGGGTCATATTGGGACGACAGCTCTACTCCCAGACAAGATGGTATCAGTGCCACCACTTGCCCTTGCTAGGTTGGACTTTCTCTGCTGCAGGAGCCTCTGTCCGTCAGGTGAGGCTGACCATGACCACTCTTCTGGAGGCTGTGATTCTAATCCCAGTTCCAGTTTTAACCCAGACAGGTTGCTGCCTCTCCGCTTTCTGGTTTCCTCATAATGAAGTGTAGGTATTATTATATCTCATCTGTGTTTAAGGTACCAGTAGGGAAAAGCTAGTTAAAAAAAAAAATCATAAAGCAATTTGTAAGTGTGAGAGAAGCTGCCATTTTCAGTCTCAAACTTCCAGTAAAATGTTCAGTTTAGATAATGGAAGAAATTATTAATACATATTTTTTAGAATCACTAGTGTATACATTGTGGATAAATTACTCTTTGGGGGAAGATTCTGGTGTTGCTATATAAGAATCAATAAAGTAAATCACATATATCTATGCATATATATGTATATATATGATTTACTTTATACATTTATACTTCATACACACCTATATATACATACATTACATATATATATGTTTACAGGAAGAGCTAGAGGAGCCTGAAATGGGGAGTAGCAAACTTAACAGAGTTTGATTCCAAGGTAACTGAGAACAATGTAAATGGTCTTCCAACATGAAAATGTTCACAATCTTTATTTCTTGACTGATGTGATTATTAGGATTAAGACCTTTATATTTGCATTTTATCACAAGTAAGAACACATTAATATTTCTAGTTCTTAAAATAATATTTTATGGAAAGCATTTTCATATTGATTAGCTAGATTTGCTTCCACTGAAATATTCTGTTAGATTTTACAGTCAGTCAAACCTCGTGTCTGTCTTTACACTCTTTGGAGGTAGATCTGAATATTCTTGAGCCTTTCTAAATGTCCCTGGTTTTGGTTTTTGCTCACCACGTAGGTATTCAACAGCCAGGACCATGGGTAATACGTTTCCTTTTTTTCTTGCTTTACTTCTGGTTTAATCCTTGAGAAATCCTTTTTGTGGAATCAACACCAGAAACCAGTTTTAAGAGACTTAGAGATGGCTCAGAGGGAGAAGATAACTGGGAAGGATTTGTAGGGCCAGGTCAAGTATCTGCTTGGCCTATGAGCTCAGTCTTCCAGGAACAGTTCCTGGCACCCACACCCCACCCCAATTAATTGATTTCTATCTGCATCCCTTAAGCTCACCCAGGAACAAGGTCTGAGGTAGGGAAAAAAAAAAATCAATGAACCCAGTGGCATAAGGCTCTAACCTCTTTATAAGGATTCTATCTGTTTTTTTTTTAATAGCTAATTTGCAGGGGGAAAGGTGAACATATTAAAGAATAAAACAGGCAGAAACCATCCTGGGTGAGTTTACACTCATCTGTTTTTCAAAGTCATGGGCCTATGTCAGGTGACTGTAAATCTTAAAGGTTATTTGGCACCAGGAAGAAGAGCAAAGGAGAAACATGTTTTTACAATCTGCATAAGCAGATTATCTCTGCCAACCCTGCTTATGTTACTCCATCCAGAGGGACTTTCTTGATCTACCTGCCCACTTGGAACCTTTTTCTTTCTTCAGGGCAGTGAGAGTAAAGGAACACCATTCCTAACCCATAACTCTCTCATTCTTTAGCCAGTACTCTCAGCTCCACCTCCAGATCTGTGCAGCTGCCTCCAGTTCTTTCTCCTTCCCTTACTTCTTATTTACTCTCCCTCATCTTACTGTTTCAGCCACCAAATCTCCTCGTAGTTTTTTTTCCAAGCCAGGAACTAACAGAAGAGTAGAGAAGGGATAACACAGTAATTCCCAGGAGTATGCCTGTGTGTATGTGGGCACGGAATAAAATTTTCAGGGGATGAGAGGCCTCTTCAAACTGTATCCCAACCCCTGATCCTAATACCACCCTTGGCTGGCTTGTTTTCACACCAAGAATCACAGTGTACAAGGTGAGACATCATTGACGGGAGAGCTAGAGTTGAAAAGTGAGAAGAAATGGATAAGTAGGAAAAGTAACAATTCTGGAACCAATTCCACTATACCAAATGGGCAAAAAATTCTAAAATTAATACTTTCCCCAAGTGCCTGATTTCTAACCTGCCTCCATTCACTGTACTCAGAAACAAACTCTAAGGTAGGCAAAAACAAAGGCAAAATGAACAATAAAACCAACGGTGAACCTAGCCAGGTCTATCGGCTGGGCTAGCGATCCTGGTGAGAGGTAAGAGAAGCAAGTGAGGAAGTTGTGAGATAGCTTTCTCTCCTGGATTCAATCAGTTGTCCCATTTTCTCTGTTTTAATCCTAAAAATATCTTGAATCTCTCTACCCTTTCCATCTCCAATTCTAATCCCAATCCAAGCCACCATCTTCTTTGGACCACCGGTGACATGGGGGTTGACCCAGTCTCCTCACATCTCCTCTTATCCCTCATTATCTATCCTTCTATTACACTTACGATGAGGTATCAAAAATGAAAATTTGACAGTATTGTTTCCCTTCAGTGGTTTGTTGGTGCCTTTAGGAATGAGATCAGAATCCTTAACAATGCCCTTCATCATGTGGTCCCTGCCTCTCAGAAAACTCCTCTGGGCTCAAACAGTATTATATTTTCTCACTTCTCCAAATAGGCACCATATTCCTTTTCCTGGTGTGGGCCTGTGTGTATTCCTAGAATGTGCTTCCCTTCCCATACTTGTCTAATAAAATCTCACTGTCCTCCAAGAGTACTCCAAACCTCAACTCAAAATATCCTGGATTACGAAGACACAAAGGGTTTTGTATTTGATTCACATCCAATAAAAATCTGGCTTCTCCTTATAAGGAATGAACTCTTTTCCTTTTTTTTTAATTAATTAATTTACTTATTTATTTATTTATTTATATTAACATATAATGTATTATTTGTTTTAGGGGTACAGGTCTGTGATTCATCAGTCTTACACAATTCACAGTGCTCACCATAGCACATACCCTCCCCAATGTCCATCACCCAGCCACCCCTTCCCCCCACTCCCCTCCACTCCAGCAACCCTCAGTTTGTTTCCTGAGATTAAGAATCTCTTATGATTTGTCTCCCTCTCTGGTTTCACCCTGTTTCATTCTTCTCTCCCTTCCCCTGTGATCCTCTGTCTTGTTTCTCAAATTCCTCATATCAGTGAGATCACATGATACTTGTCTTTCTCTGATTGACTTATTTTGCTTAGTGCAAGGAATGAACTCTTCAAACAAAAATGTGTCTCTCATGTGGTCTTTTATAAAGCTGATTTATCAATGAAATATAAACATTGTAATGAATGTCCAGTCACTTGCAAGTGACGGAAACTCTTTTAAACTGAAGAAAAACAAGAAAATTCCTAATAAGGAATCACAGAACAGCAAAACTACAAGGGAGAAAGTGCTACATGTCTTCTGGTGAAATGGGAACCAAGAAGTGGGAATCTCTGTGCCCTGAGGCAGTGCTCTCCAGCTGCACCCCCACTGGGTCATGGGCTTTATCCTCTGCACAGAAGCTCTCTGTAACTCTGTTCTGAGGAATCCAGCTCCACCTGTCCTCAAGCCACATCTCAGCTCCAGTACAATAAACCAGGTGACGAGATTCTCAGTATCCCAATTTCTCATTATCAGAAGAGAGTATCTGATTGGCTCAACTCAAATTAGGTTTCCTGACATGTCCAACACCACTTGTCCGGGAAGTGGAGTCATCAGGAACAAACTTGGCCATGAGTGGGAGATCAGGCCGTTCTTAAAGAAGTAAAGAAGTGCATGGGGCGCCTGGGTGGCTCAGTCATTAAGCGTCTGCCTTCAGCTCAGGTCATGATCCAGGGTCTTGGGATCAAGCCCCTCATCGGGCTCCCTGCTCGGTGGGAAGCCTGCTTCTCCCTCTCCCACTCTGCCTGCTTGTGTTCCCTCTGTCACTGTCTCTCTCTCTGTTAAATAAATAAAATCTTTAAAAAAAAAAAAAGAAGTAAAGAATTGCAGATAATGGGCTTGGTAGATACTCCAAAGGGATCTACTCCAAATAAACTGAGGAACCATAATCATAAGTAAACACATTTGTATAATATCATAGCAATTAGAGGATATATCTAGTTCTGTGATATATCTATGGATATATCCTCTAATTGCTATGATATTATATATTGCTATGAGATATATATAGATATATATATATATATCCTTAACAATGCCCTTCATCATGTGGTCCCTGCCTCTCAGAAAACTCCCCTGAGGGGCGCCTGGGTGGCTCAGATGGTTAAGCGTCTGCCTTCAGCTCAGGTCATGATCCCAGGGTCCTGGGATCGAGCCTCACATCGGGCTCCTGGCTCAGCGAGGAGCCTGCTTCTCCCTCTCCCTCTGCCTCTCTCCCTGCTCATGCTTTCTCTCTCTCTCTGTATCTCTGTGTCTCAAATGAATAAATAAAATCTAAAAAAAACAAAATAAAAAAACTCCCCTGAGCTCAAACAGTATTTTATATATATATGGATGGTGAACACTTGTGGTCTCCATCACAGTAAATCTGTCTTCAAGGAGCATGTGTGATATGCAAGAAAAGAAGAGGCATCCATTCATTATAGAATGGATCAAATAAATATTATTTGGTGAGTGCCTTTGAGGTACATTGTGCTTTTATGGATTCATTAATTAGAAGTTATTGTGCTAGAGATCAGAAAATTAGTGAAATTAATAAGGAAGACTTCCTGCAGGAGGCAGATCTTGAACTGCGTTTGAAATGCCAAATGCTTTAACAGCTGGCATACTGTGAGCCACATGAATAACAAATAATGCAAAGTGAAGCAAACCTGATTGAAGGAAAATGCAGGTTGGCTTTCCCTCCTGTGAAATTTACCTGGCAACTAGTGAACCATTAGGACTTTGCTCAAGTCGCTTTCTGGGGTATTCTGGAAGGCCTGCCTAGAATGGGTACTGCAAAGATTGGTTTATGGCTCAGATATTTGTTACATTTTAATAAGGCTTGGAAACTTAGATGTTATTCACTGCAGCTGCCAATCAAGTACCTGCATAAAAAGCAAGATAAACATAACAATAAATGCTAAGCACTCCAGTGTTCAGCGACTCTGGCAGGATGCACTGCAGGCTTTATGAATGTGTGAGAGTGAATATACAGAAGCTTGGGGAAAAGGTCATTGGTATTTTTGGAGCAATAAATCAAGTATGGAAAGATTTGCATTTTGGCTGTATAACATACAGGACTGGATTAGAGGGAGAGAATACTTTGAAGTAATATTTCTCTGCTGACTTGTTTTATTAGCTTCCTTTAAACATGTTACATTATTGCTTATAGAATTTCATTTACTCGGATTGGCAGCTTGATAAATACGTCTATTGGAGATGATTTGGATTGCTCTGGGCATTAATATTATTAAAACCTGTCACAAGGAAATGTCTGAAAGATGACTTACTGTAAAGATTACAGCATGAAATAAATCATCCAGTGGTATTTGTTACCATTTATGGCCTCTTGGAGCTGAGTCAATCCCTTTTTATGTTGCATTATTTTTCAAGTTTTTATAGCCTTACATTATATATTGCCATCAGAAATGAACAGATGGGGTGTCGAACATGAGCTTTCTGAATAATTCCCACCCTCCAGTTATTTGTATGAAGGACAAGTGCAAAACTGTGTGTTCTCGAGCAAAAAAGAAAGAGAAAGAGGTGGAGAAGCTGCTGTTAAGGAAAAGGGATCCCTTTTGTCAGATTGTGCAGGCCAATTCCACCAGCTGGTTGGAATCCCTGACTGGCAGTCACCCTGTTTGGGTTTCAAGCAAGAGATGAGGTGGCTCTATTTGGCTCCAGTGAGCCAACAAATGCCATTTTCAAATGCATTTTCTCAGAGTGCCTCTTGCTGAGACACTTTCACGTTTGGAGGTGAATGTGTCATAGTCTTATCCTAAAAAGCTGAGAAATTTGAAACACACACACAAACACACAGAACAAGAAGAAAGACACATTGGAAGGATTTACTACTCTTTGAGTGAGTGACAAATATGGGAGCATCCTGCGGGGGTGCACAAAGGAGTCTGTGCATTCTGAATTGTTCAGCAGGGCCCTTAAAATCAATATAAAAGAAACAAAAGTCACCCCATGGAGGTTTTCAGCCCTTTATGGAGGATGCAGGAATAGAGGTCTGCCAGGCCTTGTGCACATTGAGGCAAGGTGTGTCCTTGGGAGGCTTCAGCTGTCCTCTGATGGGACCAGGCAGCTGCTTAATTGTCACATGAGCCCCTCTGCAGAGTCCTGAGGCCCTGCCACCATTGGAGAGGAGAGAAAACAAACCCACTAAAAAGCCAACCAACTTTTTAAGAGGTGGGGGGAAGCACATGTCAACTTTTCTCATTTACCTTCTCTACTTACCACTACATCCATTCAGAGCACTATAAAGTGCCAGCATATTGTGGAGGAGCACACAGTGGACACAGAGTCTAAGTGATGGGAGTCCAAAGTCGTTGCTTACCATTAGGACTTGGAGTTGCCTAATTTCTCATCATCATAAAAAGTGGATAAGAGTATTTTTCCTATTTACCTTATGGTGTTGCTATGAAAAGTCAAATCAGGGCGCCTGGGTGGCTCAGTTGGTTAGGCGACTGCCTTCGGCTCAGGTCATGATCCTGGAGTCCCTGGATCGAGTCCCGCATCGGGCTCCCTGCTCGGCGGGGAGCCTGCTTCTCCCTCTGACCCTCCCCCCTCTCATGTGCTCTCTGTCTCTCTCATTCTGTCTCAAATAAATAAATAAAATCTTTAAAAAAAAAAAAAAAAGAATGAAAAGTCAAATCATACAATGCGCGCATGCACACACACACACACACACCCTTAAATGATTGGCTCAGCCAGGTGATGGTTATTAAGGAGGGCATGTGTTGTGATGAGCATTGGGTGTTATACGCAATTAATGAATCACTGAACACTACATCAAAAACTAATGATATACTATATGTTGGCTAATTGAACATAATAAAAAAAGTGATTGGCTCCTGCATCTGTCAACAGATCCCTGCCTTCTCTCCAATAAAGCTCTGCATTTTCTCCAGTTTATCAGTCTCTCTCACTCATCTCCTCATCCCCAGATCCCCTAATGTCAGACCCTCCTTCCACTATCTCTTAAAATTGTTACCTTACTAGGAGTGACTTGTAGACACATAATATGAACTTCAGCAGCCCCCTCCCCAAGACCAGACCCATTCCCTCATGCGGTACCTCTGGCTCTCTTGTCCCCCATCTCTTCCTCTGTGTCATATTCCCAGGGGCCTTCCATGTTTACTTATTTGTCACATTTGCATGAGGATGACATCTGGATACATCTATGTAATTGTTGACATTCAACTTGCACACCTGAAACCAGCAGGGCTGAGGGGAGAACTGCTTCATTCTGGGCAAAGTTCACAGCTTTGCTGCCTTTCATTTGAGATCTCAGAAAGTTTTCTGCACCTAACCTAAGAAGAGAGTACCAAAGGATAAATTTCAAATAGCTACTAAGTTTGTAAAGTCAGTCAGTTAGGCAGGTTGAATTTCTGTACCCCTGTTAGAAATGCACCCCTCTTCCTCCCTCCCCCTGCCCCTCTTGCTTCCTTACTCACACTCTGTTTTCCTCCTTGTCCCCCAAAAAGGAACATTTGCATAAGCCCCACCCCAGCCCAGCTGAATTGGCAATGCTGAAGCCCCTACAATCTAACTGATACATAAATGTAGAACTCTTTAAAAAAAAAAAAAGTTTATGTATTTATTTGACAGAGAGTACAAGCAGGGGGAGCAGCAGAGGGAGAGGGAGAAGCAGGCTCTCCACTGAGCAGAGAGCCCAATGCGGGCTGGATCCCAGGACCCTGGGATCATGACCTGAGCTGAAGGCAGATGCTTAATTGACTGAGCCACCAGGCACCCCATAAATGTAGAAATCTTAAATCTTACATCTATCTATAAAGTGTGCTTTTCTTTTTTTTCTCTCTTCTTTCTTCTTCCTCCTCTTCTTTCCTTCTCCTATTCCTCCTTCCCTTTCTTTTTCTTTTACCTTTTAAATTTTATTTACTTTTGCTTCCCCAGACATGTGCTGATTGAGTCATCAAAGTTCTCAGGCTCTTCTGAATAAGAATCTTGATGTCTCTGTTTCCATAGAGTAACTTTCTTGTCTCAGATGAGACTATGATTCACCAAACTAAACCACTAGTGGACTACCTTTTCTGTACTCTGGAAACTTAGTGTGGACCTGCCTTTAGTGTTCTCTCACCCAGTCCCCTTATGAAAACATTTGATGTGCATCAATTTCCCCATCAGTCTGTGTCCTCTCACACATTAGGGAAGAGAAGCATGGCACTAAGCTTGAAGCCTGACTCTCTTATTCACTGGTAGCCACATAATTTCTCTAGGCTAAATCCCCTATCTATAAATTAGAAAGGAGGTAGACATGATCATCTAAAGCTCCTTTAAGCTTTAAGTTATCTCTTGCTCCTGGTTCAGCTTCCATATCTGGAAACATCCTCATAGTAACTAATTTCTCCTTGTGATGCTTTGCCTTTTGTAGAGAGAAAGGATTCCCCTGATGATAATGACCAAATCTCTTTCTCTGACCAATTTCACAATAATACCTCATGCAGAGTCTACAAATCCTTTTTTTGTTTTAGCTCTCATTTTAAAAAGTTCTTATAAATCCACTAAAACCATTAAGCCATTTACTAAACTATCTTAAAGGGATGTGTGTGTGTGTGTGTGTGTGTGTGTGTGTGTGTGTCTGTGTTGTGTTGGAAGTGGGGTCAGGAAGAGAGGCAGTATGACCCAGAGTGACCTAACATAATAAAGTTTCATAGTAATGTCTAATTACTGCTACTCACCTCTTTATTATTAATTCCACAATTCCAGCACATAAAATAACTTAATAATTTTCAGAATTTGCATGACTAATGGAGTGAGTTCTGATAGAATAAGGATAAGTTTCATAATTAGGTTTTGCCAGGAACTTGTATAAACCAGTCTATTTATAATTTGGTCAGCTCCTGATTTTTAATGAGGGCACTGAGAGTGACTGAAGCCTCTGGCAGCATTCACTTCATATTTTAATTACCACAGTAATTCTGACAATTACACACATGTCATAAATCACATCATAATAACCCATAAAGAAAGTATATTTAATTACTAAAAGGGGAGTTCTCAGATTAAACAGGTAGATGGGATGTGCTAAGATAGAACCATATTTGAAAACTGAGCTGCCTGATTTTGTGACATGGAAGAACCTGCCTCTGAAACTTGCATTATAGAGAATAAGGAAAGCCATTGCCAAATTTCCAGTTTTAGCTCCAACATGTAAAGAGTTTTGAAGTCATCACTTCTGTTCTTATAACACGGAAAAAACAAAACAAAAAACAAAAAAACCTGAACAAACTGAAAATTAAAGACTTTTCTTTGCCCATTAGAGAACTGAGGTTTGCAGGGCTAACCATCATCCTGAAATCTGGAGAGTCACAGCAGAGATCACTTACCTGGGGAGAGAGCCACTGGAGCCATAAACTGATATGAACACTTAAATGGTAATTTTGATGAATTCCCGGGGGTCTAATGGGGATTAGGTGAAGAGTGAGAAACTCCTTGGGGCTGCGGGCTTCCAGGGACCTCCACACTTTTGGGGATTTTATCTCCAGGAACTCTACCAAAGTCTCATAGTAAAGAGCCAGAAAAATACCCTCAGTAACTCTGACAGCAGAAGGGGAACAGTAATTGTGGTGAAATACACCCAGGGGTTCACTATAACACAGGCCTACTCCCTAAAGGAAAAGATTTTACCAGTGCCTCTCAGGTGAGGGAATGGCATTTGTCCCTCTTGAGCCTTCTTTCTCACCTGAAGGGAGCACGGTGGAGCTAAGATACACTTGTGAAGATCATAGTTTCAACATACAGGGCTACTGAAAACTGAGATTTAATCACAGTTAAATCTCTCCTCTCCCCTCTCCCATACTTCACTGCCATACCAACAGGGCTCAAATATAATGACAGCAGATTATAGTTGAAACTGTTGCAAGGTGCAGAATATGCAAGAAACAGTTCTTAGAGAAATGCAAAGACAAATGAGACAAAAGCAAGGACACTAGAGGAATTTGAAGCCTCTGGGAACTTCAACAGTGAACGTTAAAAGTGCAACCACTAGCCAGATTAACATAAAACCTCATACATCTATTTACTTTAATCCCTATTATTTAATACATCATATCCCATTGTAAAAACAAAACAAAACAAAACATCCTAAAAGGCAAGAAAGAACACTATTTGAAAAGACAAAGCAAGTATTAAAATAAGACTCAGATATCTCACCAATTTGGAATTATCAGGCAGGGGATTTAAAATGAGTATGACTGACATGTTAAGCTGTGTTAAAAGGAATCAAAACTCTAAGAATCAAAAGGAAATGCTAGAAATAAAAAATACCATAACAGAAATTTTTAAATAATTAAATTTTTAAAAATTGCCTTCATAGGCTCAGCAGTAGACTGAACAAAGCAGAAGAGAAAATGAGTGAGCTTGAAGATATGTCATCAGAAATTTCCCAAACTGATATGAAAGAAAAAAATAATGAAAAATTAGAACAATATTGAAGAAATATGGGACAACTTCAAATTGTATAGCACATGCATTATTGGAATATGAAGAAAAGAGAGAATAGAGCAGAAGAAATATTTGAAGTAATACTGGCTGAGAACTTTCCAAAACTAATGACACCAAATCACAAATCCAGAAAATTCAGAGAATACAAAGTATGATAAATATGAAAATATCTACATCTATGCATATCATATCAAACTACTAAAAACAAAACAAAGAGAAACTTGAGAAGGAAATCTGAAGGGAAAAGCTAGCCTACCTTGGAGGAACAAGGATAAGAAATATAGGAGTCTTATTTTCAGAAACTGTAGTATAGAAAAGAGTGAAGTGTTTTTGTCTATGGTATAATAAAATGGTCCAGTTTCATTCTTCTACATGTGGCTGTCCAATTTTCCCAATGCCATTTACTGAAGAGACTGTCTTTTTTCCATTGGATATTCTTTCCCACTTTGTCAAAGATTAGTTGACCATAGAGTTGAGGGTCCCAGCCATCAAAAAGAAAGAAAGAAATAAAAGAAAGAAAAAGAAAGAAAGAAAGAAAGAAAGAAAGAAAGAAAGAAAGAAAGAAAGAAAGAAAGAAAGAAAGAAAGAAAGAAATTTTACCATTTGCAATGATGTAGAGGGAACTAGAGGGTATTATGCTAAGTGAAATAAGTCAATCAGAGAAAGACAATTATCATATGATTTCACTCATATGTGGAATTTAAGAAAGAAAACAGAAGATCATAGGGGAATGGAGGGGAAAGTAAAATAAGAAGAAATCAGAGAGGGAGACAAGCCATAAAAGACTCTTAACTCTAGGAAGCAAACTGAGGGTTGCTGGAGGGGAGGTGAGTGGGGGAATGGCCTAACTGGGTGATGGGCATTAAAGAGGGCACATGCTATAATGAGCACTGGGTGTTATATGCAACTGATGAATAACTGAACTCTACTTCTGAAACTAATGATACAGTATGTGTTAATTAATTGGGTTTACATAAAATAAAATTAAAAAAAATAAGAGAGTGAAGTGAAATATTTAAAGTATTGGTAGAAAAAAAACCCATCAACCTAAAATTTTATATGCAGTGAAATTTTCCTTCAGAAGTAAAGGAAAGGGGCACCTCAGTGGCTCAGTCAATTAAAGGTCTGACTTCAGCTCAGGTCATGATCTCTGAGTCCTGAGATCAAGCCCCACCTTGGGCTCTCACTCAGAGGGGAATTTGTTTGTCCCTCACCCTCTCTTTCTGCCCCTCCTCCTGCTTGTGCTCTCTTTGTCTCTCTCTGAAATAAATAAAATCTTTGAAAAAGAAAGAAGAAGCGAAGGAAAAATACTTTTTCAGATGAACAAAAGCTTAGGGAATTCACCACCAGAAGACCTGCCCTGCAAGAAGAGTCAAAAGAAAGCAAGAAAGTAAGAAGGTATTTTCAGGAAGAAGGAAAGTAATATAGGTCAGAGACTCAGATCTACATTAAAAGAGCATTAGAGAAGGAATAAATTAAGATAAAGTAAAATATTTTTCTTACTCTTAATTGATCTAAAACATACTTGTTTAAAGTAATGATAGTAAAATTGTATTGGTGATGATAACACATATATACATGAAATGAATAATAGCAGTGTCATAAGAGAGTAGATGGAGATATTGGGAATACTCTGTCATAAGCTACCAACACTACACATGAAGCATTATAGTGTTATTTGAAGGTGGACTTAGATTAGTCAAAAATGTATATTGCAAATTTAAAGGCAACTCCTAACTTTTTTAGTACAAACAATATGCTAAGAGAGGAGATAAAATGGAATAATATAAAATGCTCAATTAAAACCAGAGAAGGCAGGAAGAAAGGTGTGGGAGAAGAACAAATGCAAAAAATAGCAACAATTACAAACATGGTAGATAACCCAACTGTATCAATAATTGCTTTTAATAAAAGTGGTATAAATAAAACAGCTAAAAGACATATTGTCAGAGTGAATAAGGAAACAGAACCTAACTAAATGAAACCCAGTTTAAATATAAATATTTATATAAAGTATAAAAATAAATATCTATAAGAAACCCATTTTAAATATAAATATTCCAAGAGGTTAAAAATGAAAAGATGGAGAAAGATAAACTGTGCTAACACTAATGAAAAAAGCTTGTATTTTAGTCAAAGAAGGTTCAAAACAAGGAAAATGGATAAAGAGGGGCATTACATAATGATAAAGAGGTCAATCCTTCAAGAAGATATAATAATCCTAAATGCATATGTACCTAAAACCAGAGCATCAAAATACATGGAATAAAAAATTGATAGAACTGAAAGAGGAAATAAACAAATCCACTCTTAAAGTTGGAGATGTAATGACCCCTTTTTCAGTAATTGATCAAGTTAGCAGAAAATCAGTAAGGATATAGTTGCTCTAAACAGGATTATCAATCAATTTGATCTAATTGATATTTGTAGAATACTTCAACAATAGCAAAATGTACATTCTTAAGTACACAAAATAGATGACATTCTGTAGGGCCATACTGCATTCTTGGCCAATATATTAACAAATTCTAAGAGAATCAAAATCATACAAAATCTGTTTTCAGAACTCAATGGGAATTAAAATAGAAATCAACTAGAGAAAGAGCTGGAAAATCCCCCAACTATGTGGAAATAAATAAATTCTAAATAGCACATAGGTCAAAGAAGAAGTCTAAAGGAAATTTTAAAATGTTTTGAGCTAAAGAAAAATGAAAATACAAATTATCAAAATTAGTGGGATTAAAAAAAGCAGTGTCTAAAGGGAAATTTATGACACTAAATGAATATATTTAGAAAAGAGAGAACTAAAATCAACAATCTAAGGTTCTACCTTAAAAAAAAAAATTAAGCCTAAACTAAGCAGAAAAGTAATAATGAAATTAGAGGATAAATCAATTAAAATGAAAACAGAAAAACAAAAGAGAAAATCAAAACCCAAAGGTAGTTCTTTGAAAATAACAATACAATTTTAAACTTCTAGCCAAACTAAATGAAAGAGGGGTCACAACTACTGATTCTGTGGACATTAAAAGGATAATTCAGGAACTCTATTAATTCTATGCAAAGAATTTGATAATTTAGATGATACAGAACAATTCCTTGAAAGACACAAAGTACGAAAACTCACACAAAACTCTTTGAATAGGTCTATATGTATTAAATAAATATATCCAATGATTAATACCCACCATCTCCCCACCCTCAGGAGGTTTTACTGGTGAATTCTACCAAGCCAGTAAGAAATGATATCAATTCTCCACAACCTCTTTCACAAAATAGAAGTAAAGTGCATACTTCCTAACTCAAGACCAGCATTATCTTAATACCAAAACCAGATATAGATATTATGAGAAAGGAAAACTATAGGCCAGTATCTCACAGGAACATAATGCAAAAATTCTCATCAAAATGAAAGCAATTCAAATGCAATGATATAGAAAACGAATTTTTATTATGCCCATGTAAGATTTATTCCAGCTATGTGAGGCTGGTTGAACATTGAAAAATCAATCAATGTAATCATCTACATGGCAGACTAAAGAAGAAAAATCATATGACCATTTCAATCAATGCATTAAAAGCATTTGACAAAATACAACATTCACTCATGATTTAAAAAAAAAAAAAACCCTCAGCAAACTAGGTAAAGAGAGGCTATCTTCCTCAACTTGATAATGAATATCTATGAAAAACATACAGATAACATCATACTTAATGATCAGAAACTGGATGCTTTCCACTTAAAATCAGATACAAGGCAAGGATATACCCTCTCATCACTCCTACTTAACAATATATTGGATGTTCTACTAAGTGAAATAAGGCAAGAAAGGGAAAATAAAAGTTACACAAATTGAAAAGGAAGAGGTAAAAGTATCTTTCTTTACAGATGACATGACTGTCTCTGTAAATATTGCAGAGATTCTACAAAAATATATTTGCAACTATTATGTAAGAATAGCAAAGTCTTATAAGGTTAACATACAAAAATCAATTATTTTCTTGTATCCCAGCCACAAGCAATTGGAATTTGAAATTTTAAAAACACTGTTTACAATGGCATCAAAAGAAAATTACATATGCCTCACAAAATATGTACTGGATCTATATACAAAAAACAAAGCTGATGAAAGAAAGAAGATCCAAATAATGCAGAATGATTCCATATTCATAAATTTGAAAACTGAGTATTTTTAAGATCCCAACTTGATTTTAGGATCCCAACTTGATCTACAGCTTCCACACAATCCCAATCAAAACTCCAGTGAGCTATTTTGTAGATATTTACAAAATGATTGTAAAATTTATTTGGAAAGGAAAACGTCTGGAATAGCCAACACAGTATTGAAGAACAACAAAGTTGGAGGACTTATGCTTCCCAATTGCAAGGCTTACTCTCTTAGACAGCTAGATTAATCAAGACATCATAATATTGGTAAAAATATATATTAATCAATATAAAACATAACAAACTAAAACCTAGGGCCACACAAATGTGATAAATTGATGTTTGACAAAGGAGCAAAGGCAATTCAATGGAAAAAGAATAGTATTCTCAACAAGTGGTAATGGAACCATTCAATGTCCATATGCAAAAACCAAAACCAAAACCAACCAAACAAAATGTAGATGTATACTATTATACCTTTAACAAAAACTGGATCAAAATAGATTACACATCTAAATGTAAAATGCAAAGCTATAAAACTTATAGAAGAAAACATCGGAGAATGTATAGGTGAAGCTGGGTTTATGGATGAGTTTTTAGATAAAACATCAAAAGTACAATCTAGGAAAGGAAATATTATAACATCAGTAAATTTGAATTGATTAAGCTCAAAAGCTTCTGTTCCTTGAAAGACACTGTTAAGAAAAATGAAAAGATAAGCCACAGCAAATATTTGCAAAACACATATCCCATAAAAAACTTGTATCCAAAATAAACAAAGAACACCTAAAATTCAGAAAGAAAAACAATCTAATTAAAAATGAGCAAATAGCTAAAAGGACACCTCAACAAAGAAGATATACAGATGGAAAATAAACATATAAAAAGATCCTCAACTCATTTGTCATTACAGAAAGAACATCAACAAGATACCATTACATAACTTTTCATTTGGCTAAAATTCAACAAAACTGATACCAATTGCTCCCAACAGTGAATAGCAACAGAAATTCTCATTCATTGATTGTGGGGATGAAAAATGGCAGTCACTTTGGAACACAGTTTGGCGGTTTCTTACAAAACTGACTACAGTCTTACTATCAAATCCACTAACTGTGCTCTTAGGTATTTACCCAACTTCTTTGAAAACTTATACCCACACAAAAACCTATGCATGTGAATGTTATAGCATCTTATTCATAAACACCAGAAAGTGCAAGCAATGAAGCTATCTTTTAATAAGTGAATGGATAACAAACTGTGCTGTTCAAAGAATAGAATTTTATTCTGTAATTAAAAAATAAAATATCAAGCCACAAAAAGACATGGATAAATCTTAAACGCTTATTGCTAAGAGAAAGGAGTCAATCTGAAAAGGCTACATATCTTATGATTCAAATTATACGATATCTGGGAAAGGCAAAACTATAATGATAGTTAAAAAAAAAAAAAGCCATTACCTACCTGGGTAAACTCAGGCTAAATGGTTGCCCATAAACAAGATAAAATTTGTGTATGTTTTGAAACATAGCATTATGTACCATTTGTTCTCCCATGAATTCATTACACTGCAGAAGTGCATTTTTTCAAAGAATTTCCAATACTTTTGCCTTCGTGAATGTTGTTTAAATGGAAGGAGCTGGCAATATTTGCTTGCTTTCAAGCCCTCTCAGGGATTGGTATTCCTATCATATTGGTTATTTGCCACTCATTGCAGTCTGGTTTTCATTTTGATCAGCTTTGATTTGGCCTTCCAGGAAAGGATATATGCCAACCAAATGGTCATATGTTACTTTACAATAAAACTACATAAATACTCAAGTTGGCATGACCAGTCTATCCCTCCTTATTCACCGAACAATAATGGGATCTTAATCAAGTTACCTAGCTTCCTAAAATTCCTCATTTGAAAATAAGGTCATTGTAGGATTAGCAATAATAAATGTGAAGTGCCTAGCACAGTGCCTTCCAAATAGTGCTCATTCAATCATGATACTATTATAAAACAGATTATAACCTGAAATTTGCTTGAAAAACATGAAATTGGAGCAAAATGAATTAGTTGAATGATTCTTATGCTAATCACAGCCTGTTGCATCTACATGTCAGGACCAGAGCTTCCTCTCTGACCTGTTGCTAAATAAGTTTGAGCCCAGGAATGAGGGTAAGTTTCATATGGGAAGAATTTAGATAGGTGATGTTGGCTCCAGCAGTTCTTCATTTCCTAGGTTGAAGGGAGTTTATTCAGAGAATATTTCTTCAAAAATGGTGTTTATGAGATCCATTTATTAAATCATGATCATATTCAACCTGCTATCCTGAACATTTTTCCTTGCAATCTAGGGGTATTAGGTAATCTCTTGGTTTGTTCTCTAATATATCCAATAGTATTCATCATGTGGATTTTATTACTTTAAATTTCACCTATTATTTTATAGTTTGGGGGGAGGCACATCTCAATGTAATCACCATATATCTACAAATAGATGAATTTCCCCAACATCATGGAAGGTGATGGGAGGAAAACTATAAAGAAGTTGAATTTTATTTTTGAGTTGACTTTCTTAGTAGTAGGAGAGTTGCTGGACTTTTAAACCTTTTTAACTTTTAAACCAATAAAATGTGGCAACACAACTGGTGACGTTTAGAGATACAGTCAATGGCTCTCATCAGTTATTCAGTCTCCAAACACTAAGTCAGCAAATATTTATTGGGAATTTAATAGATGCCCCCAGTAATTTCAATGTGGAAGACACTGTGCCAGATGCCAGATCACACATGTGATCTCTGTTCTCATGGAACTTAATAGAACATGTAAAGGTTCTCTGTAAGCCTTAGAGAGGAAATTCAAACAGTACCTCATCTTCTATAAATCTCAATGTTATATGAGATAATCATTACAAGATTTTTCAACCTCAGTGAGGTTTGGAATGAATCATTCTGGATAGCTTTGCCTAGAACTTACTTATCTAAGCATTATTATTTAACAAGTTTAGATAGAAATAATCCTGGAAACATAGGCACTTTCCTGATTCTTTATGGAAGAACTATAATCGAACTTCTTCTAAGCTATTCAATTATCATTATGGCTGTCAGTGATCATATGTATTATGGTACACAGCACAATTATAGTCATTGAATTGGAGGAGAATTTGACCCTAAAAGAAAATAAATAGTAGAATACTATAGTAGTGCTATAATGCATATAAAAATAATGAATAGTACAGAATAAATAGAATTCTATACTTTGTTCTTGTGGTTACTTTGTGTTTTTATTGAAAGCTTTATTGAGATATAATTCATATACTTTAAACTTCACCCTTTAAAGTAGTTTTTAGTATAGTCACAGTGGTTTTTAGTGATTTTTAGTATAGTCACAGAGTTGTCAACTATCATGAGTATCTAAGTTCAGAATGGGTTCATCACTCCCAAAGGAAACTTCATAGCCATTAACAGTCCACTTCCCTTTCATCCCTCCTCATACCCTCTGATAATCACTAATCTACTTTCTACTTTTACGGATTTTTCTATCATAAACATTTCATGAAAGTTGAGTGATACGATATATGGCCTTTTTTACCTGACTTCTTTTACTTAATATAATGTTTTCAAGGTTTATAGCATGTCAATCCTTCATTCTTTTTAGCACTGAATAACATTCCAATGTATCAGCACACTATATTTTGTTTATCCATTTGTCAGTTGATAAATATTTGGGTTGTTTCTTTCCTTCACTATTATGAGTAGTGCTGCAATGAACTTTTGTGTCTGGGTTTTTTATAAACACATTTTCAATTCTCTTTGTATAAACACATCTTCAATTCAATTGGGTATATACTTAAAAGTATGGGATATAGCAATGTATGAAAGGTCTAATTTCTTTCCATCTTAACACTTGTTATTATGTGTCTTTTTGATTATAGCCATTCTAGTGGGTGTGAAGAATCTCATTGTTTTGATTTGAATATCTTTGATGGCTAATAATTTTGAGAACCTTTTCATCTGCTTAATGTTCATTTGCATGTTTTCTTTGGAGAAATGGCTATTCAAGCCTTTTTAAGCATTTTTAACTGAGTTATCTTTTGTTGTTGAATTGTAAAGTTATTTATATGTTCCTGATAAAGTCCTTCATCAGATATATTATTTGCATATATTTTCTCACATTTCATGAGTTGTCTTTTCACTTTCTTCATGGAGTCCTTTGAACCACAAAGGTTTCTAATTTAATGACATCCAAATTTTCTATATTTTCTTTTATTGCTTGTGCTATTTGGTGTTACATCTAAGAAACGATTGCCTAATCCAAGGCTTTGAAGATTTACTCCTGTGTTCTTCTAAGAGTTTATGCTTTTAGCTCTTAACATTTAAGTCTTTGATCCAGTTTGAGTTAATTTTTGTCTAAGATGTAAGGGAAGGGCTCACCTTCATTCTTCTGCCTGTGGATATCCACTTGTCTCAGCAGTACTTGTTGAAAATGCTGTTCTTTTCCCCATTGAATTATGCTGGTTTCCTTATTGAAAGTGAATTGGCCCTAATGAAAGGGTTCTTTTCTGGATTATTAATTCTGTTCCATTGGTCTATATGTCCATCCTTATGACAGTAACATAATACCTTTATTAATGTAATTTGTTATTCAGGAAATGCGATTCCCCAACTTTCTTCTTTGTCTAGATTGCTTTGGTTATTCTAGGCTCCTTCAATTTCCATATAAATTTTAGGATCAGTTTGTCAGGTTATCCTAAAAAAATATAGCTAGAATTTTGATAAAGACTGAGTTAAAATTTCAGATCAATTTGAAGAGTATTGTCATTTTAACAGTACTTAGTCTTTCAATCCATGAACATGGGATGCCTTTCCATTTCTTTAGAACTTCTTTAATTTCTTTCAACAAAATTTTGCAGTGTTCACTGTACAAATCCTGCATGTCTTTTGTTAAATTTATTCCTGAGTATTTTAATTTTTTGATGCTGTTGTAAATGAGATCATTTTTTTCGATTTATTTTCAGATTGTTCATTGCTAGTATATAGACATACAATATTTTTTTTATCAATCTGTATCCTGCAAACTTGCTAAAGTTGTTTATTAGTTTTAATAGATTTGTGTGTGTATTCCTTAGGATTTTGCATGTATGTATAAGATAGTGTCATATGCAGACAGCGTCACTCTTACTTCTGTTTGTCTTATCTGGATGCCTTTTCCTTCCTTCCTTCCTTCCTTCCTTCCTTCCATTCCCTTTTCTCTCTCTCTTTCTTCCCCTGAGTGTCCTGACTAGAACTTCCAGTACAATGTTGAATAGAAACAGTGAGAGTTGACAACTTTTGTCTTGTGCCTAATCATAGTATTTTTTTCCTGGTATTCAAGATTCTCTCTTTGTCTTTGGCCTCAACAGTTTTATTATAATATACCTAGGAGTGAATCTCTTGGAAATTATCCTACTTGGAGTATGTTGAACTTTTTATACATGTAGATTAAGGTTTTCATCAAATTTGGGAAGTATTTTGTCATTATTCCACCAAATACTCTTCCTGCCCCTTTCCCTCTATTCTCTTTCTGAGATTCTCAGAAAGTGTAAGTTGGTACACTTGATATCCTAGTTTTCTGAAGCTCTATTCATATTTCTTCATTCCCTCCCCATTCTTTATATTGGATAATCTCCATTGACCTATATTCAAGTTTATTGATTTCCTTCTGCCAGTTCAAATCTCTTGTTAAGCCCCTGCAGTAAAAATATTTTCCACCCAAAAAACAAATAATCCAATTAAAAATGGGCAGAAGACATGAACAGACATTTTTCTAATGAAGACATGCAGATGGCCCACAGACACATGAAAAGATGCTCTATATCACTCATCAGGGAAATGCAAATCAAGTCTATAATGAGATATCACCTCACACCTGTCAGAATGGTGAAAACTGAAAACACAAGGAACAACAAGTGTTGGTGAGGATGTGGAGAAAAAGGAATCCTCATGCGCTGTTGGCAGGAATGGACACTGGTGAACCACTGTGGAAAACAGTATGGGTGTTCCTCAAAAAATTAAAAATAGAACTACCCTATGATCCAGTAATCACACTACGGGGTATTTACCCAGAGAACATGAAAACACTAATTTGAAAGAAACTATACACCCCTGTTTATTGCAGTATTACTTACAGTAGCCAAACCATGGAAGCAGCCCAAGTGTCCATCAATAGATAAATGGAGGAAGAAGATTATATATCTTCCATATATATATATATATATATGGGCTCCTTCATATATATATATCTTCCATATATATATATATGGAAGAATATTATTCAGCCATAAAAAAACAATGAAATCTTGCCATTTACAATAACATGGATGGAGGTGGAGAGTAAATGCTAAGTGAAATAAGTTAGTCAGAGAAAGAAAAATACCGTATCATTTAACTCATGTATGGAATTTAAGAAATAAAACAAATGAACAAAGGAAAAAAAGAGGGAGAGACAAACCAAGAAACAGACTCAACTATAGAGAACAAACTGATGGTTACCACAGGGGAGGTAGGTGAGGGGATAAGTGAAATATGTGATGGGGATTAAGAAGTGTCCTTGTCGTGATGAGTACCAGGTGATGTATAGAAATGTTGAATCACTATATTGTAAGATTGAAACTAATATGACACTGTTAACTAACTGGAATTTCAAAACTTAAAAAATATGTTTTCAATTATTATACTTTTCAATTTTTCCATTTTGGTTCTTATTTTCTGTCTCTTCATTGATATTCTGTATTTGGTGATACATTGTTCTCATAATTTTCTTTAGTTCTTTAGCCATAACTTCCTCACATTTTTTACTGTATTTATAATAGCTGCTTTAAAAATCTTTGCCTCGTAAGTCCAGGGTCTGGGTTTCCTCAGGGACAATGTCTCTTGACTGCTTTTTTTTTTTTTTTAAAGATTTTATTTATTTACCCGAGAGAGAGAGACTGAGAGAGAGAGCACATGAGAGGGGGAGGGTCGGGAGGGTCAGAGGGAGAAGCAGACTCCCCGCCAAGCAGGGAGCCCGATGCGGGACTCGATCCAGGGACTCCAGGATCATGACCTGAGCCAAAGGCAGTCGCCCAACCAACTGAGCCACCCAGGCGCCCTCTTGACTGCTTTTTTGCTATGTATGAACCATACTTCCTTGGTATTTGTGTCTTATACTTTCTTGTTGAAAGCCACATGCTTTTAATAATATAAAATGGCAACTCTAGAAATCATTTCCCTCCCTCACCCCAGACTTTGCTGTTGGTGGTATTCCTATTGTTTGTTTCATAACTTTTCTGAAATAATTCTTTAAAGTCTATTCTTTGTGGTGTGTTGACACCAAGTCTCTACACGCTCAGCTTTGTGGTTAGCTAATGATTGCACTGAGATTTCCTTAAATGCCTTGAACCAGTAAATCTCTCCACCTTTACAAAGGGGCTCTGTGTGCATGTTGGGGAATGCCTTCAGCACCTTAGCAGCTTACATCTCTGCCTTAGCCTTCACTTCTTGTTTGTGCAGATTCTCAAGGAGTAAGACATTAGGGATGTCTTACTTATTGGGCATCGTGTGCACAGTCCTGTACATGCAGGTGGTTCCTTTTAGATTACCAGAATGAATAAATCAAAGCTTTCAAAGCTCCCATGGACTTCCCAATCTCCATCTTTTCTGTTAAAGGATTTTTGGCTCTCCTTTTGTTTGCCACATTGTATCTCTTCTTCAATTATCTGCAATTTTAAGCACTACTGCTCACCAGTTTTGGAAAATTCTCCAGGGGAACCAGCTATTCTCACTGAGGAAGCTCCCAGTCAGGTCATATAAAGACAAGGCTGGGGCGCCGGGGTGACTCAGTTGTTAAGCATCTGCCTTCGGCTCAGGTCATGATCCCAGGATGCTGGGATCGAGCCCTGCATTGGGCTCCCTGCTCTGCGGGAAGCCTGCTTCTCTCTCTCCTACTCTCCCTGCTTGTGTTCCCTCTCTCGCTGTCTCTCTCTCTCTGTCAAATAAATAAATAAAATCTTAAAAAAAAAATACAAGGCTTTATTTGTGGGTGGTTATCTCCAAGGAGCTGTCATAAAACTGAAATAATGGCATTTATTATATATATATATAATATATTATTGCAATATTCCTTATTACAGTAAAGCACTGGTTTAAAAAACTATAAAATTTAAAAAGACTATTTAATCACAGCAGAATTTGCAACAAAAGCTTATGATAACCAAGCAAGGAAAGTCATTTATTGATGGTAAGTCAATTAAATTGTTTTTGCAACAGTCAACAAGGGTGTCCAGAGAAAATAAAGTTGTTTAATACTATTAACCTTTCAGCAAAAACAGTTGCTTGAAGAGTTGACATTGGGAGCAATGTTAATAGTCAATTAAAAAACAAGGTGAATGATTTTGAGTGGTGTCCCTTGGCTCCTTATGAGTCAGCAAATATTACTGATACTGTCTAGTTGTTGTTCATTAGGGAGCCAATGCTGAATTTGAAGGAACTGAAAAATTAGCCTCTGTGAATAGTCTGCATGGCACAACTACCTCGGAAAATGTCTTCAAAAAAGTTGAGAAAACACTAATCCAGTTCAATCTGAAGTGGAACCTGCTAAGATGTATAAAAACTGATAATGGTCAAAAATACACATAGAACAAAAAAAAAATCCTACTTCAACAGATTTACAAAACTTGTGAAATACAAGGTATGTAAATACTATCATTATTCATTGTATTATTCATCAGCAGGTGTTTTATGGAAAATATTTGAATTTATCATATTTATTTGGCCAATATTGTCAATGGTGAATTTCATTTGCTCTCATGGACTTTACTCTTGTTAGTTCTGTGAATTTTTCTCAGAAATATAAACTGAAGATTTTGACTTAACCTACCACAAAGCAGTTCAAGAGCTTAACAGTGATTTTTTGGGCTCTAGGTTAAGACTGAAATTTTTCTGGAGAATTGCCCTAGATCACTATTATAGAACACTAAGTGGCTTCAAAACTTAGCATTCTTTGCAGGTTTTACAATGTTTCTTAATGAAATCAGCATAACATTAAAAGACAAAACAGAGCTTATATGTGAAACTTATTCTATGATAAAGTCATTACGATAACAATTATTCTTTGAATCACAAATAATGCCATACTTCTTTATACACTTCCTGTCATGTCAAAAGTTAAAACAAGAAGTGAGATCACTATCTCCACACAAATTTGCAGTTGACAAATTTTCTGATCTCAGTTCCAGGAGTACATTTTGTTGTTGTTTTTGTTTTGGCCTTAACAGAAATGCAAAGGAAATGTATATTTTTAAGTTCATTTAACTTTGCAATTGAGGCGTTCCCACCTAACCTTCCATTGCAAGTGATTAACCTGCCATATAATGACCTGCTATAAGACAAATACTGAGAGAAGAGTCTAATACAATTCTGTAAATGCCTATGCTCAATTAGAATCATATACTCATGGAGTACTGCCAGTATTTGGCAGTACCTATCTGTGTAAACAGACATTTTCAAAGATTATATATGTTAAAACTTATTAGGGTCAGCATTAACATATGAACATTTGCAATTAATTTTGAATACAGAGAACACTAACTCTAAATGCCAATTAAGGAAATTCTCTTTTAAAGTGTCTTTGTTTTTATTAGTAGATCTGTAATACAAAAAAAAAAAAATCTCCCCCTTCCTCTTCTTCCCCTCCTCCTCCTCCTTCTCTTCCTCCTCCTTTTTGTTCTTCTTCACTATTATTTAATTATATTTTGAATATCATCAATGAGAAATTGTGAAAATTTAATTTCTCTTTTTTATACAACTATCTGCATAATACCACTTTTGCATCTTGGCTTGTAAAATTTAACATACTTATGATCTGCCCAACGCCTTCACAGAAAATAACTTGTTGATCCTGTTCTAGATAGAAAAGTTGATAGTATCTCATCAGATGTCTAGAAATAATAGGTAAAGATTAACTTTAGGATAACTTCACCAAGGCATTTATTTTCATCCCAAACTATTACCAAAAGTTCTGAGTTTAAATTAAAAGGGTATTCAAGAGCTTGGAAAAGTAAAGGTTAATAAAGACTGCCCACATAAAAAGTGACTCTTCAATTATATAATCTCCATTTTCCACTGAAACCAAAATTAATAATAATAATAACATAGAAGTTTAAAGAATCAATGGGTAGAATAAAATAACCATTAGGACACCTGAAATCTTTTTCTTGTGGGGTAAGATGACGGAGGAGTAGGGGACCCTATTTCAACTGGTCGCTGGAATTGAGCTGGATATCTACCAGACGACTCTGAGCACCCACGAAACCAGCCTGAGATGTAAGAAGATCTGGATCTCTACAAGCATAATATCATAGGCGGTTGGTTTCGAGGTATGAAGCGGGGAGCCATGATTCTGTGGGCAGATATCGGAGGATAAATGGCAGTGGCAGGGTGCCTAGCCGTGGGGATCCTACACCGCCAGTGAGTGACAGCCTCGCGCGCTGGGGACCAGGCACAGACTCACAGACCAGTAGCGGTGGGGAAAGGACTTTAGGGCAACCCCCGGGGCAGAAACCCCGAGCGGCGGGGTCGCGCGCACGAACTGGGAGCAGCTGGTGGTTTTAGAAGCACAAAGGGCAGAGACGTGCCCCAACCTGGAGGCAGGACTGGGGGCGCTGTGGAGGGGCACACAACCCAGGACGCTGCAGTTTATAGCAGCACCGATAGAAACGGAGACGGTGTGGCCTGGGGAGCTCACTGAAGAACAGACTGCAGTCTCTCTGCTCTAAGGCAGAGGGTTGGAAATGGTCTCTTCTGCTCTGACTCGCAGAAGAGACGCAGAAAGCTGCCAGAGAACAAAAGCCCCAAAGACTGATTCCCACTGAGCCCATCCCCCGCCACAGGAGCGCAGGGCACCTCCGCCCAAACAGGGTTACCTGAGTAACAGCGCGTCAGGCCCGTCCCCCAGAGGACAGGCTGAGAAAACAAAAGGCCAGCAACCCTAAGGTCCCAAGAAAACAGGTGCATCTTGCTTGGGTTCTGGTCAATAATTTGGACTCTATACATTCCCTCAAACACCCATCAACAGAATGACTTGGAGGAGGAGCCCCCAAAACAGAAAAGACTCAGAGATTATGACTTATGCTGCAGATTTACAAATGGATGCAGATATAACCAAGATGTCGGAGATGGAATTCAGGCTAGCAATTGTGAAGACAATGGCTAGAATGGAGAAATCAATTAATGGCAACACAGAGTCTCTAAGGGCAGAAATAAAAGGGGAATAGGCAGAACTTAAAAATGCTAACAATGAGATCCAATCCAATCTAGATAATCTAACAGCTAGGGTAACTGAGGCAGAAGAGCGAATAAGTGACCTGGAAGATAATATAATAGATAAAAAGGGAAAAGAGGAGGCTAGGGAAAAACAACTCAGAATCCATGAAAATAGAATCAGAGAAATAAGTGACACCATGAAGTGTTCCAATGTCAGAATAATTGGAATCCGGAGGGAGTGGAGAGAGAGAGAGGACTAGAAGATGTATCTGAGCAAATCGTAGTTGAGAAATTCCCTAATCTGGGGAATGAAACAAACATTCACGTCCTAGAGGCAGAGAGGACCCCTCCTAAGATCAAGGAAAACAGGCCAACATCCCGGCATGTAATAGTAAAACGTGCAAATCTTAGAACCATCTTAAGGGCAGTTAGGGGGAAGAGATTCCTTACATACAGAGGGAGGAACATCAGAATAACGTCAGACCTATCCACAGAGACCTGGCAAGCCAGAAAGTCCTGGCAAGACATATTCAGGGTACTAAATGAGAAGACAATGCAGCCAAGAATACTTTATCCAGCAAGGCTGTCATTTAGAATAGATGGAGAGATGCAGAGCTTCCACAACTGGGAGAAACTGAAAGAATATGTGACCACTAAGCCGGCCCTGCAAGAAATATTAAGGGGGTGTCTATA
>NC_138370.1:27977459-27992776 GCF_054177405.1 Leptonychotes weddellii
CCAGAAATTGCACTACTGGGTATTTACCCCAAAGACACAGATGTAGTGAAAAGAAGGGCCATATGCACCCCAATGTTCATAGCAGCAATGTCTGCAATAGCCAAACTATGGAAAGAGCCGAGATGCCCTTCAACAGATGAATGGATAAAGAAGATGTGGTCCATATATACAATGGAATATTACTCAGCCATCAGAAAGGATGAATACCCAACTTTCACATCAACATGGATGGGACTGGAGGAGATTATGCTAAGTGAAATAAGTCAAGCAGAGAAAGTCAATTATCATATGGTTTCACTTATTTGTGGAACATAAGGAATAACATGGAGGACACTAGGAGAAGGAAGGGAAAAATGGGGGGCAGGAATTGGAGGGAGAGATGAACCATGAGAAACTATGGACTCTGAGAAACAAACAGGGTTTTAGAGGGGAGGGGGCGTTGGTTAGCCTGGTGATGGGTATTAAGGAGGGCACATACTGCATGGAGCACTGGCTGTTATACAAAAACAATGGATCATGGATCACCACATCAAAAACCAATGATGTATTGTATGGTGACTAACATAACATAATATAATTAAAAAAAAAAAGACAACTGAAATCTGGTATGGTTATTGTTGGACTTTTGCCCTAGCATCCTGAGTGTGAGAGGATGGGTTCCTTTCAGATGCTCTAATGGAAGAGGTTGGAAGATTTCACAGAGCATGTAATTTCTTTATTCTTTCACAGAGTGTTGAGAGCTCAGACATAATTTGGAATCTATTTCCATGGAGATTTTGATATGGAGGAAAAAGAGATGATAGGAAATCATTTGCATTCTTGCAAAATAGTCAAGAAAGTACTCATCAGGAAGGCAGATACCATTTTTATTTGTATTAAGTGCCTGTATAATTCTATACAAATGTCAATTTATTCTAATGTACAAAAGACAGAGTGTTTAGCTGAAGCCTTTGACAATGCACTATTTTGGGTCTTCCATTTGGTCTACATTGGCAATAAAGAGGGACATGCCTGAACTTCTGCCTGCTGGGTGACTAGTGTGTTGGACCATGGGATGATCTTGTCCCTTCTCTGAAACTGGGTGAGAAAGATCCAAGCCAAAACTCACTTATCAGCATGCACAGTGGTTTCATAGCACAGGAGACATTTAGGGGAAACATACAAAGGAATTTTATTTGGTGGTGATTTTTAAATTATAGCAAAGTTCCCAGAAAGTTTGTAGAACCCTTCTCTTTTCTCCTCTCTCCCTATCTCTCTCTCCCCCTCCCCCTTCCTCCCTCCCTCCCTCCCTTCTTTTCTTCCTCCCTCTAAATGGCTGCAGCTAAGTAAACAACATTGGAAAGTTCCTTCTGGAGCTTAAGCAGTAGAGGTAAGAGGTAGAGCATCCAGATAGTTTCTTGATGCAACAGGCTCAGCTTCAGAAAATCCCGATGTCACCTTCATAGTGACACATAAAAGAAGTGAAGGATTTGACATGCTGCAGAAACTTAATTTCAAGTTAGAGGTGACCAGAACAAGATGAACGTTCTACTTCTTTCCTCCTTCGTTCTCATTCATCCTTAACTTAAAGAGCTAAAACATAGGGAACCTCTAAGTGAGAGTGCCTGTGACCTTCCTACCTCATCCTGCAGATCCTCTTCTATGGCCCCCATACATGAAAAAACCCTGGCTCTTACCTTTCATCCCTAATAACAGCCCGGATTTAATCACTTCTTCTTCTTAAGGAACACTAACCACAGCCTTTTCCTCCCACCAGAAGCTCCTACTTCTAACTTTTCACCTTTAATCAAGGCATGCCACTTTTAAAAAGGAGCCGTCATGTAGCCCATTGAGCAGAAGGAGGGCCCCATGTCCTGAGTGATCCCAAGTGGCCTCCCCTTCCATTATCCCCATTGCTTCTTGACAGGTCACTGGTGCTAAGTAAAATGTTCTAACACTCAGGATGCCTTTATTCAATGGCCTTCCCTCCAGTGATGGCTTCCAGATGGGAGGAAATTTTAAAAGTCTGTAGCCCTCAACACATCATTAGGTCCTTCCAGTGTTTCCAAAAATCTGTAGTCCCCAGCACACTGATAATCTCTCTCCATGTTGACATTCAGCAACAGGAATGTTAGAGAAACTAAGGAATGTAGATAAGGAGACTTCACAAACAACTTCTTATTTAGAAAGAAAACCCAATAGTATTCATGTACCCTGAAATTAGTTGTGTTTCCTCTGCACAATTTGTACCTTTCCATTTGATACCCCTTCCCTGTCTGTCTCTCACACACACACGCACACAAGCATATGTATACAAGCACACCACACACTCAAACCAGTAACATTGTGGCGGATGCTATTTTTTCCTGTCTTAGTTTCTTCTGAAGGGTTATGATTATTGTTAATTGCCCAGACCAAGATTCTTACCTGGTGCCTAAGGAAATCGTTTTGGTCATGCTAATCTCTGACTCAAGCTCAATCCCTCAAAACCTTAGAAAATGTATCAATACAATGAAAAATTAAAAACTAGCTAGTTTTCAGATATTTCAAATTCCTACTTCCCACTCCATATCCCACCAAAAAAGTAAAAGTCTTTGGCCTGAAATTCACATTTGCTTCAGTAATGTTAGGATCAAAAGTATCAGTAACTGACTTGATTGTTCAGTTCCTAGTTCACTGAACAGAGAAGACTGTATCCCAAACTCTGTGGAAAATATTTTTCATTTAGGCCAACCTCTGTGTTTAGCATGTCATTTAGTATTTAGAAAGGTGTTGGGTGGTGTGGGAAAGAGCATCTAAAAATACAGCCCCATGCTGAAAAGATTGGCTTTGGAGCTTGTTCTCCTGAGATGCGTGGCTTGCCCTGAGCCCCAGGCTCTTCTACCCAGGGCACAAACTCCAGCCTTTATTAGAGGTACCTGCTGCTTCAGGTCACGCCTCATTTGTCCTCACATTGTAGAAAATCCCAAATGCAATATCCATAAGGTATAAAGGGATTTAAATGAGGGTCTGTCTGGGGAATGGGCAAGGAAGAGGGAAACTGTCTTTTTTATCTTTCTCCTTGATCTTCTGTCTGGTAACCATTTAAATTCTGAGATGCCTACATGTATGTTTTCATAGAAAATGCTCTGCAGAAAGCTGTCAGTTTATAGTCATCAGAAATAAAGCAAAGCTTAACAGAGAGATGCTCAAATGTGCGTTCAGATGTGGGTTTATCTAATAGAAGCACCATCCTATTCTTGCCGTCACCTGGTCTAGGACCACTCTGACCTTGTGTTACACTTCTAAGCAAGAGGGTGGAAAAAATGTCTTTGTGGAGATTTTAAATTGTAAACATTGAAAACAGAGGCCATGGATTTGATAGACTCCATCTGTAAAGCAGCATTTAAAGGCAAACAGAACACTCTATTCACAGCTGATTTGGTTTACATTAGCACAGAGTTTATATTCTCCTATGTAGACTAAAATAAGATTACACTGAACACAATATCTTGAATTTTAATATGTCTCCTTTTTAAAAAAGCATTTACAGATTTTTAAAAAATCATACCCACAAACTTCACTATTAAAGTTTATAATACCACAATGATTTCTTATGCAAAGAATCAAGAGACAGGAACCAGAGGAAGGTTGGAAGATATAATTCTCTGTATGTTTTAAAACATGCGGGTCTCTGACCACCCAACTATCTTTTCTTCCATTGAACATCAACCAGACCCACCTGTAGACAGAGGTGTGGAAGGTTTTCTGGGCATAGTGTTTCAAGTGTTTTATTCTTCCTCCCCTTTTCCTCCCTCCTTAGGGGCTTTTCCCCATTCTGGTAGTATAGTGCCCAGTTTTAGGGCTGAAAGTCTTCTGTCCTGGAAAACCCCAGGTCTGAGCACACAGTGGCAGCCATTCCCCTCCATTCCTAAGGCGTCCCACATGGCAACCAAAAGGCATGATGCTTTAGAGATAACCAACCTGCTGTCAACACATGGAATATCCCATGAGATTTCAGGGCCGGTTTTCTTGCATTTTACCTGGTAGTAAATGAGTCTCAGCAATGATATCTGGTCAAGCTGGAGGTTAAGGCACAGAGCCTGGTGCACACTTTTCCCTTTTCCTGGAAAAGGAAGTCTTCACAGAGGCCTTTCTAACAGGGAAGGTCGACTGTGTTCAGTCCTCCTTCCTGAGATTCTTACATGGTTTCTTGGTCCTGAAAATTTCTCAGACCTCCCAGGAACCCTTTTCCATTTGCTCATACACAGGTTCTGAGGGAAATGGACTGTTAAAAATTATCCATGATTTTAAACCTTAAGTTTCTCTCCAAGGTGAAAAATAATGCCTTGTTATGAATAAGTGGCAACCAGGTGAAACCGAGAAAAATGAAATCATAATGTGGCCATAAAGGCTCATATTCTGAAATTTGATGATTGCATGCATGTAGCGTGTAGGGGTGTGTGTAAATGTGTGCAAGACAGAGAGAGAAAGAGACAGGCACAGGATAGAGTGGGAAGCACTGATTATACAACTTGCTCTCACATTCCCAAATTTTAGGTGATTGTCTTCTTCCCAGAACACAAAAGGTGGTAGTCAGAATTGACAATCAATTAGTATTTTCAGATTAAGTATAAACTGAATAACCTCTGTCATTATATATGAGGTCATTAAAGAGAGGGCAGCTGTAGCCTGCAAGATACAAAATCCTTAGCAGCACCAAAGGCATCAATGGAACAGAGGATTTTCCCTCCATTTTTGGTGGGAACTTGATCACTACCTTCAAGATACAGTTTCAGTGGATTTTTCCGAAGATTGAACCAAGAAAGGCACTAAACTCCTGGACACCCTGACACATTCCTCCCCACTCCTTTCCAACACTCAGCCAAAGGACTTGTCTTTTCTATGCTAAGAGTTTGAAACTTGTTACTTTTATTTAACTCAAGTCTTGAGCAAAAAAAGAAAAAAATATATATATATGTGTGTGTGTGTGTGTGGATATATGTGTGTGTGTGTGTGTGTGTGTCTGTATATATATATATTGTTCTGCATCTAGGCCAGAAAATTCTCTCCTAAGAATTTACAAGCCACCTATGGAGTTTTAAAAAGGCTTCAAATAGAATGGTTACGTGCCAGGGTTTCCTAACACATCCAAAACTGAGGCCTGCAAAAGAGAAAAAAAAAACTGTCAGTGCCTTTAAACTTTATAATAGATATTGTGAACAGTGGAGGATCTCATCCATTGGCAGATCATCCTCAAGAATAATCTGAGTCAAGTCTGTAAATTGGAGGAAATAATGACAGCAGACTTTTACACTCTTGGATACTGTGCTTCCTGACCTGGCGCTGAAACCTACCCTGCCTTAACAGAGGACTTCCTACATGGTTTGATCTCTTTCATCAGATGCCACCATTGAAAACTAAAGGCACATGGTCCTTCAATTATATTTTCCTTTAAGTGATAGGATTCATACAGGATAGGTTGCTATGGACATGGAAGAATAAAAGTACTTTTCAGAATGGTTCCAGAAACCAGAGAGGAAAGAGCCTGCCTTCCTTAGCTGGGACAGGTTCAAGCTTGTACTCACAAGGCAATTGGCTTCATGCATACTACAACAGCCCAGAAAAGGGCTGTCATCAGCAAAGAAAGCTGGAGCCCTCATTCTCATGCTGCTCTGCACATCCACAAGTGGACTGGCTATAAAAACTGTTCTCACCCAGCACACTAGACCTGTCAGCCTCTAAATATGGCAGTCAGAGACCTAACTCTGAGGACATGTCAGGATTTGATGCCTCCTGGATACACCACGGTAGAAGTATCCTACTTTGCTTGAGCAAGGAGAAGCCTATCTTGTGACCAGTGAACTCCCCTGCCCTCATCCCAAATATGTCCTGCTGAGGGCCTTCTCAGGTAACTCCTCCCATATTGCTTGCTAGCCTCTCCTACACAGAAAGGTCCCTCACCCAAGAGGCTTTTGCCTATGGTTAGGATGTGGCTTTTCCTTTCTGCCTTGGATGACCTGGATGGTGTTCTGTGGCTCTTTTTTCCCCCAATAGCATCAGCCTTTATGTTCTAATCTTCATTTCCTAGTTAATAAGACTGCTAGTGCCACACATTCCCACAGATGATGTATTATTCTCTTTAGGAAGGTATATTTCTGCAAGGATCATGTCATTTGCAAGGCATAGGGCAGAAGGGAGCTATAGTTAAGGGATGGTGAAATAAGTTGCATCAGGTTTTGCTTGGCAAGGACACCAGATGGATGCCTTTATGATGAAGTGGGGCTCCTCCAGCCTTTTCTTTTATGCAGGTCTCCAACAGGTGTTTCCTCTAAGGCATATCTGTTTTCCATAACATTGGAATGAAGAAAGATGTTGTCTGTGACAGCTTGTGTACATAGATCATGCTTTTATTATGATAGAAGAGTGTACAGTGATTGATTTGGTATTCTAAGTCAAGCTAAAATGTGCTTGAGAGAAGATCATTTTCCATTTGCCAAAAGGGCATTTAATTTTCAGACCAGGAGTCTTCATTTATTATGGGGATGGAGGAGGGGGCAGGAAGAGGGAGAAGGAGGGGAAAAGTAAAAAGGCTGAAGAAAGTGACCAGAAGAAAAATAGTAGCAGTTGTCGTAGATTTGGGTGCCAAGTGTGGGGAGCAGGAAGCCACCTCCCTGCAGGTAACTTGGTTATATTATATCAACATCTGAGGGACGGTGTCTAGGAAGCTACAAGTGGAGAGAAAAATAGATTCTATGAAGGAGTAACATAGCCAGTTCTTCAGATCCTGATAAAAATCAAAAACAGACTCTGGTCTTAGGTGTGTTCCCTGGTGGGTTTCTTTAACCAGCTTGGCCTAAAGCCATCACCACTGTCCTAAGTAGTATCATTAAAAGAGCCTGTGTGGCTCTTAGAATTTGGGGTTGGAGCTGCAGAGTTAAGGATATTTAAACCACCAAAAGGCATGTTAATTTGAAAGAATAAGGTAACCCATTTTGGTCAAACTGACCTTGAGGCTTACATTGCAACATCTTCTAGCCAGGTAAATGACTAGAATCCACTAAGTTTACAGGGAGGTCATCAATGGGGAAGAATACGAAGGATTGCATCTTGGCCTTGGCCAATCTCATTAGCAATAAGCTCTGAACTTTCCAAACTCTTCTCCCATGTCAGCTTCTCTGGGTCCTCTCTCTATCCCATTACTTTAAGTCTGACACTTCTAAGCTGACCATCTTAAGTTCCTTTGTCTGGAAAATTATGACTTAAGATAGTAATTTAGAAACTGACTAGGTTAAAGAGATCAAAATTGCTTGATATTATCTTAGAGTCTGAGTCTTTGGGCCAGGTGTTGAATAACAAACTGTATTAATTCACAGAAAAAAAACAAAAACCCTCACCCTGCAGCACAGAGCACAATATGTTTTATTTCTCCCAGGATGTATAGTAAAATCTCGCAGGAGAGTGCTGTCATAACGTACTGTTTACCACAGCTGAACCTACAGTGTGACACTGTGTAGTATGTCCCAAAAGGTGTTTCAAGGATATTTTTAAATAAATAAATGAATAAGTAGATGGTAAATGTGTGTGGTCAAATAAGTGTAAAACACTGGATTATATAAACTTGAAAGGATTTTTTTTTTTGTACGACTTTTTTGAACCTTTCATAACACTAAAATGCAGTATGAATCTCAAAGAGGGGACATTTTTCTCAAACTTTATTTGACTGCAGAAAGCATTTCCTCACAACTCTCCAGTTACTAATATTCCATGCAACATGTTTTTTAGAATAGGCATTTCTGTCAGAATAGGATCGATGTATGCTGTGGTAACAACCATGAAATCTCAGTGACTTAGCGCAACAAAGGTGTCTTTCTTTTTCACGTTACATATCCAGCACAGGTCACTGAGGCCAAGGCACTCTGCTGTATGTAGGCACTCATGTTCTCAGGCTGGTCATCATTACAGCGGGCAGGAGTGAGCCTGAAGAATCACACGAGAGCTTGTCCCTACATCAGCCATCACTTCTCCCATTTCATTGGTCAGAACTAGTCATGTGGCCCCATCTGGCTGCCCATCTGCTAAAGAAGTAAAGGAAAATTGGATCTTCTGAGCATCAGTAATCTCAACCTCAGCATTCCATTCAAATGGCAGCTTTACCATTTGTTAGCTCTTTGACTTTTATCCATAAAACAAGGAGTGGTCTTTAAAGTCTGGTAGAGACTGAAATGGTCACTAAGTATTTCAGTCACTTCCCATGTTCCTCAACCCCCATAAAGTTAGCAGGAGGCATGTGACTAGTTCTGGTCAATGACATGTGATCAAAAATGTGTGTCGCTTTGGGTCATGGCAGTTAAAAGCCCAGGCTTGTTTCTCCAGTCCCTTTCTCTTCCCTTGCCTTAATGACTAAGGAGGATGCATTTTCTAGGTGTGTGACTCTAAGATGGTACAGCCTCTGTACCACTCTGAGTGGCTGTGTGGAACACAGACAACTGTTCACCTGAGGAATATATGTAGTGTGGGAACCTGTGTTATGTTCAGCCCCTGGAATTTTGAGGTTGTTTCTACAGATTAAGCCTTGATTCTCCTGATTCAAATAGGTCCAGACTCTAAACTTTCTGTGCTTCTAGAAGGGTTTCCTCTCTTCTCTATTGAGCAAATATGCATTCCTTCAGATACAATGGGATTTTTTCCAAAGATTATCTAACCCTTTGGGTGGTTGAATATATTACATGACTAGCATTGTGCCCAACTGCAGTGTGGGGTGATCACATGGAGGGCTTTGCCAAGACTTAAACCAAGATTAGAGCAGAGTTTAGTTAAATGCAGGCCAGTGATGGAAGCTGTAAAGAATACAAAACACATATAAGAAGGAAGGATGTTTCAACAGGAACTCATACAAAACGATATGGAAAGGAGAGGGGAGGAAAACAGGCCAAGGAGAGAGATACCATTCATGACTCAATCTCACAGCCTTTTAAATTCTATCTTCAGGTGCCCAAAACACCTCCCATGATTTCTCCCAAACAATAGTAGCCTCACCACAGTAGCAAAATCAAGAGCAAAAATAACTACCTTCAAAGCACATATAATGTAAGGTAAAAGGAGAGCTTGATATATCTGCTAAATGCACACACATGCATGTGCACACGTGTGCATGCACGCACGCACACACACAAAGTGCTTAGTATGTTTTCAGCTGGATACGCTCAGCTCTTGGTGTCCTTCAGACATGAATCTTTATTCTGGAGTCTCACAGACCCAAGGTTATTCTCTTTGTGTTATTCTGTGCTTTGGGCTCAAGGTTCTGTTGAGTTTGACATCTTAGCTTTGTCACACCAGTGTCGCAAATGTTCTCAGCTAACTCTCCTTTCTCCCTACTTAGGACTTGTCTGTATGAAACAGTACAAGATTCTGACCAGCTTGATAGCAGCGGTATGTTTCACTGGTGCAGAGCAATCCCTTTGGACAGTGTGATTCTGGTAGGTGATCTTGCACCAAATTTCAAGTAAGATAAACCTACACCTAGGGTAAATAACGTCCTTACACTAGTTATAAGCACCTGCCATTTCTCTTTGTGAATTTCAAAGGAAAAACACATTCATCACCAGCCTGAATGGTATGCAGGGTAACAGATATGACATTTGACAAAGACCATGTAGGTAATATGCTGGGATTTGAAACAATTAGATCAGATTGTTCAAGTCCTTCTTCCCCCCCACCTTTCACAGTTTAGCTGAGTCAGTTATTTAGAATAATGTTCTCCTGACACATTGCTGTTTTGCTAGTAAATCTAATTAATTTAAATGCACCAGGGAAACTATTTACAAGAACTCTAAAGCCTTTCCTTTTTTTAAAGAGATATTTTCCTAATTATTGGTTTAAAGTTTGGATTTTCTGTAGTGGTTTCTCTTAGAGCTGGCTGTACTTATACCTAACGCATTAGTCAAGAATGTATCTCCTAGATGCATAACATGGGTGAATCCTAATAGATATTAGAATCCTGTCTCTGTCTCTGTTCTCTCAAGGAAAATAACTAACTCAATTTACTGAAATGCCAGCAACCAAGATGTAAAAAGTCTATATCCTAATCCAGGCTCTGACACCTGCTTTCCAGGTCCACATCTATTCTCATTTTCCAGAGTTAGCAACTCAAGCATGATCTCAGTGGTTTACTTTGCAAGCAGTAGTTGGTAAATATAATCAAAGTGATTGTTTGTTGTATGAACCCTATATAATTTTTTCAACTATGACTAATGGATAATTATATCTTTTTCTTGCTTTCCCAAAGTAGTTCAGTTCACTTTTTTTCCTGTTACACACACACACTCACACACACACAATCCTTGTGGCTTGGTACCAATGTCCTGACAGAATATGTTCCAATTTTTGTAAAAGCATGATCAATCATTTGATCAGAAGCATAAAATTGTCAGAACTGTCATATCAACTAGAAAACTATTAGGGTTGCTGCTGAAATTCACCACTTTAGCAATTATGTCTTCTTCTAAACTAAGCAAAATAAACTCCATTGAGCAGGAAGCTAAACATGTTTTCAGTGGGAAGGAAATCGTTAGAAAGGTTGAGAAGTTGGCTGCAGATGGAGGCATCCAAGAGACGAAGAAATAGAAATAGCAGATGTTTTATTATACCATATTTTTTAAGCACACAGACAGGTTGCTATGACAGATATCTCCTTTATGATACTTGATATGGAATATAGTTCAGAACACCAACTGAGTCTTTTGATAAGTTTAGAAGGGCTTCTAGTTTAAGAAATTCTAAAGGCTTTGAAACGTGTGACCATAGAGGAGAAATGTCCATATTGCAGAATTCAGGGAGGCTTTGAATTTGGTTTCATTTGCAGAAGGATCAAATGGAAGTGGTCGATTTAAGTTACTTTGAACAAATAGTGCATCCTCCCCTTCCTCCAAAAGTCACCATCTTTCTCAATTGGGAGACAATTTTGTGCCACAGTTTCTTGGAGAAATTGCCTCTCTGGCTGTGCCCATTAATGCACTCTGCCATGTATCTTGTTTCTAATTGTTTAGTTCTACTCAGAAGAGCAATCATTGGACTTCAGGCATGTTACATTAAATACCGTTAGAGGCTTCATTATTCAAGTTAAAACTAATCGGATTAGCTAGAGACAATTATTTAATAGATTTGGTTAAGATTCACATCACTCTCCAGGAAGGCTCTCCAGACAAGTAGCTTTATTTCCCCTCACAGGGCAATTCCCTTTGAAAAGAGAGTATTTTCTAGTATATGCTAATTTGACAAACTAATTGTGGAGATGTCAGATGTTACTTATTTATCTTGTTAGGTTTTATCACCCCCTGTTTCACAGAAGCTTGTCATTTAACCCAGCTAAATATGGGCATAGGGCAGGATGATATATCCATTTGAAGTATTCTGAGTCTTCATGTGCTGAGGAATATAGACCACACACATGTATGAAGTGCTTCTATATGCATTTAACCTGTTCTCTACCAGCTTCCAAGAGTCCTCTGAAACTCAAGGAATTCAAAAGATTCAGAGTTGATTAACAGGTATTGAACAAGAGCTAATGAGTTGAGCACTGTACTTCCAATATATTATTTCATTTCCACAACAGAATTAGCTTTTATTTTTTAAATGATTCAAACTTAAAGAAATTGAGTGTCAGAGGGTAAACTAGCTTGTCATACAACAGAATACAGAATCAAGTCTTCCTCCAGATCCAGTGCTCTTTCTAGCCCATTCCAGAGCCACAAGAGAAGACACTGACTCATTCCCTGAAAGAAATCAAAGGCTTGAAATGAATTTCCTACAGGAATATCATGTCTCTCTTTTTTTTAAGTTACATTTATCACTCTTAAAAGTCTCTGTGAATGTGGGGAAAAGCTCATTTAAATATTTTTCATGTATATGATTATTTGGAGGTACTACTTGGAGATACAGAGAAAATGTTAACAATCAGTGATGCTGATGGTAGTATGTGACATGTTCAAATGTTTGGGTTCAAATGGAATTTTTGTGACCTTCCATTTCTTTTCTGCACTTTGCATAATGAATTTCCTCAACTCTGGAAAGCATCTGTTGAGTGAGTTTGGTATATTAGGTTGAACCATATGAAGTTACCAATACTCAACCATTTTTGACCCATAAAAAGGCAATTTCGTATGTTCCAAACTAATAGGTATTTTCATATGTATGAAAATCCACCAAAAACTGCAACATGTTGTACAACTTTATGCGATTTTCAGGGCTCACTAGAAGACATACATTTAGCAATGGAATTTGTAATGTTTTAGTTTTTCATTGAATCTTACTATAGTGCATACAAGGCCAAAACCACATAATGAAAATAAAAGATGTGCTCCCCGTTTGGTTCTATGGTTTCACACCTTGAGGAATGACACTAATCTGAGTTTTAATTGAGGCACTCCATGCTAATAAAAGACTTTAAAAAGTGGAATAAGAAGGAACTCCACAAAAAGATAAAAAGTATAATTGCCTCATGGTAGGTAAATTCCATTTTATGAGCAATTTGCAGAATTTCATTATCCTTATGAAAGTCCTCCTATGGATGTACCTGGAAGAGTTGGGATGAGGGGATGGAGCCCTCTTTGAGAGACTCTCAGCTTGTTTCTAAAACTGACCAGACTCTGGCATGCTTATGCTTAGAAACGAATGGACAAGTCAAAACATGAGTTTCGGAACCATGTAGTAGCATGTGTCTTTGGAGATGCTACCTCAACATTGATGGGGCTTCGGAATTTTGTAATGCCCTTGAGAGCTAGCAGCTATACACAGCCGGAGCTGAAAGACATTGTGTTCATTGGGTCTCTGGATTACCTGAAGAGAGAATGGCTATTTCTCCGGAATTTTCCCCGGATATACATTCTACCTGTAAGTGTCACATTAGAGATAGTGAATATTTATAATGATGGTAACACTAATGGTACTAGGATTAATAAATAATAAAACAGTAGCTTGTAGTTGTATAGTGCTTACAGGTAATAAAAACTATTCTAAGCATTTTACATATATTAACTCATTTAACCCTCAAAATAATCCTATGGGGTAGATTTTAAAGGTGTTGGACTTTGGGCATGGAGAGAGTAGGTAACCTGTCCAAGTTTACACAGCAGGTAAGTAGCAGAACAAAGATTTAAATCTAGACATTGTGGCTCCAGAGTTTATGCCCAGGAGCCACTACATTTTATGTTTTATGTTTATAATCATATTTTATGGTCTTTATATAAATAAGAGTTTCTCTACATTTCTGAATCTGATTCTAACTTAATGTCCACAGCTAAACTGATACTAGCTAGCCTTTGTGCTCTGACTTTCTCATCTTTTCTGAAGACGCATCTTTTATGGAATACATAATGCCACATAGTCCTTGATAGATGTATGAGAAAGAGGAATTAGGTTTACATTTCTGAGGAATGGATCCATTATGCATATGTGGCATTGTAGTTGTAATTGTATTTGCTCTGAACATTTATACACCGGTATGCAATTGTATGCCACTATTTCCCTGGATTAAAAAAAAAAAGTATGCGCAGTGTGAAATGCGCCCAAACCATGTAATTTTTTCATGAAATAATGCTGACAATATATAATATTGTTCAAATTTCAAAAATGGTTCTCTCAAGGAACAAATTTCATTTGCTTCTTTAAAAAGCTACCATAAAGTTCTCTGCACTGTACCCTTACTTTAGGCCATAGAAAGGAAAAAAGGAAAAGGACCACAAATCTCTAGATCCAGCTAGTGTTAGGAATTACTGGTATTCATATCTGAGCTACCTGAAGACAGAACCAGATCTATCCCTATTTCTCCACCAAATTGGGAAAGAAGCAACCACCACTATGCTAGTTAATCCAGAGGGTACAGAAAAGGTCAGCTGCAAGCAAAACTGTGGGGATGCAAAATTTGCCTTTAGATCCATTACTTCCCCTTTCTCTGAATGTTTCTTGTTACCCCTACTGTTATCCCTACTTTACTTTTCTCACTTGAATCATCTGAATGGATGTAGGTTCCTCCCTCTTTACCCTCCGGCTCATCCAGACTTGCTCTCAGGTAGGGTCTGTGAAATTCAGTCTCACTAAGATATTAATGATCAATGAGGCTAAATGTGTTCAGATATCAGGTAACTAAGTCTTAAAACCAATTCAGTGAAGGCTGGAGAGGCTTTGGCTCAAAAATTGCATCCCACAAGAGGCATCACCATGAGCCATTATATAAAATCCCTCCACCTGAGAAGTCCCTCCTCTACTGGGTTTTCTCTCATTAGGGATCTGCACTCTTTCCTGAAGACCTCCATGCAGCCAACATAGAGGAATGTTCCATGTGTGCTGTCTTATCCTCCTCATCCAAGGCATCAAGCAACCCAGCTCTGGTAGACACAGAGACCATCATGGCCACCCTCAACATTGGATCACTGAGGATTAGCTGCTCTGCCCAGACACCTGAAGAATCACGTAAGAACAACTCCCTGATAGGAGGAGTTTAGAGAGAATGGAATAAGGAAAGAGAATTAACTCATCTCTGAAGTACTTTGATCATGGGGAGGAGGAGAGGTTGGATCAGTTATCGTCGAAGACCTCTTCCAACTCTGAGAATTCTGTAATAGAAGTAGCAGAGAGTTAAGTCCTTGGTAATCCTAAGTCAAATGAAAAATAATTTCCATCTCCTAAACGGAATGCATGTAACAGTTTTCCCACTGAATTTTAAGTGCTGTTTTTGTTATTAATTAAATATTAGATAAGATAGAAATTGGCATATTATTATAATTAATAATATTTAGTAGTAGTAGTATCAATTCTCATTATATCTTAGAGATGCTCCACTACTATTCCTAGTTTAATGTTTGAGAGAATGAAGTATAATTCTCTCTTACTCTTTTTTTTATTTTATTTTTTTATGTTATGTTAATCACCATACATTACATCATTAGTTTTTGATGTAGTGTTCCATGATTCATTGTTTGCATATAACACCCAGTGCTCCATTCAATACGTGCCCTCTTCAATACACATCAACAGACTAACACTTTCCCCCACCCCCTCCCCTCTAGGACCCTCAGTTTCTTTCTCAGAGTCCGTAGTCTCTCATGGTTCATCTCCCCCTCTGACTTCCCCTCCTTATTTTACCCTTCCTACTATCTTCTCTCTCTCTCTTTTTTTAACATATAATGTATTATTCGTTTCAGAGGTATAGGTGATTAATCAGTCTTACACAATTCACAGTGCTAACCATAGTATATACCCTCCCCAATGTCTATCACCCAGCCACCCCATCCCTCCCACCCCCCCCACCACTCCAGCAACCCTCAGTTTGTTTCCTGAGATTAAGAATTCCTCATATCAGT
>NC_138370.1:27993276-28009428 GCF_054177405.1 Leptonychotes weddellii
GTGCAGTTATTGAGAGTATCCCCTTTTACTTACAAAAGTGTCCTGGTTTGAAAGATAAATTATATAAAGGTGACATTGGGGACACTTGTTTGGAGGACCTGGGCCTGGGGTGCAAGGATATACCCTTGATGATGAAGGTACCCAAGAAGGATACATGTGTTTAGGGGAGGAAGATGAAAGAGAAAAGAAAGAAAGAAAGAAAGAAAGAAAGAAAGAAAGAAAGAAAGAAAGAAAGAAAGAAAGAAAGAAAGAAAGAAAGAAAGAAAGAAAGAAAAAGAAAGAAAGAAAGAAGAAAAAGAAAGCAAGAAGGAAGGAAGGAAGAGAGAGGAAGGAAGGAAGATGATAGATGATAGATAAGATAGATGATGATGATATATAGATAGATGATAGATGATAGATAGATGATAGATAAATGATGATAGGTAGATAGATGATGATAGATAAATGATGATAGATAGATAGATGATGATGTATAGATAGATGATGATAGATGATAGATAGATTGATAGATAGATAGATAGATAGATACTGAAGTAAGTGCAGATCCCACATTGACCCCAGTGTAGACATCAAATTCTTTGTTCAGTGGTCACCCCTTGGCCTGCTTTGTATGGCAGTCCTGTATTCTTTTTTTTTTTTTTTTAAAGATTTTATTTATTTGACAGAAAGAGACACAGTGAGAGAGGGAACACAAGCAGGGGGAGTGGGAGAGGGAGAAGCAGGCTTCCCGCTGAGCAGGGAGCCCGATGCGGGGCTCGATCCCGGGACTCCAGGATCATGACCTGAGCCGAAGGCAGTCGCTTAACCAACTGAGCCACCCAGGCGCCCCTGGCAGTCCTGTATTCTTAAGCTTGTCTGCTTGTCTTTCCTTTTTCCATCTTTGCCTTGCAGAAAATCCTTCCAATATCCACTATATTGAACAGCTGAGTGGACTGGATGAATCCTTCTCAGGAACAAGCCTGCATCTCAGCACATCCTTTTCCACAGGCACTGTCTTTTCTGGCAGCTTCTTGGATTCCCTCCTGGCCACAGTAAGTGTAGCTAAGTGCAGCTTGCAGAGGGGAGGAAGGATGATTCAAGCTTTGGGAAATAAGGAGAATGCCTCACAATTCAGAGTTCTCTTTGATTCTCTGAAAAAGCTTGTTCACATACATTATTTCATCTTTTTTCACAACTACTTGGCAAGAGAAGCCAAATTTTCACAGTTTCAAGATTAAAAACATGTCTGGCCCTTAGAACCAGAACACTTAGTACCAGGAGGAACAAGCACATAAAAAGCAAGGTGCCTACCTTTTAGCTTCAGGTGCATCTTGGCAGACCAAGCTCTGGTTTCAGAGCTTAGAAGACACTGCTTTCTCTTCTCTCTAAAATATCCCCAACAGCTTATACAGAAATCAGCCATAAGGAGACATGGGGACCAAGGAAAAGCTTCTGGCCTTTGGCGGTATGAGCTTTGTTCAGAACTAAGTCAACCCTCCCTCCATGTTACCCCGCTCCTGGGGTGTGTTTTTGACTACATGGTTGCTCTTCAGCTCTCACCTCCTCTTTAGCCTCTGAGCAGGTCCCTTGCCTCGACTATGGTATTTCTGTAAGTAGAGCTAATTCATTGAGCGAATACCTACTCTGTGCAGGGCACACTGTTCCAAGCGCTAGCAGTATAGCAGTGATGAAATAGACCAACGTCTGTGCCCATATGGAGCTCGGGCTCATGGAGGAGAGTAACAGAAACATGATAAATAAGGAACATATGTGGCATGTCAGATAGCTAGAAGGCTAAGGCAATGTGAAGTGAGAAATACAGGGATTAGGAAAGGAGCTGAAAGTTTCAATAGCATGGCCAGGGAAGGAAGGCAGCACTGACATGGTGGCATGGGAATCTAGCTCCAGAAGAGAAGAGAGCACACACCGTTCTGATCTTTGGGAAGGAAACACACCAGGCAGAGGGAAAAAGGGAAAAGGCATTGAGCTGCAAGCACTCTTGGTTCATTCAAGGAATTGGACCAAAATACAAAATCTGTACGTACCCATTCGTAAATGGCTGCAAGAACTCCTCCAAAGGAAATCCTTGTTACCTACAACCTCCCAGACTCTTTCTCCCCAGATTTTCCAAGGGAAGCATTGCAGCCTGGCTGTATATCAGTGTACAGACGCACAGGGCTCTGAACACAGCTTGATAAACTTGTAGCTTTCTGTAATTCCGTGTGGAAGGGGCATCATTCCTGAACTGTGTGGGTGCCTCAAAGGCATGGTTTGCAGTTTTTGGGGAGCATGGCTAGGCCACACACACTGCCCTCATGGCGTCAGTGCCACTGGCCCTAAGGGGATTATGTTGCCTTAGGCTCTGCTTCCCTGAGCATTGGGGGTGGGGGAGGGCGTCTCATAAATCCCATCAAGCTCTCAGAGAGATAATACCAGGTCAGTGATAGTTTAACATTCAACAAGTTGGTAGACAATGAATTTCCTAAAGGGTTAGGCAGCATTCAGCCTTGACTGAGCCAGGAGTCAAGTCAGGTGACTTTTCTGGGAAGGTAGCTCTGTCAGGGAAAGGGTTTTATCACTGTCTGTCATTGATATGTCAGTTACTTTGCCAGTAATTAATGACTGGAATGTCAGGCAGAAGGTGACTTTGGATGAACTGGACCTGTCTGCAGGATACACTTTAAATGGGGTTAAGGTCCCAGTTCTCCTCAGAGATCCCTAGATGGCAGGCAGCTTTGTGCCTTAAATTAAACTGGAACCTTAATTAAACTCCACTGGCCCCCAGAGGTAGGAACAAAGTCACAGACTCTGTTTAGAGCTAGTGGGGAGAGCAGGATGGGCAGAAGAGGGCTGAGAGAGACATTAAAACAAATGAACACATCATGTCAGCCAGCACAGCAAACACAAACTTGGTCATGGGAGCCAGCAGCTGGGCCTCTCCCCACTCACCATAGGTCTTGTGACCACACTGAGGAGTAGCACTCCCTCCCAGGCTGCCTTCAGATATTGTATCAGTGGGCTTCTCCACAGGATAGGACAATCTAGTCCTCCTGGAAGAGGAAATAAGCTATGTAAAAACTCAGGAGTCTTTCCCACAGTGAAGTCTGTGGGAGAGAGAAAACCCACACTGTGCCTGATCCAGGGGGGAATCACATGAGGTCACAAGCATAGCAATGAAGCTTCGGGCAAATCTTTCCATCAAGGGGGCTGGCTTGGGTCTTGACCTTCTGCATATCTACCTGGTGGACTTCTGCCTCAGCTCTTGAATCCTTAATGATTCATGACACAACAAAATGAACACACTTTAATACTATTTGGAGCGCCAGTCCCAAATCTCCGGCCATGATGAGCTGAACCAGACCTTTGAAAATGACCTGGTCATACTGCCCACTCTTGATTCCCTTGCCCCTAGGTCTGGTGCTACTGGGTCCACTTGGCTTTCTAAGGGTGGGGGTGACTTCCCATTGTCCAGCCACACAGAAAGAAGGAGCCCAAAGGCCAGGTCTGGGCCTCAAATTCTATCATCTTGAGTCTTCTGAGTACTCTTTGATCTTGGGTAGTCTCTGACCTTACACCTGATCTCGTGGAAATGAGAGCAGTAGCCTTGGAGAAGAGAACATTTATCCTCTGACACTGAAAACATCTGGGAGCCACCACTGTGGTAGCTGCAGAATATATTTGTCAACACTCCAGTTTCTTCTCCATACATATTGGAGCATCTTCTTGCTGAGAAGTGGGAGAGAAAGGCAAAGATCTTGGTCTCCCCTTAAAGTTAGGATAGCAGTTGTGGGCTCCGTGGTTATCACTTCTCTAAAACATTCCCATGGCAGCCACCACTAATGATCACAGTTCTCTGCCTCCAGATCACACCTACGGGTCTTTCCCAACACAGACCTCAAGGTAATTTCTCCCAATAAATTTTCTTGTTGGAATAATATTAATAAACAGAGCAACAACTGTGATAGGAAGAGTAATAACATCTCTGAAGCACTTACTTTGGGCCAAGGTCTTTGCTACAATACTTTTATTCTTCTTTCAACCAATTAGGAGAATACAATTATGAGCCTCATTTTACAAATCAAGAATCTGAGGCTTAGCAGGACAAATAAAGTGCCAAAGTCACAGCATTTACAGATGACAAGCTGGTTTTTGAACCCCACTTTGTATGATTCCAGAGTTAGACCTCGCTGTCATAGTCCTCTGTCCTTCCAGAAAGCTCTTTCTGTGATCATGAGTATCCTTCCAGTGCATTGATTTTCAAGTTTTGCTTAAAGGAATCTACCCCCTGGTGCTCAGGTGGTGCTGAGCAGACAAGCAGGAAGGAGCCCAGAGTGCACCTACCCCATCATGCTCCCCTGCCTGCACCTATCCCCCCAGTCAGAACAACTGCTTTCATCTGTGCTGTGCATGAGGCTTCTGCCTAGGATTTGATGTGAAGGATGATTTCTGTTGTTAAGAAGATTTGGAAAACTGCTCCCTAGAAGTTAGAATATATGACCAACAGAGAGGGAGGCATAAAATGAAAGGACCAGAATCCTGTTCTCTCTTCTGGGATAGATTTCCAGTTTCCAGTCAAGAGTCCTGTATGAGACAGGAGTCCACCATCCCACCCAATTTTGCATGTGCCTTTTGTCCCATAATTCCCCTCCCCAAAGAACACCTTCCAGGTGGTTCTTCCAACCTGCTGCCCAGCTCAATGCACCAAGAGATCTGTTTTCCATTGCTGCATGGTCAGAAGTTATAATTCGAGGTCTGTTTCCCTGATGCCCACACTACACAGAAATGCAAGGGGGAATACAGATGAATTTCAGAACAGACTCCCTCAGGAAAAAGGTGGCTAACACCTCAGCCAAGTCAGAAACAAGATGAGATCACTGGTCTTGACTCTGACTTCTCCCCCTTTTTCTCCATTCCCCCTTAATAAATGCAAAGGAATGAATGTGCAAGTCCCGAGGATAGAACGAAGCCTGAATAATGTGCTGTGAAGTCATCACTGCTTTTACTGAAGTTTTGTTTTGGATTTCATGTAGTTTTTTATTCTATCCCCTGATACACTTGTGATTTTTTTCTCAACATAAAATAATAGTGTTGCCCTCCAAATCTGATACAGCTGACGCTAAGGTCTCAAATAGCCTCTGGTGGACTACTGTAAACTCCTTCCCCAGATGGGAAAACATATCATTAGAAAATAGAATTCAGATTCACTTTTAATCCTTTATCAGCTTAATGTTATAAAAAAATATGGAGAGACACTCAGGTCCATAAGCAGGACTCTTACACAGCTTTGTAACAATAGAACTTCAGAACTGGACATGAACGTAGGGAGCAATTTCCTTACAAGGAAGGAAATTGAAGCTCACAGAAGTTACGTGACTCCCTTAAGGTCATTCAGCTGGTTAGTTGCAGTTTTCTTACCATGTAGCCTCATTCTCAGAAATATTTCTCAGAGAATGTTTGATCTTAAGGCCTTTTGAGGTTAGATTTTCAGAATAAAAAGCAGCAAGTAGGCAGGATGTTAGTACCTATGTTATTAAGTAATATTGTAAGTTGTGAGAGAGACCTACAGCTTCATTGTAGCTAGAAGTCAAAACACTTGGGGCTGCAACATTTTCTAACCCTGAAAGTCCAAATTCTAGTAAATGTGATTATATTAGAAACAGTATCCAAGTTTAAAGGTCTTAAAATATTTGAAGCACATTTCAACTTTCCTATTTTCTTGAGAAAGAAAAAAGAAAAGGAAGGGAGGAGGGAGGAAGGAAGGGAGGAAAGGAGAGAGGAAAAAAAGAAAGAGATCAATACCATAGAACCCTGAATAATAAGAATACTAGATGAGCTCATGGAGTAAGGGTGACATGTAAATCCCTTTATTTTCCCCAATATAGAATTGCAATCCTTTTGATGTCAAAACTGAAGAAATGATATATTCAAAAGCTAAGCCTCTCTCAGTTAAATATGTAAAGTACATGTTTCCCTAGAGCCCTTGACACCAGGATAACCCTAGAATTTATACCTTTTCTTTAATCAGTGGAGAATTATTCTAACAGCATTATGTTTGATCACTCTACACTATGGCCACTTGTTCTTAAACGGATTGTGGCTCAACCTGGATTTACATCCCCTGTTCATGCCTGGATTTCAGGGAGCTGATTCCATAAGCACCCTTCTGGGTAGTAGCAAAATAGAACAAAGAAGAAATAAGGAGGAAACTATCAGTCAGTGGATCACTTCAGTCAGGACATTAGGGAGGAAAAGGCATTTGAAGTCATCTTTTAACCTAAAAACTATTTTAAAACTTATTTTTCTGTTATTCTATCTTAATTCATATACCTTATATTATTTCTTAGACCCTTTTGTTCCAATGGCTTCTACATTTTACTAGCAATATTTATTTGTTAAAAACTGACTGCCAATTGCAGTTAGTATTCTTACAGCTGTTTAACACCTGCCTTGTTCAATGCACCCCTGAGGACATGAATGTTAAATTGACAAAGTCTGTCCTCTGAAAGACCATATCATTTAAGGAACTGTTGGCCCAGAGGGTGATCTGAGCACCAACCAGTGGCAGAACCACCAGAGGTGCCCTTTAAATTTCTGATGCCCACTCCTCTCCATACATTCTGATCCAGTGGATCTTGGATCCCAGAAATCTATACTCGTGAACATCCTTCCAGGCGATCCCAATACCTGAGAACAGAATTTAGTAATGTGTGTGGTATATCTCATTTCATCCCACAAACAAGGCTCAAAGATGGTATTATCATGTCAACTTTAAAGGTTATAAAACTGTTTCTGGACATGAATTGTCCAAAAGTACTCAGCTAGGATTCAGCTAAGTTTTTAGATAAAACAAAAGGTTGAACATTTAAAACACTATGTATTCAATAGATTTGGGAAAATCTAATGGGTAATATTTAACAGTGCTATTTACATGTATGCCAATGCCTAGTTTACACTAAATACGATAGGAATCCTTTGGGAAAATAGTTTAAGAACATAGCTAGGGTTATTCAGCTAAGATTAATCTCAGCTAAGATTCAAAGTCAGGTGTGTTTCAGACAAACTACTAACTATAAAATACAGAAGGATGAAATGGAGCAAAAGCCAGTGGCTGTGGGATCACAAAGAAAGGAAAACTTCTTTCTTTTTTTTTTATTATGTTATGTTAATCACCATACATCATTAGTTTTTGATGTAGTGTTCCATGATTCATTGTTTGCGTATAACACCCAGCCTGGTGATGGGTATTAAAGAGGGCAGGTTCTGCATGGAAAACTTTTTTCTGATGAGGAGACCAGCATAGAGTTTGCCAACCATAGAGTTTGATGAGCGATCAGTCAGATGTTCCAAAGCAAAGGCAAGAAGGAGTAAATATGTAGCTAGAGCAACAGATAGACTGTCGTGCACTGGAGGGCACCATTAATGGAGGAGATGAGCTTGGTTTTATAGCAGGGATATGAGATTGAAGGTTTGAGGAGGGGGACGGCATGATTTGATTTGTGTCCTAGAGAATCTTTCTGGAAAGATTTTGAACAGGGATTGCAAGTAAGAATAAAAACAAGACAGGAAGACTAGTAAACAGGCCCCTATCATAATTCAGTCTGCAGAAGACAAGTCCCTGAATTTAGAGAAAGTGAACTGGAAAATTTCTATGACAGTAACAATTGAGGTCATTCCTATTATTTTTATAAGTAATATATGAACATATAAATCCTCATGTCTACTGGAGTAAAAGTCTAATTTAGATAAAACAAAAGGTTGAACATTTAAAACACTATGTATTCAATAGATTTGGGAAAATCTAATGGGTAATATATTACAGTGCTATTTGCATGTATGCCAATGCCTAGTTTACACTAAATACGATAGGAATCCTTTGGGTTTAAGAACATAGCTAGGTTTATTCAGACTCAAAGTAGTTTTCAAAATAAGAAGTTGTCCCACACGTCCTCCTTTGGTTTCATTTTGATGCCAAAGATTCCAAAATTCTATTAATTTATTCAACACCTATTTGTGTAGTACCTAAGAGCTACGAGTGACCTAAATATTAATAAGATCCAAGTCAATACCTGTCCTCAGGCAGGTCACAATCAAAAGGAGGAGACCATCAGTCAGGACATTAGGGAGGAAAAGGCATTTGAAGTCATCTTTTAACCTACTTAATATAAGTAGGCTCACATCCAGAAGATTCAGTTACAGATGACAGTAATAATGTCAGTAGTCCCCTAAGGAAAAACTATAGCAGTCACATTAAATACATAGTTTTAAATATATGTTGATGATTATTAGGGTATCTGTGGTCTGACATACTCCTCTGGCTATTTTTGGAGGGGGGGGCATCCTTGGTGTTAGCATCATTACCCACTTTCTTCTGCCACAGTGTGAGCCCAAGGGAGCAGGAGCTGGGTCAATGGTATTTTCTCTGTACTTTGCCTAACCCAATGCCCTACCTGAACTGAGAGCTTTTAGTTGATTTTAATAATGTTGACGAGAGACCCTGTTTTGCCTCACTGGGTCCATTTCAAACAGCGATGCCCCCTAAGTCTGCAAGACTGTACACCTCCACAGTGTCTCTGCTGGCTCTTCTGACTTTGCACACGGCTTGTCCTTGCTTTCCAGGCCTTCTACAATTATCATGTCCTGGAATTACTTCAGATGCTGGTGACAGGAGGGATAAGTTCTCAGCTGGAACAGCATTTGGATAAGAGTATCTATGGGCTGACCCACAGCTGCACTTCAATTATGTCTGGAAGAGCGCGGTGTAAGCTGGGGCTTCTGTCCTTAACTGAAACCATCTTGTCAGACATTAAAGTGAGTCTACTCCTATCCTGATAAAGGTTCCCACTTCCTTACCAGTCTGGATTTCTGAAAATGATTCAGGCTATTTGGGTTCCTAGATGGCCTAGAGCATAGAAAGAATAACAAAAGCTAATACAACCTTGTATTCATAGAGTATTTTAGAATTTAAAGTGTATTTTCACATATCCTATTTATTTTTTTTACAATTCCAGGAGATAGGTAAGACAGGTATTATTATCCTCATCTTCCAGATAAAAAGTCCAAGTGTGCAGGAAGCATCTGAGAAATCTAATAACTTTGTACCTTAGCAAGGGTATTAATAATTATAACTAGTATTTACTGAGCATGTTCCCTGTGCCTGTCTGCTTTGTTGTTGTTGTTTACTTAACCTTTCCAAGGATTTATATGGTAGGCATTGTTATTAATTGCACTGAACAGATCAAGAAGCTGAGACTCAGAGAAAAAAGGACTTGTCTGAGGCCACACTTTGTCCCACTGGAAAAGCAAGGGACCCTCCAAGGCAGTCTGACCCAGGCTCTGCTCACTCTTCCTATACCTGAGCTGATAAAGAAATCTGATCATGTTAGCCTAAGTTAGGCAGAAGGGTTCTGTGTTTGGGTCTAAGACTCAGATTGGGCTAGCCAGTGAAAAATGCAAGGGGAAAAGGTCATTATGGCATATGCAGTGGGGCATCTGGGTGTTTGGGGATCACAGTGGAGTCTAGCCTGGGAATGAGTAATGTAGTTATCAGTGTCTTTTGGTTTAGCTTTGGTTGACATTACATTTAGCTCTCTACCAGTTGTCCAGGGCAGGGCATTTTAAGGAAATATTTTTTGTTCAGAGGACATCAGCAGAAACCCCCTCACATGGAGCAGGCTCTTCCAGGTCTCTGCACCTGATACATCTTGATAGATACTGCCAAAAAGGGAAAACCCCATGCTCCATACATCTGAATTGTAGGTGCAAACAATATGGCAAAGTTCCCTTAGCACATTTTGGTCCTTTGCATTTCTGTGGTCCTGGGCTCCTCACCCGAGATTGAATTGGGAGTGATTATAAGCCCAGGACAACTGCTGCTGGCAACTTCTTGTCAGTATCAGAGGTGACAGTGGACTGGTCAACATTGTTCTCCTTCCTTTCTTCACTTGTATCTTGTCCTCACTTTGTTCTCTACCCTAGGGAATCACATAATGAAACAAACTGTTCTCACGTGGCTTCATTGAATGCATTTGCTGATGCTTTGACCCTATTGTCTATCCATCATGCCCTTGTTGGCTATAGCCTGAGAGCAGTGTCAAGAGGAATGCTTGGGACTGTAAACTGTGGTAGAGTAGGATAAGAAGATCACTCTCTGGAGGTCACTGAACATCCCAACCCATTATATAGCTTGAAAACTGAATTTTCCAATCTTTTACTCATTGTTACTTCTTTAATGGTTACCAAAATAGCAGTAGTAATAAAAACTAGCATAACAACATGCTACGTCACACCCACAAGAGGCTCTTGAAAGATTACAGTGATAAAAACAATCATTGGGATTAGATGCTCAAAACTTATCATAAACCTAATTTCCTACTTGACACTGCTACCATAAAAGATATTAGGAAACAGCTTTTGGGTCTTCCAAACTTTTACTACAAGGAAAGATAATAACTTTCCAGTAAGTACTTGTTATTGCTTAAAGTACCAACAGACACATGTTTTTCTCTTTTCTCCCCAGCCAAGAAAGACATTTGGGCAAGTGTTCTGTGGCTCATTAGATAATTTTGGAATCCTGTGCCTTGGTTTATACCGCATGATAGATGAAGAGGAGAACAAGCCGGAACAAAAAAGGGGAGTATGCTTGCTTGGAGAGTGCTACCCATCTATCCAAGCATAAGAGCCAAAACTACTTTATTCAATGTGAAAGAGAAGTCCAGAGCTCAGGGTCCATAATTACAAAGAAGGTTCCAGGGGAAGTAGACAGTGATATAGGAAGAAGGAAGCTGGGTGTAAATAACATGAATGAACTGATGATCAAATTAATATTGACCATGTAAGGATAATGGTGTCTGTGTCCCCAGTGAAACCTGAGATGTAGACCCAGATTTTAAATCAGGATTTTTTTGTAACTTACCCCTCATCCATGTCTATGCAACTTCTTTTTTTTTAATCTTTATTTATTTATTTTCATTATGTTCTGTTAGCTAACATATAGTACATCATTAGTTTTTGATGTAGTGTTCAACAATTCATTAGTTGCGTATAACACCCAGTGCTCATCCCAACACGTGCCCACCTTAGTACCCATCACCCAGTCACCCCATCTCCCCACACCCCTCCCTTCTGTAACCCTCAGTTTGGTTCCTGGAATCCAGAGTCTCTCATGGTTTGTCTCCCTCTCTGATTTCTTCCCATTCAGTTTTCCCTCCCTTCCCCTGTGGTCTTCTGCTCTATTCCTTTTGTTCCATATATGAGTGAAACCATATGATAATTGTCTTTCTCTGCTTGACTAATTTCACTTAGCGTAATCTCCTCCAGTTCCATCCATGTCAATGCAAATGGTGGATATTCATCCTTTCTGATGGCTGAGTAATATTCCATTGTATATATGTACCACATCTTCTTTATCCATTCGTGTGTTGAAGGGCATCTTGGTTCCTTTCACAGTTTGGTTATTGTGGATATTGCTGCTATGAACATTGGGGTGCATGTGCCCCTTCTTTTTACTACATCTGTATCTTTGGGGTAAATACCTAGTAGTGCAATCGCTGGGTCATAGGGTAGCTCTATTTTTAACATCTTGAGGAACTACCATACTGTTTCCCAGAGTGGCTGTATCAGCTTGTCTATACAACTTCTTAAAGCTGAAAGCCACTGTCCACATTGGAAAGATTTACTTGTTTTCTGCTGGACTCATTGGGTAAATGTTTATTAACTGCCTCATTTCTAGACCACTGTGTTTTACATGTACAAATTATGGGAGCGATATGCTCAGATTTCAGTTGAAAGAGCAATCTGACCACAGTATAGGAGAACATAGAGGAAATGCATGTGGAGGGCAGGAGGGGAAAAGAGAGTGTGCAATCTACAGACAACACAGTAATATAGGTCCAAACTAGGATCCTCACAGTGGGAATGGACAAGATTCAGTAGAAGAAGGAGAGATTAAAAACAATAGAGTGGAAGAAGATTGAAGGAAACTTGTTCTCTTTTCTAAGGGGAAAGAAACCAAGCTACTCAAAGTGGGGTAGTCTTGAATGGAAAGAAGACTTTTCTACTCATCAGAGAAAGGAAGGAAAAGAATGGGTGCCAAGACAAACATAGCCATAGGTGAGGGCTGTGCTGAAAGGAATTTGTGTGTAACACCAGGATTTCCCCGTGAAGTATAGGCATAGCCATTGCTGAGATGATAGTGGCACTAGAGTTTGAAAGAAAAAGTGCCCCAAGTGCCAGAGGCCTAAATAAATATGGAGGTCTGTAGATGACACCGATGAATCGAGAGGGGGGGTGATACGGCTATAGAGCATTAATCACAAAGATGCTGCGGGAGCAGTGATGTTCTAGAAGCAGCACTGGGAAGCATGAATGATGCTGGTTTCTCTCTCTCTGCCTGAACTCCATGCCCTTGCTCCAACACTTGCGGAAAACCCATGGAGCTCAGTAATTGGGAGAACGTGCAGCCTATACTTGAGAGGACCTCCAGGAAGGAAATGATATTTCTGTTTCAAAGGGAGTCTTTGACTATAGTAGGTCTTGCTTAAACTATTATAGACATTACAGGGGACTCAGTGGGAAAGATAAAAGGGGGAAGATTATTCAATGAAAAGAGGTCAGAGGTGCCCTGAGATGGTTGTTCAGGAAAGAAGAGGTGACCACTTGGGACAGCAATGAAGAAATGCAGGATGAAAGCCATGAAAGGTTATTCTGCCTCAGTGTTCTGACATGAACACTGGTGTGTTCATTAACTTAACTCTCATTATTGAGAATTTGCTATGTGCCTGATACTAGGCTAAGGCATCCTGCTTCCCTATGAAGTCTTCATGCAGGTCCAGGCTCTGGGTGCTCTTTAAGACTCATTGACATTCACTCTTTGCTTATGAGTCAAAATTTCAAATAAAACTTCAGTTTAATATTCTTCCCCCCCACACTGGCTGCACTGCATTGTGTGTGAAAGTTTGTGGCATAAGTGTTAGGGTAGGCCTAAGCTAGAATGGAAATAGCTGGAAGTATGTAATCCTCTGATTTTTTATAAAGCTTGGCCAAGTGCTCAATATTGGGCTGACTGAATTCATTAGTGTAGTGGATATTAAAAGCAGAGAAACCTGGAACCCAAAAGACCATTAGAGATCAGTCAGTCCACATCTCTGTCCTATCCCTCTCCCATTAAAATGATGAACAAATCAAGGCCCAAGGAAGGGAGATGCCATGCCGAACTCAGGTCAGAGATGCTTGGTTTCAGAGGCAGGAGTGAATGTTAGTCTCCTAATTCCTAGTCTAGGACTTCTGTTGCTCTGTGTCAAAGGTATTTACTCTTAATAAGAAACCAGTGAAGCAAAGCAGAACAAAAAACATTTCCTCCTCTGGCCCAGCACAAAGACTTCCTTGTTTGGGCCATTGCCTGTAGCCACAACTGTCCCGGCTGCAGAGGTTCGGGAGTCATCTTTGGCTTTTCTTACAGGTTTGTGATCACCCGGCCAGCCAATGACTTTAAGCTCCTGCCCTCGGATCTTGTGTTTTGTGCCATCCCTTTCAGCACTTCTTATTACAAATTGGATACTTCATCTCAGAGTCCATATGAAATGATAAATATAGTGCCAACATCAGAGAAACCTACAAACATAAATCATTCTCCTACCATTGACCCAGTCCACCGGACTACAACAAAACCTTTGATGACATCTGTTCATTATTTGGAGCCAAAAACTATTTCCGTTAGTGATTCTAAGCAAGCTGTATTGACTCAGAGCAATAAACTATCATCCCAGACACATTTAGGTGAAACTGAAACTATGAGAGAAAATGGGAAGGAAAAAATGAAGGAAAGCACAGAGGTGAATGCCCCTGCTTCTTCAAAACCAAACTAAGGCCTGTTGATATTCTCCACAAGCCCCTAGCTGGCTACTTTTAAGCACCTCCAGAGGTGGTGACTTTGAACAGGAAAATAAAAACAGAAGCATGCCACTTTTATGCCCATTGCTTAGTGGTGGATCATTAAGCCCACACTGGGGAGAGACAAAAGTCTCATCCAATCCCACTGGATCTAGAGTGATAAATAAAGAAATGCATGATGAATGCTCTGTAAAGAAAGTTCATTGCTCTATGTCCCTTGTCCCTCAAGCAGAAAACATGTTAGAATGAGCTGTGTTAAAGAGGTCCTTCAGTACTTCTTGGGTTCGTCCAGTCAGGGGATATAAGCCATCAAGTTAAAAAAAAAATGAGAAGAATTTAGACACAAGAGATGAGAAATAAAGAATCTTACATTCTTTATCCTTAAGCAGGCAAATAGTAAACTAGTATATTTTCTCCTTCCTTTATTCCTTATGCTTTTTCTTTCTTCATCTCTTTCTATAGCAGGTGAGAAAGATCAGATGGGGAGATGTTGGTTTGAATTGGAAAACAGTTTTTATATAACTAAGACCTAGCTATATGCCCAGCACAAGAATGAATATTAGAGTATTCTGGGATGGGGTGCCTAGGTGAAGTCAAGTAGACAGAAGTATATGGCCTTCCAAATTCTCTAATCTGATAATAAAGACCTTGTTGCATAAAATGCATAAAACATTTCCCCATGTTCCAAAATGAACCATTTACTCCCAATGGGTGGTCTTTGTAAGCAACACCTTCTTGTGTTATAGATACAGCACAGGTAAAAGGGAAGACAAAAGAAAATAATAAGCCACATTTCTAAAACATTATTTGAAATAATGTTTATGATATCCTTGACATTTTTAACATCTTTTCTGATTTGGTTATTACCTCCATTTTACAAAGGAAGAAACTATGTCAAAAAGAAGGTTGCTAGATAAAAGAAAGGATGCCCAGTTAAATTTGAATTTCAGATAATGAGTAAATTTTTAGTATGAGTGCATCCAAATCAGTATACTTTGCTAGCAAGTGATCACATCAACGTTTAAACCTGATTGAGTAGACTCCAGCACTTACAGACATTCTGCATCTAAGCACATAAATAAAAGAAATGAAACAAAACTAGAAGAAAAACAAAACACTCATCCACAGGAAATAGCATTTTATATTAGTTAAGCCTTGGTTGTAATAAAATCCACTCAGCCTATGTGGAGAAAAAAAGGAGTCATTGTAAGGAAAGTTGTCAGAGACCAAGGAAATTCTTTTTTTTTTTTTCTTTTCTTTTTTAAACTTACCTGAGTCTTCTTCATCCTTCACTTTTTACAGACTGACTTTTGTTTGTTTGTTTTTCATTACATGTGGCAAAATATATTTGCTTGCAATTCCACATTTATAAGTAGAGTTATAGATGCATCAAAGATTTCACTGGCTGTCTCTGAATCTCAGATCCCAATTTCTGAAAAAAAGTATGTAGTGGGTTCAGCTTTGGCCACCCCACCCCAGCTATCAATGGCTGAGGAGCAGAGTGCCCCCAGTGAAGGACTTGTCCTCAGGGAAGAAAGGGAAGATGGTTAATGGTCTGGGAAGACATTCCACCAAACATCTACTTCAAAGGCGGTATCATTCCTCTCCCCATTCACTGGGTCATTTTATACACATAGCAGATTTGGTAGAAAGAAAATATTCCTGAGAAAAAAAAGGGGAGATTAGTCCTATGCTTATTTAAAAGCCACAAATCTGCTGTACACATATCAACCAATCTGATTAGCATCTCAATCTCAGTTCTCCAGAGTAAAAGCATATTCCACAAATGATCTCATTTCCAACACAGCAGAGAAATCAGAATGAGTAATTATTTTTCAGTATTTTAGGGGATTGGGTACCAGAAATATGGCTAAAGAAATATTGAGGTATTTGCACTATTGCCAACATTCGAGTACTTATATTGCCAGTCTTGATAGATAAAATTGTCAAAATACCCCTAGACTCATGTGCAAAGTGATTCCATAACTCCAGAAGCAAACCCTTTACTTATAAATGGCAACATCTTAATACAAGTCATAACACTAGATCCTTTGGCAATATAGTGGATTCTTTTTTTTTTTTCAACTCCAAGAAATATTTTTCTTTTTTTTATTATGTTATGTTAATCACCGACATTACATCATTAGTTTTTTCTTTTTTATTATTATGTTAATCACCATACATTACATCATTAGTTTTTGATGTAGTGTTCCATGATTCATTGTTTGCATATAACACCCAGTACTCCATTCAGTACGTGCCCTCTTTAATACCCATCACCAGGCT
>NC_138370.1:28009928-28031969 GCF_054177405.1 Leptonychotes weddellii
TTTGCAGAAATGTCTGTTCATGTCTTCTGCCCATTTCTTGATTGGATCATTTGTTCTTTGGGTGTTGAGTGTGATAAGTTCTTTGTAGATTTTAGATACTAGCCATTTATCTGATATGTCATTTGCAAATATCTTCTCCCATTCTGTTGGTTGTCTTTTGGTTTTGTTGACTGTTTCTTTTGCTGTGCAAAAGCTTTTTATCTTGATGAAGTCCCAATAGTTCATTTTTACCCTTGCTTCCCTTGCCTTTGGCGATGTTTCCAGGAATAAGTTGCTGCAGCTGAGGTCGAAGAGGCTGCTGCCTGTGTTCTCCTTTAGGATTTTGATGGACTCCTGTCTCACATTGAGGTCTTTCAACCATTTGGAGTCTATTTTTGTGTGTGGTGTAAGGAAATGGTCCAGTTTCATTCTTCTGCATGTGGCTGGCCAATTTTCCCAACACCATTTGTTGAAGAAACTATCTTTTTGCCATTGGACATTCTTTCCTGCTTTGTCGAACATTAGTTGACTAATGTAGTGGATTCTTAATTCATAATGATTGTTCAGTCCTTTATTTTATTGAAGTATGGTTGACACACAATATTACAATAGTTGCAGGTATATAACATCGTAATTCAACAAGTCTATATGTTATACTATGCTCACCCACAAGTGCAGCTACCATCTGTCCTCATATAGTGCTATTAAAATACCATTGTCTATATTCCCTATGCTGTACCTCTTACCTTCATGACTTACTCATTTCATAACTGGAAGCCTGTACCTCCCACTTCCCTTCACCCTTTTTCCCATCCATCTCCCTTCTGACAACCACCAGTTCTCTGTATTTATGGGTCTGTTTCTACTTTGTTCATTTGTTTTGTTTTCAGATTCTAATATAAGTGAAATCATATGGTATTTGTCTTTTTCTGACTTATTTCACTTAGCATTATACCCTCTAGGTCCATCCAACTTGTCACAAATGGCAAGATCTCATTTTGTGTGTGTGTGTGTGTGTGTGTGTGTGTGTGTGGCTCAGCAATATTCCAGTGTGTGTGTGTGTGTGTGTATGTGTACCCATATACACCACATCTTCTTTATTCATTCATCTATTGAAGGACACCTAGGTTGTTTTTATATCTTGACTATTTAAATAATGCTGCAATAAACAGGGGTGCGTATATCTTTTTGAATTAGTGTTTTTTGTTTTCTTTGGGTAGATATCAGGTCATGGAATTGCTGGATTGTAGCGTATTTCTATTTTTAATATTTTGAGGAAACTACACCCTGTTTTCTACAGTGGCTACACTGATTTACTATATTGACTAAATCCTACCAACAGTGCACGAGGGTTCCTTTTTCTCCACATCTTCACTAACACTTGTTATTTCTTGTCTTTTTGATAATAAGAATTCTGACAGGTGTTAGGTGATATCTCATTGTGGTTTTGATTTGCTTTTCCCTGATGATTAGTGATGTTGAGTATCTTTTCATGTGTGTATTGGCCGTCTGGATGTCTTCTTTGGAAAAATGTCTATTCAGGTCCTCTGCCCACTTTTTAGCTGGATTATTTGGATTTTTTTAGTGTTGAATTGTATATTTTATATATTTTGAATATTAACCCCTTCTCATATATGTCATTTGCAAAGATCTTCTTCTATTCAGTAGGCTGCCTTTTCATTTTGTTGATGATTTCCTTTGCTGTGCCAAAGATTCTATTTTGATGTAGTCCCAATAATTTATTTTTGTTTCTGTTTCTCTTGCCTGAGGAGACCTATCTAGAAAGATGTTGCTATGTCCAATGTCAAAGATTACTGCATATATTTTCATCTAGGAGTGTTATGGTCTCAGATCTCACATTTAGGTCTTTAATTCATTTTGACTTTATTTTTGTGTATATGGCATAATAAAGTGTTTCAGTTTCATTCTTTTGCATATAGGTGTCCAGTTTTCCCAGCACCATTTATTGAAGAGATGCTTTCCTCCATTTTATATTCTTGCCTCTTTTATTATAGACTGATCATATTAGTGTGGGTTTATTTCTGGGCTTTCTATTTTGTTCCTTTGATCTAAATGTTTATTTTTTCTGCCAGTACCATGTTGTTTAGGTTATTGTAGCTTTGCAGTGTACCTTGGAATCTGGGGTGGTGATACCTCCAGCTTTGTTTTCCTTTCTCAAGATTGCTTTGGCTATTCACAGTCTTTTGTGGTTCCATACAAATTTTAGTGTTATTTGTTCTAATTCTGTGAAAAATTGCTATTGGTATTTTGATAGGGATTTCATTAAATTTGTAGATTGCTTTGTGTAGTATGGATATTTTTAACAATATTCTTTCAATTCATGGGCATGGAATATCTTCCCATTTGTTTGTATCATCTTCAGTTTCCTTCATCAATGTTCTATGGTTTTTGGAATATAGGTTTTTCACCTCTGTAGTTTTTGTTCAATTACTATTTATAGAAGAACTGATATGAAGACAAGAGAAAATATGCAGGAAACTTAATAATTCATAAACAATATGTATGCCAGTAGTTTCTAAGATTTTTTTTAGGCTTTGACTCTTTTGAAAATTGGATGAAGGTACATCCTTCCTCCCCAGAAGACTAATATGTCTGTATATTCCACAAAATTCATCATATAAGTGGGAGGGAGGTCATGGATCACCCTATAGTCTATCTATTGTCTTCCCAAATCCCTTATGTGGGCCTTCTGTAATCAATGGAGTAGTCACCAGAAGGAACATAGGGCAGGGGAATCAGGAAACATGAGTACTTGTTTTAGATATCTCATTAAACACAGGATCTTCAAGAGAGATCTTTTTTTTTTAATTTTATTATGTTATGTTAGTCACCATACAATACACCATTTGTTTTTGATGTGGTGATCCATGATCCATTGTTTTCATATAACATCCAGTGCTCCATGCAGTATGTGCCCTCCTTAATACCCATCACCGGGCTAACCCATCCCTCCACCCCTCTCCCCCTCTAAAACCCTGTTTGTTTCTCAGAGTCCATAGTCTCTCATGGTTCATCTCTCCCTCTGATTACCCCCCTTCATTTTTTCCTTCCTTCTCCTAATGTCCTCCATGATATTCCTTATGTTCCACAAATAAGTGAAACCATATGATAATTATCATATGGTTTCAAGAGAGATCTTAAGAGAACTTGCCCAGCAAGTTCTTAAAACTTTCTCTGTCACTTTCCCAGCTCATTTTACTTCTTTATAAAAGCAGAAAGTTGAACTAGAGGATTTTGAACATTACTTCTGTACTCATTCATACTAGAAAAGAATTAGACATGTTGATGTGATAGAGAATGTGGTGATCAGAGACCACCGAAGGGTGGGAAGGATTCCGTGGAAACACTGTTTTAGGAAAGGGAAGTTGGCATGTTCAAGAAAAGAAAGCAAGCCTAAATGTTTAGAGAATACTGAATAAGCCACAGAAGAGTTACATGAGATGATATTGAAAAAATAGGCAGGACCTGACTAAGAGTCTTAGACCATGAGAAACATTACATTTTATTCTAAGTACATTAAGAAACTCTTGGGGCGCCTGGGTGGCTCAGTCGGTTAAGCGTCTGCCTTCGGCTCAGGTCATGATCCCAAGGTCCTGGGATCGAGCCCCGCATCGGGCTCCCTGCTCAGCTGGGGGCCTGCTTCTCCCTCTCCCCCTGCTTTGTGCTCTCTGTCTCTCAAATAAATAAATAAAATCTTAAAAAAAAAAAAGCTCTTTAACAATTGTAAATAATGGAATGATATGTTGTCATTGATATTTTGAAAGATCATTCTAACACTTATGGTTTCAACAGTATGACTAAATGAATTCAAATGGATTTTCTTCCTTCTACAAATACTCAGAAATGCTAGGTAAATTATAACAGAATTTTTAAACATACAGCAGTTTTCTTTTTCAACAGAAAAAGAAACAGAACTTCTAGAAATAGCTGATTACATAAAAATTCAATATGTGGATGTAAGCAATGTTAGATACAGATAAATCTAAATAATTTACATAAAATGTAAAACAAAGAAATAAGCAAATGGAAAATATGAAAGAAAAGTTAGGGGACATGAAAGAGAATGAAAAAGTCTAATATATAAATAATTCAATTTCCAGACAGCAAGATAATGAGGAAGATTAAAAAAAAGTCATAAAATATTTAGAACTGACAAAATATAAGAATCCTGAAATATAAGAAGTCCAGTGAGTCATGAACTCACTCAAATAATGGAAAATTAAAATGATTCTACATATAGACATATCCATACCTGGACAGGAAAGAAGATTCTCTACTAAGGGATTACCCTTGAGAAATTAAGAAAAGGTAATGGACCAAAAACATCAAAATGCTGAGGAAAAAAATAACAAAAATTATAAAAATATGCATATTTATACTATCTAAATTACCATTCAAAGGGGAAGGGCAAACATAAAGACAGTTTTAGATAAACAAAAACTGAAAACATAACACTTAAAAACCTTGAATTAGTAAGGGACATACTTCAGAAAGAAGAGAATAAACTCCAAATGATGGAGAAATATATAAGGACCAATGATAAGAAAATAAGTGGAATTTTTTGAGGTAAATATAAATACATATCAGTTGTAATACTACTACTAATAGTAATAGAAGGGATAAAAACAAGTTGAAACTAACATAACTAAATAGAAATAATAGGGGATTTGAAAGAAGTGTGATTAAGTAAAATTATTGTTACATCATATCATTGTTCAGGAGGAGGGCAGAGATAATTATTAATGTTAGTCTTTGTTAAATCTTTAGCATGTAAAAAAAATTGGAGAATAAACCTTAAGGACAAAGGGAAGAATACATGATTTCCAAATCAGTTGAAAGAAACTAATCAGTAAAGGGACAAAAAAATGGAATCCAAAAATGTTGACTCAATTCATGAGAAACTAGCCTTTTTTTGGAAAAGCAAATTAAAAGAATAGCATATAAAAAAATGTAAAGGGTAGTAAGAAATACAAATACATAAGATATTAAATAAATGTAAAAGGAGCAATCTTGTTATGTAAAGGATAAAGATTTTCAGATTAGTTTTTTAAAAGTTATATGCTGTTTATAGCATAAAATATAATGATTCAGAAAATGTGAAACTGAAAGAAAATAAAGGGATATATGAGAAAAATATGGACCAAATCAAGTGATACTATTAGTATCAGATAAAGTATACCTTAAATCAAAAATCATTACTGAAGAAAATTTCATTTTGTAAATAAAATACTAATCTTCAACTAAATCATGCATATAAGATAGCCTTAAAATATATAAAACTAAAACTGATAAAATTATGAAGAGAAATTGAGAAATCAATCATACGGAAGAATTTTAACACACTTTTCTTAAAGTGATAGATCAAGCAGAAAAATAATTAGTACTTGCATTGAATAATACAAATGAGTTAACTGGCTTGATCGAATGGAGGTAGATAGATGACAGATGATACATAGATAGATGGTAGATAGATAGATGATAGATAGATAGATAGATAGATAGATAGATAGATAGATAACTAATCTAACAAGTAGCAAATGGACATTCTTTTCCAGCACACATATTATATGTTTTAATTTCCTATGGAGTCATCAACAACGTCAGTCTCTATGAACCAATGATACCATACCAACCATATTGCAATAAAATTCAAAATTGGTAGCAAATATCCAGACCTCAACAAATAAAATTTACCAACATATTTGGAAATAAAACAACAACAACTAAATCAACCGTGAGTCAAATTTAAAACTTTGTAATGGGTATTACAAACTTTTGAGATCTAAATGATAATTGAAAGACTATATATTAAAATTTGTGGTGCGCTTCTCCAATAAATGGTGATCAGAAAACAAGATATACACATACACTTGCAAACAATGAATTGGGACCCTTAACATTACATCATATACAAAAACTAACTCAAAATAGATTAAAGACCTAAACATAAATCCCCAAACTATAAAACTTCTAGAATAAAAAATAGGGAAGGGAAAAGCTTCATGACCTTGGATTTGGCAATGATTTCTTGGATATGGCACCAAAAGCACAGACAACAAAAGCAAAAATAGAGAAGGGGACTACATCAAACTTAAAAACTTTTGCACAGCAATGGAAACAATCAACATAGTGAAAAGGCAACCTATGGAATGGGAGAAAGTATTTTCAAACCATGCATCTGATAAGCAGTTAATATCCAAAATATTTAAAGAACTTCTGCAACTCAACAACAAAGAACCCTAAACAATCCAGTTTAAGAATGAGTAAAGGACCTCAATAGACACTTTTCTAAGAAGACATAGAGATGGCCAATAGGCACATGAAGAGATGCTCAGTATCACTAATCATCAGGGATTTTGCAAATCAAAATCACAATAAGATACCAACTTACACCCCCTAGGAGGGCCACTATCCAAAAAAAAAAAAAAATACATACTGGTGAGGATGTAGAGGAATTGGAAATGTGTGCATTGTTGGTAGGAATATAAAATGGTGCAGCTGCTGTGGGAAAGTAGGCTCCTTAAAAAATTAAAAATAGATTTTTACCATAAGACCCAACAATTCCATTTCTGGGAAAACAGGACCTTGAAGAGATATTTGCACACCCATGTTCACTGCAGCATTATTCACAAGAGCCAAGAGGTGGAAGCAAACTGTCCATCAGTGAATGAATGGATAAAGAACATGTGGCATATACATATAATGAAATACTCTTCCACCTTAAAAAAGAAGGAAATTCTATCATATACTACAACATGGATGAACCTTGAGGACATTTTGCTAAGTGAGGCAGGCCAGTCACAAAAAGGCAGATACTGAATATTCCACTTATATAGGCTATCTACAGCAGTCAAATTCTTAGAAATAAAAATGATAATTGCCAGGAGCTGGGGGAGAGCAAAAAGGGAGTTGTGATCAATGGACAGAGTTTCAGTTTTGCAAGATGGAAAAAATTCTAGAGCTCTGTTGTACAACAATGTGCTTCTAGTTAACACTATATGTACTGGATGGTACACTGAAAAATGGTTTCGATGGTAAATTTTATGTTTTTGACCACAATAAAAAAAAATGTGGTAAACATACAAATCAGTAAAAAAAGTGAATTTCTAACCTTATATGCATATGTAGAAATAGATAAAAATTAATTAAAAATTCATGAAGTCATTCCTCAATTTAGCGAATTAAAGAAAGAATAGTAAAGTAATCAAAATTTCACATCATCTTTGGTATTTCCCAGTGTACTTGTCTGGAACAGGAAACCAGAACACCAGTCCAGAGTCTACTTTACTCAATAGCTAAGTTTTTGTTATTTTGAGAAATAGCAAAAATGCCCTCTATCAAATGGATTGTTAGCCTGAAGAGACACAGGAGCAACATTTGAACACAACTGAGGAGTAGGGCAGTTAGGTTAAGATGAAGAAGCTGGAGGGGAATAAGCAAAGATCTCTTTAAGATTTGCTGTTCAAAATGTGGTCCCCAAGCCAGCAGTATCTACATTACCTGAAAGTGGGCTCCATCCCAAACCTCCTGGATCAGAATCTAAATTTAACAAGATCCATAAGTAATCCATACATTAAAGTTTGGAGATATATATATATATATATATATATCCATACATACATATACATACACACATAGATCATATGTATTATAATATATGTATATGTAATGTGTAATATATATCTAATATATTAAATATCCTCATATTCACACACATACATATGCATACATATATAACTACACCCACATACACAGTGGCTTCTAGAAAATTAAAAGATTGGAGATTTGGTTTTAATGAAAACTGCCTCCTTCAACATTTAGCTATTTGGCATATTAACTTCTATTCAAGACCTACGGTACATTCCAAACACCTCTAATGAACTATAAAATCCTCGAGCTGAGTACCTTCAAACTGTAAAGGAGTTAATGGAGGTTGGAGTTCAGTGAAGTTGGTGTGTAGTTTCCTGGAGGGACAATAACCCACAGCTCAAAGCCATGAGTTGTTTCTTCCAGGCCAGAAGACAAAAGAGTCCAACCTCTGCAAGTAATCTTACTTCAGTTTCTCTATTGGATTGGCATGCTTCCGGAGTCCTGGAAATTGAGGAGGAGGGGGGACAGTGAGAGGCAGGAGGCTGCAGGGGATGGGAGGGAGAGGGAGAGAAGGCCTTAACACTAATGAGGTTTGAAAGTATACAGAATGAGTCCAGCTACCACGTGCTGGGAAGAAAGGTACCTGAGCAGCTGATGCTAAGTTCAGACTAAACTAACTGCAAGTCCCCTGGGGACGTCACAAGGTAAACCTGATCGTCTCTGTCATTTACAATCATTATTAGGCAGGCTGCTTCTGTAATTTTACTGGGGAGCCAATTAACAGATCCCTGAAGCTAGGGGGCAAATGTCTCAGCCCTCCTCTTGCTTTTGAAAAGGAAAAAAGCAGCTTTTGTGCTGCTGTCTCCTGACTGTTTCTGGTAAAGGCAGGAAAGGGGGGTGACTTCAGACAATGCAATGACTCCTTGGGTCAGGGGAATGGTTGAAGTCAGCCTTCTCTCTGCCTTAATTTACTCTTTTTGGTAGCAACCTAAATCAGCCTCCAGATAGCCCAGTGAGCCTTGTTTCTTTCTTTTTTGAGAGATGAAAATGCTGACCACCTTTCGCTCTTTCTTGCCTTCAAGAAAATATCTTAGTAGCGTTTCATCTTGCAAGAAAGCAAGGAAAGGCTAGCTGATGGCACTGGGAAGAAGGCAGTAAAGAAAGGCCACTCTTATCTTAAATTTATTATCCCCTGTAACATCCTTGCTCTTGCCCTCCTGTCACAGACAGACTTTTTCACTAGCCCGCTACATTTACTACTTTATTTCCACATCTCTGATTCACTACTTAAGCCACCCCAACCTGGCTGTCATCTCCATTATTCTACTAAAAATACTCTTTCAAGATCACTAATTACACTTCAGTCGCTCAATATAGAAGAATTAGAACAGTTCATCGGCACAGTCATCTCGCCCTCCATCCTGAAACGTCTTCCCTTGACTTCCATGATACAACAATCTTCTAATTTTCCTTTTCCTTTTTTGAATATGCATTCTCACGTCGCTTTCAGCTCTCCTTTTATACAACACAATTAGGTATTAGCGTTACTCAAAGCTTGATTATGGACCTACTTCTTTTTTTACTCCCAGGGATAACTGAGTAATCCAGATAATTAAAGAAAACTGAAGAGCGTATACCTAAAATTAAAAGAACAGGAGCTACTTACCTCTAGCCATTATTTCCATGCAAGAATGTGGGCCCAGTTTTTCCAGATTTTTTTTTCAGAGAAATTGAGAATTCTAATTTTTATATAAAATATTATGCTTTTTAATTATTTTATAGTTATGATAGGGTAGCTGTAGCAGACCAACCCTCACTCCAACGGAAAAAATTTAAAACTGTATAAAAATTGTTTTGAAATTACCCATTTGAAGTAATCATAAAGCAACACAGTAAGAAGTTGAAGGCTAAGATCCAAGAGAAAAGAACATTGAGTGAGCTCACCAGTCTCTGCTGATTCTTCCCTAGTAATTGGCACCAACCCGCAGGTCAAATTGGCTTTTAAAGCTAAGAGCTCTCAGCAGTCTGCTGGGTTGGGAGGAAGAAAAATGGAGTCGAGGGATATCAAGGCTGCTAGGAATTGAGGGGACTAGGTTTGGAAGAAAAGAGAATTGGAGAACTGTGAGCATAACTTTCTGTGCTTCTTTTTTTCCCTGAGGATATTATTTATCCCTAACATTTTCATTGTAAGAGACTGAGAAGCCAGGAAGAAAGGACCGGGTAAGAAGCTAAAAAGCTAAGCAGAGCTTTTGCCAGTCTCAGCATGCTGGGGAGGGGAAAATTGGCATTCAAGGCCTGGCAAATGGATGAGCCCAGGTAAACAACCTTTGCTTTCAGTTGATGTTCTTGAACGGTCCTACTTTAGGATTACTTCAAACTAGAAATAGGATAGTTCTCACAAAGCCTGAAATCAGCTTCCATGCTCCCCATTCCCTGATCGTATCAAGGTGATCAATCCCTACCATAACTACCTATAAGTAAAAAATAAATAAGCCCTCTCTGATGGAAGGTAGCATTATTCAGAGTTTCTACACAATATCCAGCACTCTATATAAATGATTGGAATCAGTTTTATCTTTGCCTTAATTTATCTTTAGCAACCTAAATGAGCTTCCAGATGGGCCCCCAAGCTTTGCTTCCTTCTAGTTGCTGAGATATGGCAACGTTGATAGTCTCTTTTATTCCTTTTTTGCCTTTAAGAAATAAGTAAATAATTACCACGCATGACAATAGAGAGACTCAAATGACCAAAAACCAAGAGAAAAGAAACAGACAATGGAGACAACCTACAGATGATCTAGATATAATACAGAAGACATATTTTAACTGTGATTAACATGTTTAAGAAATTGGGTGATACTTCAGCAGGGTGCCCAGTGGCAGTGAGGAGGGGTGACTCTAGTATCACAGATGCAGGGGATTTTACCTGCTTTTTAGCCACCAAGAAGAGAGATCAGGAAGATATTGCAAGGGTGTTCCAAAGAGATACTGGGCTGCTTCAGTGACCAGGCCAGCTGAACAAAGTGGAGCACCATGGCAGAAAAGAGGCCTGGAAAAGGGCCTCGACAGAGGCCAGATGGAAGGTCACTATCCATTTGTGGTTGCACGGGTTAGCTGCATGGGCCTTAGCCAGCTCCATAAAGCACTGAATGACATCAGAGACATCCAGAAATCCCTTGCCGATGTCAGCAGACTGCAGAGCAATAGTACTATTGAGCAATAGTGCCATTGAGAGCATGAAGTATGCTGTGATGTGGCATAGCCGGGTCACTGCTGCTTTGGAGAAACTCAAGAACATCTCAGGACCCCAAATTGTGAGGGAGACACAGGACCTCATTGAACAAGGGGCATTCCTGCAAGCCCAGTGGAAGCTGGTGGACCTAGAATGCTCTCTGCCAAGAAGGGCTGACATATAAGCAGTCCCACATGAACAGAGGGAACATGCACAACATGACCCTTATCCATGGCTACTTTGGGAGCATGCAGGGGCTCTCAGATGAGTTGACCGAGCAATGTGGATGGTGCTGCAGAGTTTGCTGGTCATTGTCTCCTGTGACCCCACTTGCTGGTCTCAGTTGTCAGGATCATTCAAAAGGAAGAAAAATTGACCAATGTGTATCTGGCCAAAAAGAGCAAACTAGCTTGGTTTCTCCCCAAGAGGCCCAAGAATTGCAAAGAGAAAATGTTTGCCATCTTGGATGGAACCATGAATACTAGAATTGACACCACACAGGCAGTCCCCAGGCATTCCAACAAGTTGTGGTTTATATGCCACCCAGAAATCATGGATAATCCATCATTGCCAAAAACCTAATGGTTGAGTGTATTCCTTCCCATTATGAGATTTTCAGAAACCATCTGAACATATGCCATCAGGCTCTGAGAAAACAGATGCAAGAGCTTGAGTCAGAAGACCTAGAAGCAAATGAGATCATGAGCCTGTGGTTGACATGGGTCTCAAACCCCTACACAAGCACAGAGATGACGGGGAATGTGGAATTGGCCCAGAAGTGGATATCCATGCCCCAGAACCTTTACTTTCTCTAAAGTAGTCTTTGATCTGCTCCACAGGTACATGTCAATTCTCACTTCAGACATTATTACCTGGCTGCAAAAAGCACTTGAAACAGACAAGAAAGACTGCGTAAAAGATGCTGAGCCTGAAGACTGACCAAAGTGGGTACTACTGGGTAACACTCCCTTCTAGATGTTTGAACAAATTTTTGAAGTGGCTGCTCAGATAAGTGAAAACAAAGGTTTGTGACATAAACTAGTCTGTATCTTTAGCAAATGAATTCTTTGATAAGTAGATGCAAAGATGAAGTTCAGTTGTATAAGGAAGAACAGCTGAGAAGTCAGCAATGCTCACACTATGTTCAACATATGATAGCCATCAACTGTCAGAGCTTTGAAGAATTTATATTTGGTTTAAAAAGGGAGTATTTGAAAAAACGAAGTAGAAGAGGGCCTATCTCTGAACCATCCAAACATGGATTGGATTTCAGACCCCATTGCAAAGGAGGGTTGCAGAAGCCTTCTGGGGGAGATCTTCTAGATCTGGAGCAACATCTCAATGAGTTGATGACAATGAAGTGGCTGTTAGAGTCAAACACTGTAAAAATAATCTGTCTCACTGTGGAAGAATATTTCAATGATTTTGCCAAAATCAAAAAGCCATATAAAAAGAGGAGAATGGCAAGTGGAGTACCTGTGGGTCATCATGCAGAAGCACATCTCATTCTGGAGCACCAAGGAGCATGGGGAGGTTCTGAGAGGATGGGCAGGGAGGCTGAGGAACTCCACTTCTTGTTCCAGAAGCTGGCTTATGGATTTGGTGAAGATTCAGGTGGACATGGTGACACTATCAATGCCACTGCAGAAGTTATTAAGCTTACTGACCCTTCTCTGCTCTATGTGGACATCTTGACTCCAATCAGCAAACACCCAGACTCCAGGGATGACCACATCAGCATGTTCTTGGCTATGTGAGGGGACACTGGCCCAGCAGGACACAAAGCAGACCATCATCAAGACTCTGGAACAGGGCCCAATGCAGATGAATCTAAACTACATGCCCATCTTCAAGGAAATCATAATTGCTAGGATGAACAGAGCAAAGCTTTTCAAATAACCTGTTGGTTTTCAGCTTTATGTACATTATTTGCACTCATCATCCCCACCCTCAGAAATATATTAAAGCAAAAGTGACTCTTGAGGGGTCACATTAGATGTTTCAGTCCCTCGTGCCTATCTCTTGAAGGGCTAAGCATGTTTGTGAGGTAGCCGGGCACATGGCTTCTTGGAGAACAAGTACCGTGCTGGCTGTGATTCTTCAAGTTCTCTCATTTTGTTGTAAACACCTTTCTGAGGCAGAATTCTAATGTAAAATGCCTCATGGTAGATTGTTTATCACAATGGTGAGAAGGTGTGTGGAGAGGGAAGAGCCCTGTCTTCATTCACCCCTTGGTCTTCACTCATTTCTGCATTAAGACTTCTAAAACTCTGCTGCTTAATAAATGAGGCTGAAATCCTGCAGAGAAACAAAAAGGAAAAGAAGAGAAAAAGAAAAATTAGGTGAAAAAATGGAGAAAGTTACCGGAAAATGATGATCCATCAAAAAAAATATTAAGGAATAATAACTTTTATTTTTTCCAATGTTATTGAGATATATTTGATATATAATATTGTGTAAGTTTAAAGTGTATATACATATATGTATGTATTAGAAAATGATTACCATGATAAGGTTAGTTAACACACAAATTTCATGTGTACAGTACAGTATTGTTAATTATAGTCACCATGCTGTATGTTAGATCCCCAGAACTTACTTATACTTTGTACACTTTGACCAAATCACCCATTTCTCCCACGCCCAGCCCCTGGCAACCACCAGTTTACTCCTTGTTTTATGCATAGAAGTGGGATTATATAGTATTTGTCCGACTTATTTCACTTAGCATAATGCCATCAGGAGTCATATATGTTCTTACAAATGGCAGGATTTCCTTTCTTTTTTATGACCAAATAATATGCCATTGTATATATGTACCACATTTTCTTTTCCACTCATCTGTTGATGGGCACTTAGGTTGTTTCCATGTCTTGGCTCTCATAAATAATGCTGCAACAAACATTGAAGGGGGGTGCAAATATCTATCCACTAATCACTAATCACTAATAAGATAGTGATTTCATTTCCTTTGGATATATACCCAGAATTGGGATTGCTGAGTCCTATGGTATTCTATTTTTAAATAAAATTTACCTATTTTTGGGAACCTCCATACTGTTTTCCACAGTGGCTGTGCCAATTTATATCCTTTTATGGTTCCATACAAATGTTAGGATTGTTTGTTCTATTTCTGTGGAAAATGCCATTGGAAATCTGATAGGGATTGCACTGAACTTTTAGATGGCTTTGGATAGTATGGAAATTTTAACAATACTAATTCCATCTATCCATGAATACAGGTTATCTTTTCATTTACTCGTATCTTCTGCAATTTCTTTCATCAGTGTCAGAGTTTTCAGTCCACTCTTTGATGCTATTGCTTATGGGATTGTTTTCTTCACTTCTCTTACAGATATTAAATTGTTGGTGTATAGAAATGCAACTGATTTTTTCCTTATTGATTTTATAACCTGCAATTTTACTGAATTTATTAGCTCTAAAAGTTTTTTTAGTGGAATCTTTAGGGATTTCTACATATCAGGTCATGTTGTCCGCATAAAGATACAGTTTTACTTCTTTTCCTATTTGGATGCCTTTTATTTCTTTTTTGCCTAATTGATTTGGCTAGGACTTCCAGTACTATGTTGAATAGAAATGGTGAGAGTGTGCATCCTTGCCTTTTTCTAATCTTAGAGGAAAAACTTTCACTTTTTCACCACTAGGTATGATGTATGTTATGGGCCTTTCATATATAGCTTTTATTACAGGGAGATAATTTTCTTCTATTCTTAGGGGTTTTTTGAGAGTTTTTATCATGAAAGGATGTTGATTTTTGTCAAATGCTTTCTCCGCATCTATTGAGATGATCATGTGGTTTTAATCCTTTATTCTGTTAATGTAGTATATCACATTAATTGATTTTTACGGGCTAAACCATCCTTGCATCCCAAGATAAATCCACTTAGTCATGGTGTATGATGCTTTTAATGTGCTGTTGAATTTGGTTCACTAGTATTTTGGTGAGGATTTTTGCATCCATGCTCATCAGAGATACTGGCCTGTAGTTTTCTTTTCTTATAGTGTGTTTTAAGTCTGACTTTGACATCAAGGTAATACTGGCCCCAACAAACAAGTTCGGTAAAGTTCTGTCCTCTTCAGTTCTTTGGAAGAAATTGAGAAGGATTGACATTAATTTTGGGGGGCTTTTTTGTTTGTTTTTTTGTATGTTTTTGTTGTTGTTTGGGAGGTTTTGAGGGATTTTTTTGGCTTTTTCTTTATTTGTTTTTGGGGTTTGTTGTTGTTGGCATTCATTCTTTAAGTGTGGGAGAATTCGCCAGTGAACCCATCTGGCCCTGGGCTTTTCTTTGTTTTGGAAGCATTTTGATTACTGATTCAATCTCCCCACTAGTTTTAGGTCTGTTCAGATTTTCTATTTCATTATTACTCTGCCTTGGTAAGTTGTATGTTTCTAGGAATTTATCCATTTCCTCTAGGTTATCTGTACTGCATCATCTTACATGTCAAAATGTTCTTCTGTAGTAATTTTCCTTGTTCTAGATGTATATCTTAAGAAATTCTTTTAGAAAATGTGTGGTGGTAAACTCTCATAGTTTTTTATGTCTTTGTAAATATATCTCATCTTTATTATGGAAAAAAATTTCTTAAGTATAAAATTCTTTGTTGAAAGTTATTTTCTCTCAATACTTTGAAGTTATTCCATTGTCTTCTGGCTTACACTGTTATTTTTAAGGAGTGTGATCTGCTCTTAAATGTCTGTCTTATGACCTTTTATTTGTCTTTCTTTATCCTATTATGGCCCCAGATATAAATTGTTTTTTTATTTATCTCGCCTGAAATACATTGTACTAGTGGGATTTTTGTTTGTAATAGGAAATTTAGAGCCATTGTTTCTTCAGTATTACCCCTCTTTCACATTATTACCTACTTCTGGCACTCTGATTGGGTATACTTAGACACGTCTTCTACATATTATAATGTCTTTCATAATGTCCATTTTTTTTATCATTCTGTGCAGCACCACAAGTAGTTCTTTGACTGTATTGTTCACTTTACTAATTGTCTCTTCAGCTATTAATAATTGCCATTTAATTCTTCTACTTGGATTTTTTTTAATCCAGCTATTAAATGTTTAATTTCTAAACATGTCATTTGTATTCTTTTTTAAATAAATATTTATTTATTTGAGAGAGAGAGAAAGCACAAGCAGGGGGAGGGGCAGAGGGAGAAGCAGGTTCCTGCTGAGCAGGGAGCCTGATGGGGGCCTTTATTCCAGGACCCTGGGATCATGACCTGAGCCGAAAGCAGATGTTTAACCAACTAAGCCTCCCAAGCACCCCTCATTTGTATTCTTTTTCAATTCTGTGCATTTAATTTTGACAGTATCTTTTTTAATGTGTGTATTTGTGGCTGTATCCTTTAATTTTTGATTAGCATTTTATATATAAAATGCCTGACAATTCCAACATTTCAGTCCTTAGAACTCTAATTTTTGTTTGTTTTTATTTTTGTTTTTGTTTTGTTTCTGCTGACCTTCAGCATTACCTGAATTCTCTGGGCTTGCTGATATTTCATTCAAGCTTATTGACCTTAGTCTGTGGAATCATTTGGATCTACTTGTGAAACTTACTTCCAGAAAGATTTGCTTCTACTGTTGCCACTATTCGGAGGGCACCACTGACTGGAATCACTTCAATATTACTACTGCCTCTTCTCTCCCAACACACACACACACACACACACACACACACACCCCCTACCTTCAGTGCGTAATTCCAAGCTCAACTTTCTACCTCTTGATAGTAACTTTATAACAGTCATCTGCCTAGGTCAACTGCTTGGGCCCAACAAACTGCTGCATCCATGAACATAGCATGTAGATTTTTATTTCTATGTTTGTTTCTCTGTTTTAAGGTGTGGTCTATAGAAAATTCCTCTACCTCTTATGCAGCCAACAATGCCTCAAAGCACATTTCCTATGCAAGGTGTGTTTATTTTGCAGTGAAAGATCCCTTTAAGAATACCTATCAACTATAATGACAAAAGCAAAAGTTCTAGTTTATTTTGACTAGAAAGTAAATGAGATGTTTTCATGAGTAACTCTGATAAACTCTGGCCAAAAGCAGTGCTGTGTATGGGTCAGGTAAAAGTATGACACAGGGATGGTGTAAGTGGAGGCCAATGAACTCAGTTATTCTTGAATTTCAAAACTATCTGGCATTATGAGGAGTGACAGTTTGGGGGACTAGGAAAGAAAAAGCACTCTTGATGTCTACATGGACAGTCTTATGGAAGGCTTTCACAGCAGAGATAGTGGCATCAAACTGAAGGTTTTGGAGGGGGGCAGGGGATGGGTGAGCCTGGTGATGGGTATTAAGACGGGCACATATTGCATGGAGCACTGGGTGTTAGACGCAAACAATGAATCATGGAACACTACATCAAAAACTAATGATGTACTGTATGGTGACTAACATAACATAATAAAAAAATTATAATTAAAAAAAGATAGTGGCATAGTGATTTAACAAATCAGATTGGATGCTGACTCTATATAGGGAGCACATACTGCTTATACCATAAAATTGCTTATTTGCATCTATAACTCTATATATAACTCTCACATTGTTGTGCCCTTCTTTTATCTTTTTTTTTTTAAGATTTTATTTATTTATTTGACAGAGAGAGACACAGCGAGAGAGGGAACACAAGTAGGGGGAGTGGGAGACGGAGAAGCAGGCCTCTCTTTTATCTTTCTTAAAAGGTGACTTAAGATAATCTATTACAGAACTAAAGAAACCAGACTTCCTGTTCCTACTACATGGATCTCCTCTGAGACCTTCCACATTGTTGGTCTCTCTACCATGACTTGAGTGGGATTGGTATTGGAAGAGAAAACTAGTGCCTTTGCAACCAGGAATAGGCTAAGCTCATGTGTCACCCTATATCTGGCTGTCTTCTATCACAGCAGGAACGTTCCATTATTTTAAATTTTTGTTGTCCTGGCTTCTAGCCTTGAAGTAAGTTTAACTTGATAGCAAAGCTAGAAAACACATGCCCAATAAGCCCTGGACTTTCCTGAAGGGACAAGAGGCTTGATCAGGGGAAGAGGGAGAAACTCTGACTCCTATGGAGCCTGTGTAGCGGTGTAGTTAGAGCTTTGATGTAAAAGTCTCCACTGAGAGCATCCACAAGTAACCTACTCTGAAACAGACTTGTCTCTTTACAAAATATCAATACTTAGTTAACTGCTACTGGCATTTGAAATCACGGATCTAAGCAGTAACACTATCTAAAACATGTAGATTACAGACACTCAAAATCCTATTGGATGTTGTCTGTATAGAGGGAGCAGAGCCTTTGATCACCAACATTGTCAGTGGTTACATCATTGTTAAATTCTGAATAGGTCTAGAAGGCTGGGTCATGTAGTATGATGGAAGGAAAACAGGGTTACTTAAGGTAGTGACTGTTTACCAACCGTCATGGAAGTGTTATATCAAACAGTGTTGCCATACAAGTGCATACTAGTCATATATCAGCTCTGGTTCTAAGAAATCTAAGGTATTTGCCATTCATTTAGGACAAAATTTTCCATTCTGTTAAATACTAGACCAGTTCTTCTGAGAGACTTTTCTAGAAGTCCCTATTACTTTCCAGATGAGACATGTGATAATTATTTCATCATATGGCTAAGATTTTTTTAAGGGCCCTCATTATATAATTTTTTCAATCAAAGTAATTCTTAGCTGCTTGACCTATTTCCTTACTCCCAGTTCTTTTTTCAACTCACTCTAACTTGTCTTCCTACCAGATAATGCCTGAGAAACAATTCTTATCAGGGTTACCAGTGCCTCGCATGTTATTCAGTGGAGGGGCTAACTTCCTGTTCTCATTTCACTTGCTCTCTCAGCAGCATTGTACATAGATTATCATTGTCTCTTTCTAAAAACCCCTTCTTCACTTCTCTTTCATGATACCTCACTCTCTGGGCTTTCTTCCTTTTCCACTGGTCATTTCTTCCAGGCATATTGAATAGATCCCATTATCTACCCCTTAGTGTTGGAAAGTTGCAGAGCTCAGACCTAAGCTGCTTCATCTTCTCTGCTTATTACCTTCCTTAGTGGCCTCATTCAAATCTATAACTTTAAAGATCTCTATATGCTATATACTTTAAAATTCATATCTTCAGCCCTTATATAATCCTTGAGTTCTGTGCATCGATTAATTTCAACACCAGGATATCTGATAGTGTGTGAAATTTAATATGGCCATGAGAAAACTACTGATTCTACCATTCCCTTGGCCCCAATCCTTTCCTCCTCCATGGAACTGCATCTCACTTAACTCTACCCACATGTACCCAGTTGTTCAGGCCAAGGAGGAAAGCCCTATCCTCTCCTTTCCTCCAGTCCACATCCAATCCATTAGCAAGTTCTGTCACTTCTACCTCTGAAACATATCTTGGTTTCATCTACTTTTTGCCCCCCTATTGCTATCACCTAGGTTTGCCCTAGTTCATCATTTCACAGTGGGACTGTTTCCTGGCCTCTTAAGAGATTTTAAGTTTTAAGTCAATTTAAGTATGAGTTTTTAAAAGACTCATTGCCCCATCTGCTGTTGTATTCTCAACACCTAAACTAGCGCTTCCTACACATTAGGTGCTGAATGGATATTAGATGAATAAATTAATAATAAACATGAGATTTTATTACCAAGGAATAACTTTTCATAGCTTTACAAATATTACTTAATTCACAAATAAATTTATAATTTGTTGTCAGAACATGTGTCAAGTTTCAACCACTAAAGATATGAACAAAAGGAGTTCAGAAGAATGGCAGCTCATTGTTTTATTGCTATCAAAGATATCCTGTGTCAGGACACTTGGGTGGCTCAGTCAGTTAAGCATCCAACTCTTGATTTCGGCTCAGGTCATGATCTCAGGGTCATGAGATCGAGATCTGTGTTGGGCTCTGTGCTCAGTGGAGAGTCAGCTTGAGGTTCTCTCTGTCCCTCTCCCTCTGCGTGCCCCCACTCTCATGCTCTCTCTCTCTAAAATAAATAAATAAATCTTAAAAAAAAAAAGATACTCTGTGTCTGGACATCTTTACACATGGGGTTCTGATCTGAGACCCAGAGGAAATCTTCCTAGTGAACAGAGTTAGTACTATAAGAAGTCTGGAAAGAATTGTTCTTTTGAAAATATTCTTCAGGAAGTATGTCCTTTCTTAATCCATGCATTTAGAGTAGATTATTAAAAGTTCCACAGTTAATAGAAACTGCCACTTTCTTAAGTCACTCTACCATTTCCCAAATGCCCTTCTCACTGCAATCTCCTTTTATTCTTGCCTCTTAATAACCCACCAAACAAAATAACCTAATAAACCCTCATTAGGCAGACATTGTCTTCCTACTGGGGTGAAAGAAAGTCTACACAGTCATGTGTAAAATGCAGGATGAAGAAAAGAATCTGGCTTTAAATGTAGAGAGGCCAGGCTCCAGTTCAGGCTCTGCTGATTCTTCAGGCATGAATTTGGAGAAGTGGCCTAACTTCTCTGAATATCATTGTTTGACCCATGAAAGTTTGCTAATAATACCTCCCTTATAAGGTGTTTGTGAAGGATAGGCGTATTCTCTCTGGGACCATGTCCATAGGTAAAGTGCAGGCTCCCTGTCTGGAGCTGGTTGGTTTCTGAAACCTGCTTTGTTCTGGATCTTCCCTGCAAGGCTCTATTTGGCTGTCTATCAATCAACTGTTACTAGTGCCCAGTGGCAGAGCCTGCCTCCTCCCAGGATTCAGACAACTTGAGGACAGTAAGAACTAGAGGGAATCCTGAGAAAGTTGTAAAAAGTCTCACTCCTTAAATTAAATGTAACTGAGCTGACTGCAGTCACACTGGAGATAATTAACATTTCAGAATGAATTAATAGATGAAGATGGATGTCTTTTCTTCATCATTTACCTACTAGATAAATCTGGCCACAATTTTCATTAGTTTGTTGTACTTTACAAGGGAGACACTTGGATTTGCAAGACGGAACACAAACATGTGCTGCAATGCCAAATGAGTAGAAAGCAAGTTGGGATGGGGGTCAAGGGGAGGAGTGGTGAGTTTCGGGGAAAGCAGAGATTTGGTTCTGAAGAGCCTAGTATTGCTGTCGGCATCAGCTCCACCTCACCTTCTGTTTATGGAGCCCAGTTATCTCATCAGTTTGCATTCGGTTTCTACATGCCATTGCTCCTCCCTGAGTTCCAGCACAATCTGCAGGAAGGCCTGGGCCCATCTGGGTCTGCTGATTCCAGGTAAGGCTTATCAGAAGCCTCTCCTACAATGGCCCAGACATGGGCAGGGAATCATTTTCACCTGCCCGCCCCCCCCAACACACACCATAGAAATACCCAGTGTGAGGAAAGAGAACAAGAGGTGTGGTTTTGTGAGAGTCAGTTGTGAACATTTCTTCCAAACTCCAGCGATGTTTGTAACTTGAAATTGGCCATAGTGGGAGTATTTGCACCATGGAAAATATCAAACTTTACAAATAAGGGGTTTTGCTATTTTTGTTTTTACCTTTTGGGGGCTGGTTGGTAAACATTTGCCAGCACAACAATGGGTGAGGTGCAGGGAGCAGAAAGAGGATTTACGTACTTAATTACCCTCTCTATCTCTCTCATAGAGGCTGCTCAAATGTCTCAGCTGAACCTCTCCTGTATAGTTTGACAACCGCTGCAGGCAATGGCCAGCCACAGATGGTTTTGTGTGTGCTTTTGTTTTCAATCAGATTTGTATTTTAGGAAGGTAACCCTGGCCACAATGTGTTGGGTAGACTGAAAGGGTATAAAATCAGAGATAACATCAGAGGCAAAAGAATCAGATGGTAATCTAACTGCCTTTTGTCCATATAAAGGATGATGAGGGCTGAACTAAGGGAAAAGCAGTGAAAATGGAGAAGAGAACAGATATAACAAATATAAATGGTAGAGAAATGGAGTTGACAGAACTTATCGATCAATGAATTGGGTGCCGGGGTGAGAAAAAGAAGAGTAGATGACAACATCCAAGTTCCACATGATCTCACCATTCACCAAGACAGAAGGAATAGCAGATTTTGTGGGGTGACTGGGTGATAGACACTGGGGAGGGTACGTGCTCTGTTAAGCGCTGTGAATTGTGCAGGACTGTTGAGTCTCAGATCTGTACCTCTGAGACAAATAATGCAAGATATGTTAAGAAAAAAAAAAGAAGAAGAAGAAGGTA
>NC_138370.1:28032469-28083388 GCF_054177405.1 Leptonychotes weddellii
AAAAAAAAAAAAAAAAAAAAGGAATAGCAGATTTTGGTGGAAAGTTGATGATTTATGTTTAGAACCAGCTGAGATGGCTGAGAGGCAGGTGGAAGGGGCCAAAGCTCAGAGGAGCAGAGTTGACTAGAATGCGTTTTGACAGTCAACAGATGGTCGTAGGTGACAGCATGTGATCAGGGATCACTCAGGGATGGTAAGAGAAGAGAAGAGATCCAAAAATAAAACATACATGGGAAACAAAATATTTAAGGTACACACAGAGAAATAAGAGCTCAGCAGAGGAGACAGAAGGATTGGTCAGTGAAGTAGTGGAGAACCAGGACAGGCCAAGTGGGAAAAGAGAACTGGATAGTCATTAATGTAAAATTTGGGGTCAAGATAAAGAAAGATGAAGTCAAATGAAGAATGCATCAGATTTAGCTGGAGATCATTATTTGGGCCTTTTGCCAGAGCAGTGTCTGGGCGTTCAGGGCCAGAGGAAGCCAGACTGCAGGTGTTTGAGGAAGAAGGGAGCAGAAGGTAGAAATAACAGAAAACAAGTGAAGAAGCAAGAATTCTAGACTTGGAAGATAAGAAAAGGCAAGGAGGTGCAGGATCAATGGAGGACTTTATTTTTAAGATAGGCAACAGACTTGATCATAATTTTACTCTATGAAGAAGGAACCAATTGAGATGAAGTTGCCAATTTGGGAAGGAGAAAGGGAGTTACAGCTTCAGGAAGGTCCTGGGTGACACAGGAGGGCTGGTCAAGAGTGTAGGTGGAAGGAATAACCTTAACAAGAGAAATAACATCTCTTTCCATGGGACCAGAAGGATGGGTTTGAGAATAAATGCAAACATAGCTTTCCAATGGCTGGAAATTGAGGGGTCTTACACCTGATATTCTGCTTTCTCTTATAAGTTCCAAAGATTTTAAGGAGAGTGGTAGAAGTTTGAAGTAAGCAGGTGTGGGTAATGGAGAATTTTAAGCATACGTTACATTTTAATGCTTTAATACAGAGGTATAATTATATTCTGAGGGCTTTTTTTGTAGTTTGTGCCCTTGTAGCATCTATGGCAGACATAACAGCACATCTCACACAAATTTACTGTTGCTTATTTGATTACCTGCCTTTCCTTGTAGCAATAACCCTAGATAGAGTAGGACCAATGCTTCTAGCCTAGCAGAGTGTCTGACGTATAATGGGTGATTGACAAATATTTGTTCAAAGGATGAATGAGTAAATTCATAGTTTTCAGAATTAGTCCAGTCTTCCCAACTAAACTGTAAACTCCATTGTGTCATAGATTTGGTTAGATTGCTCAGCATTTTCAGTATATAGGAGCTGCACAATCAGGATGAATGAAAATGAATTGGGCTGCCTCAAGACCAAAGTGTTGATGTAAAAATGAAGCAGCTCATTCCAAGGGAAAAGCTCACAATGAAATGATGGAGGAATGGAATTCAAAACTAACTAAACCTGTAGAAGAAAATATAACTTATTCCTCCTCAGAGCTTCCAGTTACTAATTTTTCTCCAGGTTTAGGGAAGCTATCCTTGGAGCATCCCAGTGCTTAATGTCTTCATTTCTTAATGGAATCAGCAGGTCATGCAGGACTATCATTATGTCTCACCCATCCTATTCTCTGGCTTCCTGGACCTGAACCCCCACAGTCTAGAGACTGAGGCCCAGAGAAGGCAACCAATTAGTGTCAGATATGTCCCCGAGTTGTGGTTTTTCTAGTTCTAAAGCTGAGCTCCCAATCGCCAGCCCTCTGCACTGTGAGAGAGAAATCCTTTAGGCAGGCAGTAAGAGGCAGCTCCTCTCCACTCTGCTTTGAGGTGTCCCATAGCAAATGATAGTGGCAGGGAGATGTCTTAATATAGCATGGTGTTTAGCATAATTGATGTTCAGATGCAGTGTTGGTAGAAACAAGCCCAGTTAATTGGTCTCTCAACCTACATTAGCTCTTGCATTGCAGCCAATTAGGCAGGGGCCAGAGGGCCCTTTGCTCGGCCATTAGAGCCCTCCACGCCGAGACCAGGAAGGTGCTGGCAGTTCGGCAGCAGAGACGGCGTAAATGACGGTGATGAGCTGTGTGTGCAGCTGCGCCACAGCCGGAGCCATCTGTCCGTTTAGGAACGCGAGACCTTAACAACCAATCTTAAAGGTGAAAAAAGGAAGGTAACATTCAGGAGAGGGAAATCTGGGCTCTTCCAGGGGTGGAATGCTGCAAGAATCTTTGAAGATTATAGGCTTGGAGGGTATAAACCTAATACTCGTCCTACAGCAGCATTCCTAATGAACTAAATGCCCGTCCCTGTTCTCTGAGGCTCAGTGTGATTGGAAAGACCCTGGATGTATTTCCAGGAGACACTGTAGGGTTGCCACTCAGAGTGAGGTCCAAGGCCCAGCAGCATCATTTGGGATGCTCATTTGGGAGGATGTTAGGGAGGCAGATCGCAGGCCCACCCCTGACTGGCTGAACTAAAATCTGCACTGTAACAAGATCCCCATGTGTTCTGTATGCCCATTAAAGTCTGAGAAGCCCTGTCGTAGGCCAGGGGTCAGCAAACACATTTTATTAGAACGCAGCATGTCCATTCATTTGCCTCTTGATTATGCTGCTTTCACACATGAAAACAGGGTTGAGTGGTTGCAACAGAAACCTTCTGTCCCGCAAGCCTACAGCATTTCCTCTATGGCTCTTTACAAAGAGACTTGGCAGACCCCTGATCTAGGCAGAAGTCTCTGTACCCAGCCCATGTGACTAACATTTCTGTCAGCTCTTGGAGGGCAGGTTAGTACCAGATACTTAATCTGCTGTTTAAATATTGTCATGGCCATTATGGGCAGATGGAGCAATATATGGGAGATGACAATGATCTCAGGGCCAGGAGCTTAGGAGTTTCTGGGTTTACATGGACACTTCAGCAAAAGTTGGCAAAAACTTTAAATGTTCTGCTACCTTGACTGAGTCAAATGGTTTAAAGGATCCTTTCACTCCCTCATTCACACAGGGAATAAAGGAAAAAATGATAAGCCGGGGCTTGTAATAAAACAGTCACCAAATGTCTCTGTTGCATCCTTGATAGCATATTCACTGTGACTGGAAGTATTAACCTTCTTCCAAATACACCAAGATGTCGCTTTGACTTTATGCCAGTGTTTGGGGATAATTTGATACCCAGTTACCCAAAGAGACTGCATTCTCCCCCTCTTGATTTTCACCAGGGTGAAATGTTAAAACAGGTGTGACTGCTCTGCTTTCTATGTAGCAAAAGGATTGTCGAAAATGTGCATTCCTTAGAGCATGCCATAAAGAGCTTACGCAAAGACCCACAGAGGACTTCAGTGGCTAATGGTGAGGAAGAGTGCTGCTAAACCAACATTTCTGAAATTGCCAAAGTATGTTGACAGGAGATCCTGGCCAGGAGCTTGTAGACTTGCATTTGCAAGAATATTAAAGAAGCACCTCATTGTGTTTTTTAAACCCTTGGAGTTTTTCCAAGCCTGTGCTTTCCAAGTCTGTCTCTGTCTCTGCCTCTGTCTCTATCTCTGTCTCTCACATATACACCAACAAATGCTGGGCTGCAGCCCCAGACTCCAGACGCACGCATCCATCATAATTGCAGCACTGCCAGCAGTCATGTAACTGCTTAAAGACCTCAACAGCCTTCTGGCACTTAAAGGGAAAAAAAAAGCCATCTAATTAATCACAGGTGAAACAGCTTGGACTGTCTCCAAAAGCCCCAGAATTTACTGCCAAGCTTTGATGCTAATTTTCTTTCTAAGTAACCCCCTAAAGAAATTTACGATTAGGTAATTAAAGTAACGAATAAAGAGATACTTAGGTGGAGAGAAAGGAGGAGAGGAAAAAGTCTATTATTTCCACCCTGCAATAAACACATCTGGGCATGCGTCATCTGTGAACCCCAGGATAAAGGTCCCCAAGTGGCTTTCTCCTGAAGAATATTTTAAAAATCAATATTTGAAAGACCAAAAGGAGACATATAAATGGAGTTGGGAGCAGGTCACTCTGCTGGGGCCTGTAAGGGAAGGAAATCTGCCTTCTGTGAGATACTCTTGGCTATTTTTTAATGCCACAGCTTGTGCCCAGTGGGGAGGTAGGTGATGCCTTCTCCCTGTGAGTTGATTGGCTAGCATCACTGGGTTGGATTTAAGGATCTCACGTTCCTCGGATCCTGGATTTCTGTGTTTAATTGGTCAGAAAGACATCGCTCCAATCTTTTGCTCAGCAAGTATTCGGGAGAGGGATTTGGATTTTATCATCCCAGCCCTGATCCCTTCCATATGTCTCTGATACTCAATATCAGAACACCCCAAAAATGGGGGTCTTAGTTAATTGCCTACTTAGGTTTCCATATTAAACAGAAATACTCCTCATTGAAACAATGGATTAAACAAGGTTCTGCTCAACTCCGAAGTGCTTAGAGCTTCAATCCTTGCTGAAAAATCTTGCTCTCAACTATTTTTCTGTGTTAATCAATACAGTGTAATAAGCATAATGTTTTTTTTAATAATTCAGAATCTTGAATTTTTGAGTGAAAAGCTCTTGGCTCTGATTTATATCTACCTTCAAGATAGTTTTACAAGCTTCTTGTAAGCAAAGATCGGAGCAGGCCCCCATTTTGTCTCTTCACCAAGGCTAGGAAAGGGTGAGTACTAATTGTCTCATAGGTTTATATAAAGAAGGTATAAGAGATTGCACTGAATACACACTGACTTGATATACCCTGGACATTTAGTTCTTGTTTTTTTGGTTTTTTTTAACTATATTACCATATGAACTTACTTCTTTACCTTGTTTTCCCCTCTTGAAAGGGGAGGGTTGAAAATATTGGAATCAGAATTTTGCTTTGGAAGTGAGGTTAGAGATTTTTTAGTCTTAAGCTTCATTTCGGAGCTAAGAGGACTGAGGCTCAGAGAGGTGACTTGGTTTGGCAAAAATGCACAGCTAAATCTGGGTGGTTACAATCACAGACTCTGAAGCAAGATATATTTGCATTTTTAAACTGCTCTGCTACTTACCAACTGTGGATCATGAGAAACTACTTGCCTTCTGAGCTGCTTTTTCTGACCTACAAAATGAAAACAGTAATATTCTTGAGTACGGTAAATGAGCTAATATAGGTAAGAGGCTTAGCATCATGCAAGCACTAGAAACTACCTTGCTCTTATTTGTTTTATTTATTTATTTATAATTGTCATATAATTAATTGTAATTTTATTTTTATCGAATGGATTCCTTTTCATTATTCAAATATCCTTGCTGCCTTCCAAGGAAGGTAGAGTCCTAGTCAAAGATGGCTCTTTTATTCAAGGCCAGATTGATGTGGATGTTCCTATTTGGGGGAACTGGACCACAGCTCAATTGCTCCATGTAAGAAAAAGCCACACACTTGAGAGGACTCCAATTCAGGGCTTCATCTTCTCCTGAGCCAATGCAGAATGATGCAAGTTCTGAGCCTCATTCCTAATTGAGGAGTGAGAGATCTTTTCCCCCCAGAGAAAGCAATTTCAGGATATGAGTAAACCTGAGAAGAGAGGGGAAGGGCAGGATTGGTGGTCATTCCGGGATTTAGATTCCTTCCCGGTCCTCCTGATTCAGCCAAGGTTGAAGGTCACCATCTACTCAGACCCCCATCTCCCTATGTATCCCCCAGTCCCAAGAGCTCCTGGGCCCAGTTCTCCTCTGAGCCTCTATCTAAAAGGCCAGGGAAGTTGGGAGAATCCTGCCAAATGGGAATTAAAAATGACAAAACAGCTGATTAGATCTGAGGTGACAAGAATGAGAAATAAAAGCCATTAGAGCCCATTTGCAATGTGCCCTCAGAGAGTCAAGTTTCAAGGTGTTCCTCAGAAGATTATTAATGGCATGACAGTGTTTTCTGTGCAGGAATCTGATACGTGAAATAACACCAGTGTACACACACTGCATTCTAGATGGTAAGAGGGGCCTGCCCTCATTTATTTAGTTTCACAGATTTGAAGAGACACCCTAATTTGGCTGTCAGGACGAGGGCTAGTGTAAGCACCCAGTGCTTGGAGAAACAGATTTCCACAGTAAATGGTTTTCTTCTATAGCAGGGCCAGGCAAACTATGGCCCATGGGCAAAACCTGGTCTGCAGCCTAATTTTTGTACAGGCAATGAGCAAGGAATGGTTTTATATTTTAAAATGGTTTAAAAATATCAAAAAAATAGTATGTTATGACATATGGAAATGTTATGAAGTTCAACTGCTAGTGTCCATGAATAAAGTGATTTTCTGGAATATAGTCACACTCATTTGTCTACGTATAATCTGTGGTTGCTTTTGTGCTACAATGGCAGAGTTGAGTAGTTGTGACAGAGACTGTGTGGCCCATAAGCCTAAGTTATTTACAGTCTAGGCCTTTCCAGAAAAAGTTTGCCAACCCCTGTTCTGTAGGACTTCTCAGCCAAACTACTTTACTTTGCAAAAAAGGAGTCATACTTAGCAAAATACTATAAAGTTTTTCTCTAGAAGAATATACACTAATTTTTGAGTCACAGCATGGAAATCAGTTTGTCCACTACTCCCAGTGACAACCACCGAACCCTGAGAGCGGCTAGTTTCAGGTTCCTCTAAAGGTTGCTGGAGTTGAGGTCCACCAGGCCCTCGGTGGCCATTCATACACACAGGAAAGCAGCAGTTCCAGAAGGCAAGTCCTCTCCAGGCTGTTGACCAGGAACTCCCTGTAGCTGGAGCCCTCTCATTTTTACCTTCATCCATAAAAGATAAGTGGGAGCCCAGAGAAGACATAAATCCTAACTAGTTTTATATCCATCTTGGAGTCATCACACATTCTTATCTTATCCCTATGCCTAGGCTTTTTTGCAAGGGTACTTCTCTTCCCTCTCGAAAACAGTTGTGGCCCTCAATGGGCAGTACTGAGACACTTGTTATCCTAGAGTCTCAGAGAGCTTCCAAAGCCCTTTTCCAGTCCATTTTTATTAGTGAGAGCAAACATGGTGATCTTGAGATGGAGGAAGATATTGCTGTTGTTCGGAGGATAGAACGGATGAAGATTGACAGTGAAGAGTATCGGTAACACTAGCCCCAGAGCCTCCGACACCATGTCTCCACAGGATCAGTCATGAAGTCCTTCAGTCAAAGACGTGTTCAGCAGAGCTGTCAGCTGCCAGTGGCCAGTGGGCTGATCATCCAATAGGACAGATGCACCTATACCTTCATAAGTACTACAGGGACATGTCAAAAAGGAAGGACAAACAAAACGAAGGGGATTTATGGGGGCACACACCCTGGGCAACTTATTGAAAGAGGTGGAAGTGGGGCTGAGTGAAAAATGGGGTTGGCTTGCTCTAGTCAGAGAGGGGAATTGATGGAATTTTTGTGGTGAAAAGATCCTTAAAAACAGTATTTAATACCTTCATGATTGTGAGTTGGTGGCAGAGCCAGGCTCCTCACTTCCTAATTGAATACTCTTTCAAGAACGTAAGGAGTAGATAAAGAAGTAGATAAAGAAGATAAAGGAGAATTTAGCCAGTGCCTCAATTGCTTGAGGTGCGAAGTTTTGTAGTTTATGATTTTTAAAACATAAAATGCTTCTGAGGTAGCCTGTCTTCAGTGAGCTGGAGGGAAGAAAAGGAGAGGGAGTTTGAATCCTCCCCTTTTATCAGAAGAGAGAAAATTTGGACCATCTCACCCCTGGAATAATGGAACCAAGACAGCTTTGGTTGTTAAGGCTCCTTGCAGGATAAATAATCTCTAGACTGAATTAGATTGAATTGTGGAATGCAGGTCAAGTGCCACCCAAAAGAATCCTGAGCCTAATGCGGGAGTTGGATCATTGAAATTACTTTTCTTCCTCTTCAGTTTTTAGAAGTTCTTGCTTATAGAATATCACAGTATTTTTTTTTCTTACTTCTGTACTGCAGAATCTCTTCTCTATGGATGTTGAGTTTTCTTTCCATCAAATTTGGAAGGAGAAAAAACCCCTTATTTTGAAGGGTGGCCTCATAAAGGTAGATGGGAGAGAAAGTGTAGGATTAATTTATATAATATCAAAAGGTTTTTTTTTTCTCTAAATTTCCATCTTTTTAAAATACATCCCTTAGTTATAAGCCGGTGTTGTCACATCCAACTGGATAGGAATTGTGAGACACTCAAGTTAATGGTCTTGCAGAAAAGTAGGTCATATAGGAAGCTGGCAGAAATGGGGTCTGAAAGCAGGGACTGTGACATAATACCAACTAATGAATGATATCACAGTCACCTTAGAGCATCACAGGGAAACAGAGGCCCTATGAACAGAGGCTTCACTATAAATAGGGCTCCCCGTGCCTCCCTCTGGGGGTTGCCAATAGATAAACTATTGGAGGTTGAAATGTCCCCTGCATAGGTCCCTACCTCAGGTGCTCTGTACAGCTCTGCATATGCCATCAAGTTTCCATCCTTTGACAAATGTGAAGGATTGTTCGTGTCAGTCGGTTATGTCCGATACTTCAGGGGAAATGTCCTAATAATTGAGACCCCTGCCAGCCCTTCCACCTGGTCATCCAGCTAATAGAAGGGCAGGTTCACCAGAGGCTTGGCAGTAGGCATGTTGTTCTGCTTATTGCCTTCCAAATAGCCAGAATGAATCTTCCTAGAGGCACAAGACCACCTCTAGCCCAGAAAAGATCAACAGATGCATGAAGGTGAGAACAATTGCTCTGTTTAGGCATGAATGTACACTTCTATATATAGAAAGCAGCTACCCTTCCTCCATCATGTAGCCATGAAGCTATACATGTTGTATAGGCAACTACTATTTAGGAAAAAAAAAAAAAAACCAAAACAGTAATTGGCAGTGTGCAATTGTTATAATTAAAAGCCTCTTTGACTAGAACAAAGTTTATTCCCGTTGAAACTCAGAAGAGGAAAAGGTGGCTATGAGTTTCACCTGAGAAATGTCCGCAGGTTCCAACTTGCCTTTCTCCTCTGCTCTATTCTGACAGTCACAGGAAGCCCGAAACCCCTTTGACACTCACCACAATGATGACAGATCCTCCCTGAAGACTCTACAGCCGCAAACAAATGCATCGTTCTCCTTGTCAACCCACTATTGAAAGGTGATGCACAGCCGAGCTGCCATTGGCCTCATTTGTTAGTGTTAGCAAGTGCGAGGCTGAAGCTCATTATCCTGAGAAAAGCGAAAGCCAAGAACAAGTTCCTGAAATCAGGCTGCAGGATCAGGGGGCCTGTCAGCAAGCCTCAAGTATGAATGTGCCACCCCAGCTGGTGACTGAGGCCTGTTCATCCCTCCCCGCCCTCCTGCCCCTTCCCACTTTCAGCAGTCCATCTCTAGAAAGTGCCATCATAGGCTGTTTTTGATCCAGATGATGGATATTCAGTTTTTCAGTCCAGTTTTCTTTCCATCCTACATACTGCCTTCCCATGCAGCAAGGTGACCCAGTGGCTATGACTTTTAGGAGCACTTTGGACCTGTGACCTTCTCAGGCAGAAGTGGCCACTCCTTCATTCTGATCCCTGTACAGCCAGGCCTTACCCATTTCAGCATCATACACATGATGACATCTGCAGTGTGCACTGGTAGTTCACTTATGTGTCAACCACTCTTTATTAGACTTTGAACTCCTTGAAGACAGGGGCTTTGAGGACAGGTGTGGGCCAGTGAGGAGCATGGGCTTTGGCCTGGGTTCTACCATATGCTCAAGGTCAATGCTTGAACCTTCCCAAGACTCATTGTCCCCACCTACACAATGAGGGAAAGAACTGGGGAATGTTATGGACTGAATTGTGTTCCCCCAAAATTCATATGTTGAAGTTCTAACTCTTAGTACTTTAGAATGTGACTGTATCTTCAAAGGGTAATTAAGGTTAAATGAGGTCATTAGTGTAGTGTCCTTATATGAAGAGGAGATTAGGACACAGACATGCACAGAGGGGAGCTTATGTGAAGATATAGGGAGAAGAAGCGGGCCATCTACAAGCCAAGGACAAAGGCTTCAGAGGAATCCAGCCCTGCCACCACCTTGTCTTAGTCTGCTCATGCCGCTATATAAAAAATGAAAATGTCATAAACCAGGTAGGATATAAACAACAGAAATTTATTTTGCATAGTCCTGGAGGATAGAAATCTAAGATCAGGGTGCCAACATGATTGGGTGAGAGCCCTCTTCTGGGCAGCAGACTTCTTTTGTCCTCACGTGGTGGAAAGGATAGGGATCTCTCTGGAACCTTTTATAAGACCACTAATCCCGATCATGAGGGCTCCACCCTCCTGACCTAACACCTCCCAAAAGTCCCACCTCCTAACACCATCACCTTAGGGGTTAGAATTTCAACATATGAATTTTGAGGAGCAGGGGAGACACATTTGATCTTAGAATTCTAGCCTTCAGAATTAAAAAAAAAATAACTTTCTATTGTTTAAGCCACCCAAACTGTGGTACTTTGTATGGCAGCTGAGATACTGTGATTTATAAGAAATATATATTTGGTCAGATGACCAAAATGTATCTCTCATATATATTTATTGTTCATCCACAGTTCCTGGCTCACAGCTCCCAAACCCTTGGAATTTCCTAAGCAATAAGAGCAATGGGAGCATCTTTTGTTATAATATTTGGTTTCTTGTCCTTGGTTTCTGAACTCTTCAGAGCCATAAAGGTGAAATTGGTGTCTTGTTATTCATTACAAGCCCCTTTCCACCACAACTGGGTTTATCTTAATGAGGTGACTTTGGGAAAGTACTCGAGGATGGGGCTTGTTGCCAGGGGAATCAACCATGAGTAGAGGGTTGGAATGGTCAGTCACACCTCCTGATTTCAATAAATAGGAGAATGGCTGGAGGTTGAGTTCAATCACCAATGGCCAATGATTTAATCAATTATGTCTATGTAATGAAGCTTCCATAAAAACCCAAAAGCAGGTGGTTCAGAGAGCTTGCAGGTTAGGAAACCAGAATACTTCCATGTGCCACCGTGCCAGGCCCCAAGCTCCACAAGGACAGAAGTTCCTTTGTTCAAGACATCACCCTATGTGTCTTTTCACCTGTTGGCTGTTGATTTGTATCCTTTAATATCCTTTGTAATAAACCAGTAATGTAGTTAGTAAATGGGTTTCCTGAGTTTTGTGAGCTGCTCTAGCAAATTAATTAAACACAAGGAAAGGGTCATGGGAACCTCTGATTTGTAGCCAGTTGTTCAGAAGCACAGATAACAAGCTGGGCTTGCAAGTGGCATCTGAACTAGGCAGTCTTGTGGGCATCTGATGCTGTCTCTAGGTAGACAGTGTCAGAATTGAGTTAATTATAGGACACACAGCTGTTGTCCTGAGCATGGCATTGTTGTATGTGTGGAGAGAACCCCTTTTCCACACATTGGAACTGGGTCCAGAATCCAAAATAGCAGCCCCTAGCAAACTAATACAAGGAATTCTAAGCTTGAGTTCTCTTAGCCCCTTTGAGAAGGTTTTGGAAACTAAGGACTTTCTGGGAAAATGTGCAAACACACAGAAGTTTACAAACCATTCAGGGCCTCAGTGAGCTACCTATGGATTCTTACTGTCCTGAGGCCTTCTGGAAGCTTGGGTGATGACTTGATTTTTCATGAGGCAGAAAGAGAAAGGGAATAAAATCTTCAGATGATAATGAGACATTTCTGTGGAGATAAGCTTTTAGGAAGAGTTAAAATCTGGGAAGGAAGGAAGCTACTCTGACTTCAACTCACATTCCCTGAGAGTAACTTTAGTCCCTTGTCTTAGCAGGAAAAAAAAATTAATCCTTGGATTTTAAAAAATATCTTTGCAGATATCAGAATACCCCACCCCCCTCAGAGCATTCTCCTTACTCTTCCAACTTTGCTTGAAAACACAAATAAATGAGCCAAACTTAATATGCTATGATATTCAGGAAAAATTCCCTTTTCTACCCATATGTAAAGGGTGAAAGCACTTGGCCATCTTACTTTATCTAAAGGGAAACGGTGTGTGGTGGGCAAGGAACAGAGTGACCCAGCTTCTAGATCTAAAATGTTTAGCGTGTTCCATCACAGAACCTTCATGAAAAACTACAGGCTCCGAGTTTAGCTAAGAAAATTCCTACACTTGGCATGTTACCCTTATTCTTCCCACACTGGTCACCCAGCCATAGCCCACAACTTAACATCACCACAAGGACTGGACATTTCTGGTTGTAAGATTCCCTGCACACTGTCTTTCTTGTACCCCCTCCATTTCCCCATTCTGTAAAATCAGCAGGTTGTAAAGATCTCTATGGTCCCTTCCAACCAGAAAAATTCTATGATTTTATGATTCTCTGAATCCCAGTGCTGTGGTAGCTCTAATTTCAGGCTTGTCTTTAATTCTTTGCTTTGCTTCACAGAGCAGGAGAATAGCTTATGTTGCAAAATGCGTCCCAGAGAGTAGCGCCCCAGAGACCAGGAACAGGGTGAAAGCAGGCGCAGCTAATGCGGAGCACAGCAGCCTGACGGGGTGGGGGAGGAGAGGGGGAGCTTGTGTGTGGGTTGTAGAAAGCCTTGCTTGGCAATTTGGCTATGCTGATAATTACAGGGCAGGGGAAGTTGGGAGTGAAGAGATGGTGATGGACATTTTGGTTAAGAGAGCTGTTCTAGGGTAACTTGGCTCTGTTGGAGAACTAGGAGAGCTGGCAGAGCCAAGGATAAACCTTGAAGTGAGTTTTAGGAGATAATCTATATGTCATGTGCGCATTGTTTTGTTTTTTATTGTTGTTGGTTTTTTGTTTTTTGTTGTTGTTTTTTTTTAATAATACTGGAAGGAAGTTTTCCTTGACATGAAATGGAAGGTCACTGACTTACCCTTACATTTAGTGTAGCAGGTTTTCTCGAATGATTCTATCAGACAGAACCCAGGATAAGTAATACATAATTTAAAGAACTTCTATAAGACTCAAATTAGATAAAATAGGCAAATGCAATTTGGAAGTTGTCCTATGTTAATCCAGTGAGGCACATGTATAGCAGAAGAAGCACTGTCTCTATAAACAAAACAAAAAGAACTTAGATCTAACTTTGCACTTGGCACTTACTGAGACCTTGTAACTAACCCTCGCACTTTCCCCCATTTTAAAGCAGAATAGAGGGGCGCCTGGGTGGCTCAGTCACTAAGCTTCTGCCTTCAGCTCAGGTCATGGTCCCAGGGTCCTGGGATCGAGCCCCGCATCGGGCTCCCTGCTCAGCGGGAAGCCCGCTTCACCCTCTCCCACTCCCCCTGCTTGTGTTCCCTCTCTCACTGTTTCTCTATCAAATAAGTAAATAAACTCTTTTTAAAAAATGAAAAAAAATAAAGCAGAATAGAAATTATAATTGTCATAACAATTACAGGATGAATTGATGATGCTGATAATAATAATAATAATAATAATAATAATAATAATAAATTTCCTTTCAAAAGGAGAAGGAACTACATTCTCCAGCACCTTCAGCTTTATTCTTGACCCTGGAGGATTTTTTTCCTTGAAGTTACCTCTCCATGGAGTTGGCTGGATGCTACAAATGGCACCCTCAGATGTCAAAGTTCTGAACCAAACTCTATTGAAGCCTTTAAAATTGTCCAGTGAAGAATCGCTCACCCTGGTCCACTAAGGAATTCATTTATCATTTTTTAATGTCTCCAGAGGGCATCAGAAAAATGGTGAAACAAACTGATCAGTCTTTTGTCAGGCTACCATAAAAATGATTTCAATTGTAGCATAGGTGTAAGTACGATATTTGTAAGTGTTATGGTCATATGTAAATACATGTTGTAGAGACACAGTGGGTATCTTGGGTGATGGAATTATGGATGAATTTTGGCTTCATATATATTTTTTTTCTAAGTTTTCTTCAATGAGTATGTATTTTTCTTTTGAATTATAAAAAACAAGATCAAAATTGTCCCTAGCAGTTGTTGAGTTAGGCCAGCATCTTGTCCAAGGATATAGGCTTTTCTCTCAATTACAATTATGTCTCTTTTTTAACTGATAGGCTTCAGTGGCCCTTTAATCCAAAGGAGAGTCTTTTCCTGAGGTGTCCATTTCCTTAAAGATATCTGGGAGATGCCAATTGAGAGAGCCACTCACTTCTTCCAGAACCCATAATAGTTTTGTATCTCCCCTTCCTTTACAGATCTTAACCAAAGGGTAGGAGGCCTATTTTATGTCAAAGTGAAATCAGCAACAAAATCAGAAGTGCTTGGAGTAGGTAGAGAGTGGAATTGACTCAGGGTTGGGGTTTTGCCAGGTTAATATTATGAAGGGAGAGAAGGCAAGGTCATTGAGGGTGTATACAAGACTGTAATTGTAGTCATGGACCATGGAATCTAAGCTGGTAAGAATAAGATGAGGTTATTGTGGGTGGTGGGCTATAAAGAATAGTGGGGAAAAAAGCACTGGGTTCAGTAAATTGGCAAGCCTCATTAACCTAAAGATTTATTAGAGTTAAGTTGCTTAGGGGAAATGAGCAGAAATGGTAGGAAGTAGTGATCAAAGGGTGGGACAATGGAAGTCAAGATTGGGGCATAGTACTATCATTGATAATGATAAAGACTAAGCCATGACCAAGGGAGTGTGTGGCAAAAATGGAGTAGAGATGCATCCATACTGAGAAGGATGTTAAGGAATGGAGAGCCAGGGTTTTAGATGGATTTTCATACCTTAATGTTGAAGTCACCAAGAATGAAAACAAGAGTAGTGGGGAAGGGGACCCACCATGGTGGGGGAGGGGCAGGGAGGAAGCAGTGCTAAGTCTTCAGGAATGAAAATGGGAACCCCAGGAGCACAGTTTGTAACTGAATGGAGGATGGTGTTTGCTTCAAGAGCAAGTAAAAACAAAAGCCTGGAAGCTGCAAAGGTGGGGAGGTGGGCAGTAGTCCACCCCAAGGCTCCAGTGAGAGGAAAAAAACAGTTCCTACTTATGAGCACAGCAGGGGTCAGTGTCCTATGGGCAGTCAGTCTTCAGCTAGAACAGGAAATTGAAGAAATCAGAGAAGAGTCTGAACACATACCAGTTTCCTGATAACAAGCACACTAGGAAAGGATTTGAAGGGATTGAGAAGGGTGAAAGTGTGTTAGAGGATAAATTGAGGCATATTAAACATTTTTAAGAGTTTATCTGAGCAAAAATCAATTTGAATTGGGCAATGCCAAAGTGGAAATGGTTAGGCGTGCTCCAAAGACAGGAAGTAAGGGAAAGATTTTATAATGAAGATGTGGAAGCAAAACAAGGAAATGATTTGATTGGTTATAACCTAAGCATTTGCCTTATTTGGAAAAGTCTGGTTGGCTCTTTGTGATTGATTGTTTGTTCTTAGGTTTTGATTTCTCGAAGGCATTTCAGGCTTAGGTTTTGGTTTGCTCATGTGTGCTTCTAAGGCATGAAATCTACCTCAGTCTAATGGCTTTGTTGTTTAATTAAACAAGTGGATTAATGTACAGAGCCCTATGGGATGAGAGTCTTGGTGTCAAGGGAGGCTTAGGAGCTTTGTGGAGAATGGGGTACAGAGGAACTTTGAACAGAACTGCCGGTCCTTTATGGTCAGCTGAATAGATTTTTCTTGGTGTTGCTCTCTCTGGAAGACTGAAGGGAAGAGATGGGACAATGTCAAGGGGTGAGAGGATGAGTAGGAGAAAAACACATGGCACTCTCTTTATCACTGCTGTGGATTGTTTCAAAGTCTGGGTGAGGGTCATGGGGAAGACTGGTGTTCTTTGGAAGGGACCTGAAATGATGTAAGGGCAAAGTATTTACGTCTTCCCCATTAAGAAAAAAGTTAAAAAGACTCAAGAACAAGAAGATCACATGTATGCGTGCGCACACCGGCAAACAAATTGAAAAACGAACAGCTGATTGAAGAAGCTTGCTTCATGCCTAATTTCTTAACCTTCCCACAGCAGGCAGGGGAAAACAAAAAGCCCCACAACCCAGGCAGCTAATGGCTTTTTTTTTTTATTGCACACTTTCCTGGTGATTTTATTTATTCTTCAGGTTAAGAAAAGTATAAGAAATAGAAAAAGGAAGAGGTCCACAATAATGCCAAGGTCAGCTTCAAGGGGAAATAGGACCCCTGACTATTAGCAGAGGCGGTCCACGCATGTTCAATTCTTCCTGAAAGCCAGCCCTGTTTTCTGTTGCCTCATGTCAGACACATGAGTGATTTATTGCTTCCAACGTCTCTTAGTTGTAATAAAGTTTTCAGCAGCTCTTTTTAGCTGCTTCAACCTCTGCTCCTGCACACATACACATACACACACACAGACTTCACTTTGTTCTTTTTTCACATAATGTCAACTCATAAAGCTTTCATCAAGTCAACCAGGTGGAAAAATCCTCTTGCTGAAAGAAGCATTCACTCAGGGTGGTGGAGGCAAGCCATTGGGCAGAAGAGGGGAGTGGTTGACAAGGTAGGGAAGAGAAGAAAGTGTGCTGCTGGGAAGGTTTAGGTGAGGGGAAGTGAGTGTAAGCTTCCCAGGGGTGTACCCTCGTGATGAAAGTTCTCGTCACCTTTGCATGCCCCACCCGTCAACATTCACAGAAGCTGACAAATCTGTCATTACAGGAATGAGGGATAGAATTCAAAATATACATATTCAAAGAAGTAGAGCTTTGGACCTAATACCCAATGCTGATATGAGGGCTTAGGCAAAGTCAGATCTTCCTCCCTGTGTTACAGGCCAGCATCTTGTGAGGAGGTTGGTTTCTGCTTCTTTCTCATCCCCTAGTTTCCATCTCCAGCTCTGCTACACCCTGCCATGATCATCCCAACCACTGGACCCCATCTTGCCCCCTAGGGCTTTCTCAGCCCACTCAGTATCAGCCATTATGTACCCTAGAGCCATATGAGAATGAAAAGCATTGCTAGAATTATAATGTATTTGGAGAATGAAAGGCCTGGAGCGATGAAGAATACAAGGTAAGGCAGAGTAAGATTTATGATGTCATTGTGGTTTAGGATTCGCGGAAAGGTTGAGTATGGCCAGAGCCCATATTTCCTGGTTCTCCTCAGAAGAGGTTAATTTGACAGACACTTCCTGAATTCCTAGGGTCCAGATGAAAGCCCATGATAAATTGAGGATTTCCAGAGATCCTGTGAAACACCTGGATACTAAACTTGTTCTTGCAGAGATCAGAGAAAACTTCAGTCTGAATTCTGATATTTTCCTCCCTTACTTATGATACTTGATAAGAACATAGAACACCTACTGCTCTGTAGCAAATTAACTTTTTCCCAGAGCCATGTTGTAAACTGGAGAACAAGAAGCAGCAACATAGAAACAAGGGAACACCAAGGGAGACACAGCTGCATCCATGGACTTAGCAACTGTGTTCTCCCTCCCCCCTCCTCAACTCCAATACCCAAAGTCTGAGTTTCCAAAAAAATAATGTGCTGATCTGGACAAATACTGTTACTACTTTAACAGTATTTTCTCCTTTCCTTTGATTTTCAGCATTTTGAATATAGCATATGGTTATTTTTGCTTATTTTGATTTGGTATTTATCCCACTTGGAGTTCACTGAGCTTCTTGATCTATAAAGTTATGTCTTTCACCAAACTGGGCAAATTTTGACCATTGTTTCTTAAAATATTTTTTTCTCCTCCATTATCTCTCTCCTCTTCTTTTGGCAACTCACTTTTGTTAGACGTTTTGATACTGTGTTGGTTCACATATCACCAATTTTCTGTTGAGTGGGGATTATTTTGTTATTGGCTATCTTTTTTATTTTTTTAAATTTATTTTGAAAGAGAGAGCATGAGTGAAGGCAGAGGCAGAGGGAGAGAGAGAATCTCAAGCAGACTACACGCTGAGCACAGAACCCAATGTGGGGCTTGATCTCATGACCATGAGATCACGACCTGAGCCAAAATCGACTCAGATGCTTAACCGACTGAGACACCCAGGCACCCCTGTTTTGTTTTGTTTTTGCTCTCTTATTCAGATTGGATATTTCCTATTTCTTTGTCTTTAACTTTACCGACACCATCTCCAATTTGTTGTTAAGTCTCACCAGTAGACTTTTTTCTTCTAAAAAATGTGTATTATGTTGTGTCTGATATATACAAAGAATATATGTCATAAATAACATTAAAGTACTAATGCACACAAACAAAGTGAACATCATGAACTGACCACTCAAGAATTAGAACATTACTAAGACTGCTGCCTCGAATTCTGTGCTCCTTTCTTTCCCAGCATCCCTGCCCAAGAGGCAACTGTTATCCTTAATTGCATGCTGATGGTTATCTAACATTATTTTCAGTGCATCTTTATCACATATATGTTCTCCAAACAGTATATTGTTGGCTTCTCCTTGTTTTTGAATTTTATAAAAATGGTTACAAATTCTAGGTAATCTATGATTTTAGTTTTTCACTCTAAGATTCATCCATTGTCTTGTGTGCAGCTCTAGTTTATTCATTTCTCTTGATACAATATCCTGTTGTAGGACAAGAATTAATTGTGATGGACATTTAGACCATCTCTAGTTACGTAGTTTTTGGGGGATAGGTATTATAGTTTTTTTGAAGTATAATTGAAGCACAATGTTACATTAGTTTCAGGTGTATGACATGATTCAATAACTCTATATACTATGCTTATACTATGCTGTGCTCACCACAAGTGTAACTACCATCTGTCATCATACAACACTCTAAAAATTTATTTTTAACATCTGTAAATTTCATTGAGAACATATTGCTCTTATGGCCCTATAACTCATCATCTGCCTTCAGGGAGGATACAGTCCATTTAGACAAACAAGTCTTAACCATAACAGATAAGCAGCAGCATGCAACAACATAAATAAATATTGACTAAGTTATATGATAATAAATACTGAACAGGAAGAGGTCTTAAAAGGCTGAGATGCTTCAGAAAGTCTTCCAAGAGGGAGTAAAAATTGAGCTGACCTTGAAGGAGAAAGAAAGAAAGAAAGAAAGAAAGAAAGAAAGAAAGAAAGAAAGAAAGAAAGAAAGAAAGAAAGAAAGAAAGAAAGAAAGAAAGAAAGAAAGAAAAGAAAGAAAGAAAGAAAGAAAGAAAGAAAGAAAGAAAGAAAGAGAAAGAAAGAAAGAAAGATTTTTTAAAAATGAAAGAATTTTGGGAATAAGGAAATAAATATGGGAACAAAAATAACAGTTTGATTTAGGAACAATAAGTAGACCAGTTTGGCTAAAACAGAGAGTTCAAATAGAGAAATAATGAGCTATTATGTTGGACCAGATGGTAGAAGACCAGGACTCCAAAGCAAAGTTATTTGGATTCCAATCTCTTATGAGTAGTAGAACTAAAATCCATTAAATGGGTTACATGGTGAGCTCAGGACAAGATACAATGGAAATAACCTCTGGTTCTACTTTTGGCTGTGTTCTGACATGACAACTGTAAAATACCAAGAATAGCCTTTAGTTGAGGGTGCGGTCTGTACCTGAAGCACATAGACTTCCTTAACGTCAAGTTTTGGTGGAAGAGGTGGTCTTAGAAAGCAAATGGGAACCAGTGTGAAACTACCAAAAAAGCAACTTCCTTTCCCTCACCCTCATTCTCTTAAGTCTACTTTTATCATGTTTCTAGAAGGTAAGAAAAAGATGATCCTTCCCAAAAAGGACAGGTTGGAAATAAGGTAAGGAGATAATCAAAGCATAAGCTCTGTAAGATCGAAGTTTTACACCTCCATTGAGGTTCAACAGCCAAGGGCTTACATGGTGTCTGGCAACTAGTGGACACTGAACAAGTATGGGCATATGTATGAAGATGAACGGACTAGACCATACAAGCTAATTGCACGTTATTCTTTATGCTGTCTTCCCCAATCCTCTTCTTTTTTTTTTTATATGGTTATTCAAAAATATTTGGTCTATGAGTTTAGGCTTAAGCATTAATTAAAAGTGAGCAGTGGTGGTGAGAGTAGAAATTAGTGATAAATTCTCAAGGAGAAAATAAATCTCCAGAGTCAACAATTTTGTCAAACATGGAGTCTGGGTTTCCTTGGTTTCCTTGCATTAAGGAAGCTGAAAAAATTCCTTAATGGATGATTCACATTTCTTTTAGTTTATATTTACACCAACCCTGTGAATGTGGTATCATCCTTTGCACAATAAAGATAAGGAGAATGAGACCCAGGGAGGTTAAATACCTCACCCAAAAATACACAGCTAGGAGCCAAAGCCAGCATTTAAAACCAGATACCTCTCAACTAGCCTACCAGTTAGAACTAGAGACTTGGGCTCACAGGCTTGGCACAGAGTCCTGTTAATGATGGAGTCTTCAAATGAAGGGAAATTCACCCTAGAGAGGGATGGAGGGAGAAATGGGCTAATGACAGAGCTCCACAATGGGGCAGACTTGGAGTTAAGGATGAGACTAATAATATCAAAATGCTTCTTCTTGAAACAATCCACAATCAAAAAAATCAAAGAGTAGAGTCTGGCTAAACAAATAAAATTTAGGCCAAGTCTTCTAGAATCATCTCAATTACCAGAACTTCCAATAGGCAAAACTAAGACTATAAAGAGATCCTCCACTGTCATGATAATAAAATTACCATGTCCACCCTCTTGGAAATACTACATTTCCTATTATTTCTTTCTCCTCTTCCCCATTACTCCAAATTAAAACTAAGTTAAGGCTAAAACTCAGTTTTAGAAAATCACTGAAGACCCAGAACTCATCTCGCCTTGATTTATCTGACTGAAATAGATCCATTGAGGGACCAGGCAACTGAATTTGGTCCTAGTTTCCTCTTAGTTAATTAACTCATTCAACAAAATTTATTGAAGACTTACTATGTCCCAAACAGTTTTTATAGGTATGCAGGACAGAAGACACAATCCTTACCCTCAAGGAGCCCATAGTACAATTACATGATCTAAAAAAGTGACTTAAATGTCCTCAGGCTCAATTTGTTCTTCTGTTAATCAGACAGAACAATCCTCCACCTTTTTTGAGAAACCAAATATTCCCATCGGTGTCAAGGCAACCTGTACTGCATTGCAGAATGAAAAGTAACCTATGAGGAAATTATTTTTACCTTTTATACACTTTTTCATTTAACAGTCAATAAGCTAAACCTAAACTCTGTGATGAATTAGGCAATTTTCTGCCAAATGCTCTGCATTCCTGTGGGACAACTAGCAGAGTAATATGAAATCACCTCCTCTTCTTAAGGATTGGGGAAGTAGAAGTACAAGAAGTGGTATTATCTTGCAGATTCAGTAAACAGTGTTTAAAGTTACATTTGTCTGTCAGTAACAGGGACCCAGAAAACAGTAATTCAAATAAGGTAGAAGTTTATTTCTCTGTCATGTAAGAGAAGTTGGAGATAGATTAGTCCAAGAGTGATATATATAGTAGTTCCAAAGTCATCTGGACAGAATCAAGCTCCTCCCTACTTATAGTTCCTCCAAAACCCTGGATATAGTCTTTGTCCACTTGGTCTAAGACAGTTGTCATGATTCCAGCCATCACATTCATTTCCAAGTAGCAGGGTAGACAAAGAGAGTTGGAAAAGCATGCCTCTACATGACCAATCCACTTGCCCCCCATTGGCGAAAACAGAGATGGCCATTCTTAGCTGCAAGATGCCAGGAAACGTAGTCTTTAGTCAGGGGACAATGTCCCTAGCTAAAAGTCAAATTTACTTTGAGAAATTAAGTAAATTAGAGGGCCAATTAAAACAAATATTTGGAAGGTAACTAGCAGTCTCTACTGCAGGAAGCATCAGAAAGACCATTAATAAATATTCATTGACATTTCCTTCAGGCAGGCTTCCTTTCCTGAGAGTTACCATCTTCTGCCTAGGATAAACCCAATTCCTAGCCAGTGGTTTTCAGACTTTAACAGCCATCTGAGTCACCTGGAAGACTTATTAAGACACAGGCTGCTGAAACCCAGCCCCAGAATTTCTTATTCAGTAAGTCTGAAGTGGGCCAGATAATTTGCATTTTAATAAGTTCCCAGGTGATGCTGCTGCTGCTGCTGCTAGTCTGGAAACCATGCTTGAGAATTACCACTCTAGGCAAATGTACAAATCGGGAACAAACGGAAAAAGGGGGAAAGCAAGAAATAATGAATATTAATTATGGAGTAAGCAATAGAGAGGAGAAGTGATAAATAATAAGAACAGTAAGCCATGAAGATGGGAAAACTATGCATCAGCACCTCTAACCCACCTACTGAGCCTCAGAAGGGATCTAGTGTTCCAGGACACTCGAGCACATAACATAACCTAGATGCTATTGCTCAAGAGATCCTGGGTATAATTGTGCCTTGACCTGTTCAACCTGTCTATTGAGCAGAGGCCACACTTTCTTGCCCCAAATTGTTGAAATCTGATTTCTTCCTTATTTCTGATACATCATCTTCAGCTCCATTGGAATTGTGGGCCTATGACCTTCCTAGGATGTTTGACTCAAGTCTATCCTGGAAGGGTAGAATGCTAACACTGAAACAATCATCATCAGCTTCCCCCCTCCCAGAGCATCATGGAACCAGTAACCTGGGAGCTCCTACTTTCCTTGTCATCTCTCAAGAGCCTCCTAAATGTGACCATTTCCATTTGAGGGGCTGCCAGGTATACTAAGTCAGAAATTTCTAGCTACTCATCAGGAAGGACAACAACATTCTCTTATTGGGTGGAGTATCTTAACACCATCACTGGGGACTTGTTTTTCTACTTGTTTTGCATATTTTCTTCCCCAGAACATAATTTTACTCATGGCTACATACACATACATTTGATGAGACCTTACTTTGCACATGCTATTTGCATGCTCCCATTATTCATATATCCTCTCTTCTCCAGCCAGTGTGAGCACCTGAAGCCTCAGCATAGTTCCTGACATCTAGGCAATCTGTTAAGTGTTGAATGTTTGACACTGAGCCTGGGTTTTTCTCATGCTGTTTGTCAATGGGGCTTTTAGATTCTCTGCTGGCTGCCCTGTTAGAAGCTCCAGGCTATACTTCCACATTTGAGCCCAACCAGTCTGTGGTCTCATTCACTCCTTCCCTCATCTGAGAAAAGATAGTGCTCAAAACACTGGACATAGAGGCGCCTGTGTGGCTCAGTCAGTTAAGCATCCAACTCTTGGCTTCAGCTCAGGTCATGATCTCAGGATCATGAGACAGAGCCCAACGACAGGCTTTGTGCTCAGTGGAGAGTCTGTTTGAGATTCTCTCTCCCTCTCCCTCTGCCACTCCCACTTGTGCGCTCTCTCTCTGTGTCTCTAAAATAAATAAATAAATCTTAAACAAAGAAACAAAACACTGGGCATACAACTTCTGAAAGAGTGCCAAACCCTAATGCAGGCCTTTGACAGGACAGACAGAGATAAGAAGGGCAGAATGTAAATCCCTAAAGATTTTCTGTGCAGGAGAAATAGCAAGTGCCTGCCTGCTACCAAAGAGACCCCAAAGGTAGCAGCAGCAATCCAAGGATTAATCCTGACCCATGGGGTTAGTGAGTGTTCCATGAGAAGTTGGTTTACCCAGTTGTTCTGTGTATGTGTATGTGTATGTATCTCTGCGTGTGTGTATGTGTTGCAAATAGAATATAGAATTAGATTCACCAGCTTGATTCCCTCTGTGACTGATCTTGCTATGAATCATCAGCTCCCTCACAGTGCCACCACGTTAAAAACCCCCTTAGAAATGATTTATTGAGAGATCTTTGAATGAGGTATAGGAAATCAGGAAACGATTAATACTCTAAAAAAGTTGCCTTTTCCTTATTCTTCTCTGTTACTCTACTTGGCATGAGAAACCTGAAGCTCAGCCAGAAAGCAAAAACATATGAGGTTTTAAAGTCACCCATACCTCAGGTGCCAAGCTGTCTATGGAAAATAAAATTGATCTGTTGGAAAGACATGATGGGGCCTAGGAAGATAGTTCCCTGAGCTCTGTTCATCTGCCCTAATCAGCTGCATTTTTTTTCAGTCTCATTTAACTTTTCTTGCCACAGGGAAAAATGAGTGAGAACAATAAAAAGCAAAGGAATGATGAAAGGATAGAAGAAATTAAGGGGCTCCTGAGTGAATAGGTAATTTGATTCACTGTTTACATTGCTCGTAGAGATATTTAGACAGTTGACCTGTGGATGACCCTTTAAATTGAGATTTCAGAGAAAATTTTAAAACCAAATAAACTTGAGAGTAATGAAGACTATTTTGTAGACTCTAAACTAATCCAGGTGGTTAGACTAGGAAGGGTTGGGCAGGGGGTCATTACTGGGGAGGGATCTGAAAAGACAGTTTTCTTTTACCTGCTCAAAAGCTATTTGTCATGAGGAACCAAGAATTTATTGCAGTCTATTATGTGCAAAGCATTAGGTTGGGCAATTAAAATATAGCTGGGAGAAAGTATAGAGCATCCAGGAAAATATTATGTCTTCGTACGTTCCAGGCACACACAATAATAATAATGTAAAATGTTAGAGGGGGAGAAATAAACACAAGATGTGGTATTCAAGAAAGATTTCATATAGTAGGTGAGACTCTGTTAGGGTCTTGTGTGATATGTGAAACTCGAATAGGCAGAAGGGAGGTGGTTGTTATTCCAGGAAAAGGAAAAGGCATGAGATTAGGTAAGAGAAGAGAGAAGGCACTAGAGATTACTGTGTTAATAGCTGCTTAGCAAAATAATGAGCAGAATCCCATGGAGAATTTTTGGCAAAGATGGTAATGTAAATGAAGGTTCACAAAACCCCCTCCTATATACTGCCCAAAAAAACCAAAAAGAAGCAAATTAGGGAAAAATACTTTATTAACTGCTGCACTGAGGAAATGATCCCTACTTTATATTACGAAGCCCTGAGAAATATGTGTTAGATACAATCTGGTCCAAATTGAAATGAGTCATCAGAGGCTGACAACCCACCCCCACTTCCCAAGAGATCTATGAAGTGTTGTGGAAAGATGAAGAAATTCTATATAATAATTTTTTTAAAGACTCTAATCCCCAATTTATTAAAACGAAGATTGAACTAACTAGCCATAGGCAAAAAAAAAAGTAAACACCCTGCTCTGATTATCTTTTCTGACTGAGGTCAAATGTACCCTGTAAACCCAGCAGTTAGGTTAGAAGATTGCAGTCATGCCACATGTTTTTCTCTCTAACATGACTCCTAGGCTAATTCTGCAACATAGACAAACCTTCCTAATATGGAGACACAGAGTGTGAAGCAGAAACTGCCCTGGGACAGTTGTTTGGCCACTACAGACTAAATTTGCACACCAAGCTCTTTAGCTGCCCGTGGTCTGATCTCCTCTCCCACAGACTACTGAACAGCTGAACCTAACATTTCAATCCATCATACAGGACTTCAGACAAAATTTAAAGGGAAGGTCAAAGTGAAGTACAAGTAAACTGAAAATGGAAACAAGAAAAACTCACATCATTTGGGCAAATAGCAAGGCCAGAAAGAATTTCATGACGTTAACAAATGACAACCAGGAAAGTAAGTCAAATAAGCAAACACATGTAAGACCCATGTAAAAACCCTGCAATGATAAATGCACATCCCAAAATGAAAATGAATAGAAGTCATAAACTTTAAATGAAATATATCCTCCAGAATGAAATTTAATAAAAAGATGTAAGAAAAATATAGACTGCATCACATGTTCAAGGAAATTAAAATAAACTATGTAACAAATTAAAAGAGAGGGATAATCAGCAGCCTGAGTTTTTTAAAGAGAGAGTTACTAGAAATAATACATAGAATATGATAATACCATTGCATTTACATGGCATAAGATCCAAGAAAGGTAAGAATTAATAAAACAGCAATGGAATCAGAGATATGGAAGGTAAGCCTGCTAAGACAAACAAACAAGCAAGCAAACAAAAACAAAAAACCACCTAAACTATAGAGGAAAATCATAAAACACTAAAAAAAATAGTAATATATATGGAGAATAGACAGAAAATAATCATGCAAGTGATAAATGAGCTTGAAGAAGAAATGGGACAAAGACATAACAGAAGAAAACATTCCTAGAGTTCATGAAGATTTCAATCTACAGACTGAAAGAATTTACCACAATTTACTGAAATTATCAATAAGCTTCAAGACATAGCCTAAAGAATCTTTTGCATTTCAAAAATAAAAAAAGAATGCTACGAGGGCGCCTGGGTGGCTCAGTTGGTTAAGCAACTGCCTTCGGCTCAGGTCATGATCCTGGAGTCCCTGGATCGAGTCCCGCATCGGGCTCCCTGCTCGGCGGGGAGCCTGCTTCTCCCTCTCCCACTCCCCCCTGCTTGTGTTCCCTCTCTCGCTGTGTCTCTCTCTGTCAAATAAATAAATAAAATCTTTAAAAAAAAAAAAAAAAAAAGAATGCTACGAGGAGACAGGCAAAAATAACTTACAAAGGAAAACAATCAGACTGACCTCAAAGCAAAACCTCAAAAACAAAATATTCCAGAAAGAGATGGCACAATATCTGTAGAGTTTTAAAGGGGTGGAAGAATGGAAACCAAGAATTTTTACATGTAGCCATATTTCTATTCATGGGTTTTGACAAAAACTCAAAGACTAAAGTATAGCATAGCACTTCCTGAAAAACCTTCTTGAGGATAGAGTCTAACCAACTAAGAGATTAATCAAAATCAAGAGGTCATAAATAAAGAATATTTGGGAAAAGCTAATGTTGGACACCTAACATACGGAAACACAGAGTTGGGCCCAAGTAATTTTGCTAAGTCTGTTGAAGGAAAAGATCATAGGTATCTAATTCTTCAAAGACAAGATATGCAGTAGAGAAAGTAAGAACTAGAATATAATTTAATAATTTAATGTAGTAATAATAATTTTGCTAAGAGAACCACACAGGAATATAACAACAAAACCCAGGCAGTGAAGTCTAAATGACCTAATTTCTATATCTTTAATAGGAAAAAAAATCAATGTTATTTACTTTCTCAATTTCATTAAGTGATAATTATAAGTTTTGGCACATTAGTTAAACACAGCATATATTCCCAACCAGAAGAAACAGCATACAGTTCTCAAAAAACCTACCCAACAAGGATCATGAACATATAGCAAAAGATATACAGACAAGTGCAAACCATGGGCAACAGGAAAAAATATTTTTTAAATAGAAAGGATGGAAAGAAGGAGGGAAGGAAGGAAGGAAGGAAGAAAGGAAGGAAGGAAGGAAGGAAGGAGAGAAGGAAGAAGGAAATAGCATAACATAAAAAAGAAAAACTATAACAAACAGAAACATAAGATAACATAATAATTTCATATATGTATTTTATAATCCTAAATGTAAACTGATAACTTACCTATTCAAGGGAAAACTCCCAGATTGGGGTTAAAAAAGACATAACTTCGGTCCACAAAAAACATGCCTAGAAACCAGGTACTCATTAAGGCCAAAACTGAAATGATGTGCAAATACATAGCTGATAAGTGAAAAGTGAAATAAAACCATGTACAACTAAAACAGAAGAAGCCAGAGGTTCAAGAGTTATGTCTTGCAAAGTGGAATTCAAAATTCAAGGATTAAATAGGACAAAGAGAGTCCTATTTTAATGATGAAGACATAATACGCAATAAATGTGTATCGATCCTCTACCTGTATGCATCAAGAGAATAAAATTAAACTACATAAAATAAAAATCTGTTTAAAATGCAATGAAAATTTTACTGAAACTCACTGGGAGTAGGACACATTAATACTGTTTCACATCAAATATGAAAAGCCTTCGAAGTTTTCAAAAGAATATGCCTATTCTGAATGATATCAATAAAGTTATGTATATTATTTCAAATTCTATATATCAAACTTCACATCTAATAATAAAAATATACCTACTTTTTATGTGAAATGCTACATTTTTTTAAAAAGTTGATCATATAAAATGTGAAGAAAATTTAAATAAACGCCAAAGAACTCCACACTCTCTTTGACCATAAGGATCTAAGAAGAGAAATAAATAACAGGAGTACAAATAATTCACAAATTGAAATATTTTAACTCTAATAAAAATCTCAGGTCAAAGAGAATGTCAGCATCTTAATTAAAACTTTAAACAACTTCACATTCAAACTTAGTAAATGCACACAAAATTGTACTCAAAGGAAGATTTATAGCCTGAAACAACACCATAACTTAACAAAACCAATATAAATAATTAGTAGTTTATTCAAAAAGTTGGAAGAATGAGTAAACAAATCTCAAGGAAATATATGAAATAAATTCACATGGATAAAACCAAAACTCAGTGAATTAGGGTTTTGTAAAATCTATACAGCAAAATAGATGGATCTACTGACTTGTCTATCAAGAAATAAAAAAAGAAAACACATGTATATAATAGCAGAGAAGATAAAGGGGGGTATATTCACAGATTTCATGGAAATTAGAAGACTTTTTTAAAAACCTTTTGTTTGATATTACACTAGTAAAATTGAAAAATGGATGAAAATAAAGATTTTACTGAAAAATGTAAATTACACAAATTAGCTCAAAAAGTAAGAACATTTAAATTGATTAATAACCACTGGGGAGAAAAATCAAGAGTACTGCAAAAACAAAAATAACACACACACACGCCCTCAAAAAAAGACTGAGCTCAGATGGTTCCAAATGTGATTCATAGGAGCTCAGTAGTTTTTGAATGAAATAACTAATTCTGAAAAAAATGAGGATTCTTTCTAATGTTTTCCTGAGGCTGTAGCCTGGGAATAGCCTGGACTCATGGCCAGCTAAATCAGAAATAAATTTTAAAACCTTTATTTTTCTAGGCAGCATCAGGAGCCAAGAGAAGGTGGACAGTTAAATAAAACATCAGTTCACACCTATTAAAAGCAGTAGAGGCAGGTTCCATGCCAAATTGGCTTGGAGAAATAAGGTGGCAGGTATGCTTTTAATGAAGATCATTTCTCCACCTTCCTGTTTTAATTTGATTTCCCTGGCAGAGTTGTGCTTCTCTGGCTTGGAGGAAATCTGCTTAACTACCACCATCTCACTCGGGAGCCAGACAGAACTGGATTCCTTCAACCCTGTTGCAGTTTGGCTTTTGACTTCCACAGGGATAACAGCGTTGCCTCCACCAAAGCTCTGGAGAGCATCCAGCAGGAAAGGAGAGCCTGCCCCATTTGGCCAGGACAGGCCACACAATGTCAGTGGCAGAGGCTTTGCCCACTTTGAGCTAAATTATGAACTATATTCCTCTTCCCAGATTTGTGGCAGCTACATAGACTCTCTTTGTAAACTGCAAAGTGCCCCTTGAGCCAGGGGCACAGCTAAGGCCTACACCTTCTTTAGTTAAGAGCAGGTTGGGCTGCATCCTTAGCCTCTAGGGCTCTCCATATATAACCACCATTTCCTTATAGATTACATGAAAATTTCACATCCACTTCATTGCCTTCCAGGTAGGTTCAAAAGTATATCAGCTTGCAGATTGTCCCACAAGGCTATCAGCCTGCATTTTGTCCCACAAGGCTTTAATCCAGGCAGACAGTGTTTGCTGAGCATGTCCATGTTTGTTTCCTATTGCTGCTGTAGCAAATTGCCACACACTTAATGACTTAAAACAACACACTTGTTTTTTATCTTACACTTCAGGAGGTCAGAAGTCCAAAATGGACCTTATGGACTGAAACTAAGGTGTCAGCAGAGCTGCATTCCTTCTGGGTCTAGAAAATCTGTTTCCTTGCCTTTCCTACCTTCTAGAGGCACCTGTATCCCTGGCTGCTAGCCTTTTTCTTCCATCTTTAAAGCTCTTCACTTCTACTTCTTAGTCACATCTTCTCTCCTGACTTCATCCCCTTGCCTCCCTCTTAGAAAGACCCTTGCGACTACATGGAGCCCACACAGATAAGCCAGGATAATCTCACCATCTCTAGATCTTTAACATAATCATATCCACAAAGACCCTCTGCCAAGTGAGGTAATATACCCAGCAGTTCCAGGGAAGAGAACCAGGACATCAGAGGCGGCCACCCTTCTGTCTACTGCAGTGTCCTCAGTTGACAGCCCCCTTGGCCAATATAATCCAACCAGGTAATGCTGCCACAAAGTTGTCTGTGATGAAGATCCAGGGAAAGAACAAGAGGTGGAGCAAATACTAAGATGTCAGAGAAGAGAGAGGACGTCTTGTGTGGAACTGCTGAGATGAGCCATCACCGGAAGAAGGGCCAGTGAACTGAACTGAAGGATGATGAAGAAGTTTGCTTCCTTGGGTCCCAGATGGAGCTTGATGGACAGTAAGTCAGTTAAGGATATGAAATGCCAGCACTTCCATCGCACTCTTTGGAGAGGCATCCCCAGACATACAAACAACAAATAAATGGCTCTTGAGAGAGAAAGAAGTCAGAGTTTATCTTTGGATCCATCCCCTTTACTCCCATCTACACCCTTCCTCAACCTCCAGAGAAATCGGTCTTTATTCCTCAGAATACACTGGAGATGACTGGGTCAGGGTATGCCCAAATGGAGCCTGTACTCCTTCTGGAAGAAGCCTCATCAATTCCTCTAATCCACAGGAAGAGGATGTGCTCTAGTTTCCTCAGTTAAAACTCAGGATCCCTTTCTTGCTGAAGCAATGTTCATAATGAATGTAAGTTACAGTTGGAAAGGACTTCACTGGAAAGGACTTCAGAAAGCATCCAGTCCAACCTTCCTCAAAAAGCCAGCTGGTAGGGCAAGGCTGGCTGCTCCCAGCTACACCAAAGTGCACGAAACCCCTATTCTGCCTTTACTCTCCTGGGTTTTTAAAAAAATATTTATTTTTAGTCTGGTTCAAGGCCATTTGAAATCTACCAATCATTCCACAAATATTTACTGGGCCAAGCACACTCTTATTCACAACTTTAAGAGGACATGGCCAAGGAGAATGTATTTCTCCCACTAATAAATTCAGGCAAGCTGAGCAAGTCCCTTAGTGAGTTGCCCTTCCCCCCATGCCCCAGTCTCACTGATGTGCTATTACACTGCTCCTCCTAATTGCTAATTGAGATTGTCAGTTCCCTCCTCGGTCATCATTTGATGACCCATGAAACTCTATATCCCATGAAATCTTATTTGCTTACCAACGCCTACATCTATTCAATCCTCAATCCCAGCTCACCGCTTTGAAGTTTTTCATATCTAAGCTCAGAGTTCAGAATGAGAGTGGGCAACGAAAACTAATGTATACCTGAACCACAGCCTTCTCGCTGTCAAGGACTCACATGCCAGAAGACCAAGAACCATGCTACTGCATATACAGAGAAGAAAAAGTTCAGCATGATCTCATGCTTGGAGAATGTTTCCATGGCCTCATGTAGCTTATAGTCCAGTTTAAGAGGTACAAATTACATAATCATGCAAATTAATACATATGGTAATTGGATATTTTCATAAGCACTATTAATAAAACATGTGGTATGAGGTAGAAGAATAGGCAGGCAGCATGGTTTTTATTAGAGTATCTGGAATGGCCACACTGATAGTTGAGAAATGAATGTTGAATAGGGCTTGACCAAAAATAGACTGGGAGGAGAGGATCATTCCTGGCAGAAGGAGTCAGTGCATATGTAGGATCATATGGTAGGAAAGAACTTAGGTGTTTGAAGACCTGAACAAGGACCACTGTGATCCCAGTAATGCATCTGTTAACCCTCTCATATTTCCTCTCAGAGGAGAGTTCATTTATGTTTCTCATCCCCATAGGGAAGATCTGTTCTCTGCAGAGTTCCAAATAAACAGACTGTTTGTATAAGCATATAACCGTTCCTTTTTCATAATCTGCTTTCCTGGTTCATAAACTCCATGGTCCCACGTGAACTTGCCTTCAGAGGCGAAAGGCTCTTATCCGTTAGCATGAAAGACAGAAAACCACCATCAGTCCTAGTCCAGATCAAAGTTTCACCCCACTGCACTAGGGAATGAAACACCAACCCTCACTCAGATGGGGGTTTGCATCACTCTTCCCCTGGATGGTTCCCTTTATTTTCTGAAGGTTAGGGACTGTGGGACAGAGCACACGGGGAGAGCTAGTTCAAGGGCAGAGTTAGCCAAAGCCAAGACAGGTAAGCCTCTAGGAGAGAAAGTGGAGGAGAAGGGGAAAAAAAGCTATTATCAGTTATGTGTAAGTCTCTTTCCACCTGTGTACCTCCTGGACAATTAAATCCTAGAGAGCTTGCATATCCACTTTGATCCTCATAGAGATCAAAGGGCCTAACAGTGGGAGTGAATAGGTAACTTATTCAAGTTCTTAGTTTGTAAATGATTATGATTTTGAACCCAGCCCTGTTTCCAAAGTTTTTGCTCTTTGGAAATTAAATCATTAAATACATTAAATACAGTGGATCCCATCCATACCAACTCATTATGCCCAAATCAGATTCATTTCTGCTCCCTGACAGTTCCTGGCATGGATACTCTCTTAAGGTGGGGAAAGCATATCAGGAAAGATGCTTCTGGGCTTTGGGAGGTTTATGCATCAGGGAGCTGTCAGGACTCGATGTTTAGGGAAAATTTTCCAACTTAATGTGGGGTTTCGCTGATGAACATCCAGTGACTCTGATGCTTGAAGATAGGGGATGGAAGTTGTCAGACAGCAATCAAGGTCACTGGTTGAGCAGACAAGCTCCACTTCCCACAGGAACAAGGCTTCAGTCATTTTGTCAACACACAGTGATGGTCCTATGTTCAGCAGGCCTCTGGGCTGAGGTTCACCTGCAGACACTGCCTAGACCTTCACTCCAGTGGACAAGATGCTCCCAGGGAAACACAAGGTCTGGCTTTCACTGGCTTCAGAGAAAGGGATTTGTTATATACAGCCGTGGGCAGAGCTGCACAGGCAGTGACCTGGGACCAATTGGGACCGACAACTGTATTTAGAATCAGGCATGTTCTTTTGGTTTCCTCATGCATAGGGCTCTATTTTCTAATCCAGGTGCCACTGCACAGATATTGTGAGGGATACCCCTCAGCAAAGAGCAGAAGAGTCGCACGCAGCAAAGGTACCTGCCCAGGAATGTGGGAAGAGGGCAAACCAAGAGTAGCACAGAGCTGGATCCATGAGCCCCATTCTGAAATGGTTGGGAAATCCTGAAGACTCCTCAGAGGATGAAGGCCATTTCATGTCAAATTTCTTTCTTTTCTCATCCTCCAAATTTGAAGAATAGATGTCCATTCTATCAAGGCACTTTGTTTATACTTTGGAACATTCTGTGATGGTGGAGATGTTCCACACCTGTGCTGTCACGTATGGCAGCCACTTAGCCACACATGGCGCTTGAGCACTTGAAATGTGACTAATGTGACTGAGGGGTTGATTTTTTAATTTTGTTTCATTTTAATTAATTGAAATGTAAATACAAATAACCACATATGGTGAGTGGCCACTGTCCTGCACAGCACACTTCTAGATATCCAAGCTGTATAAGAACAGCCACCATGATTTCTTCCTTCTTCCATTCCCAGTGCTATCACACTGCCTGGTGCATATTTTGCACTAAATCACTATTTCCTATTTGACTGAATGAAGAGAGGGAAAAAAGGAAGAATTAAATGATCCCACTGTGCTAACATGGAAAGGGGCAACAATTCCTTGCTAGCATTCTGTCTTTACCTCTTACTAGTTGTGTGAATTTTGGCAAGCTATCATTTAAAAACAGCAAAATAATAATAAGAATAATAATTGCTGATGTATATTAAATGCTCATTTTGTGAAATCCTTTATGAATGTTAGTTAGTTTGATGGAATAAGCCCATTTTTCAGTTGAGGAAATCGAGACTAATGAGAGGTTAAGTCAATGGTTTCAAATGAAGGTCATGACCCATCACTAGGAATGAAGTCAATGACATTGATTCCACCAGCCTAAATGCATACAGCATCTATATACATATACACACATGTATGTATATATACTCGTACACATACACATATATATGTATATTAAGTATATACACAGTATGTTTATATATGTACGTGTGTATGCATATTCAAAAGTGTTTGAGGGTAGCCTGGGTGGCCCAGTCGATTAAGCATCTGACTCTTGGTTTCAGCTCAGGTCATGATCTCAGGGTGGGGAGATCAAGCCCCGCATCAGGCTCCAAGCTCAGTGTAGAGTCTGCTTAAGATTCTCTCTCCCTCAGTCCCTCCCCCTCTCTAAAATAAATAAATAAATCTTTAAAAAAAAAAGTGTTGAAAGCCACTAGATTAAGTATCTTTATCAAGGCTATTCAACTAACTAATGGTGATTTGGGATTTGTAACCAGTCTATCTGATTCCAAGTCTTATACCTTAACTGATATACCCTACATCTTCCTCTGGTTTTGTAAGAAATGTGTCTAAATTTTAAACAACTGACTTACACATAAATCCTAAGAACCTCACCCATCCATTAGGTATAGAATATGTAACACGTACATATGCTTTGAGTAATGCCTAATATCTTTTAGATTTAGTCTATTGTTTCTGGCTAAGCACCAAGGAAAATTGCTCCTAATTTAAATATCTCTAAATCATGCTAAAGGATTCCACTTTGGCAGATATTGCTAGGGCTCAGCATTATATGTATTTCTCTCTTTCCTACTGGGTACACCACTGGGCTACATTTCCCATTTGCCTTAAAGTTAACTGAGGCCATATGCTTGAGTTCTGGCCTATGGGGTGTAGGTAAAAGTGATGTACACCATCTCTAGGACTGACCTCTACACCCTCCCATATAGTCCTCTAGACTTTCCTTTCGATCATCAACAGGCTGGATGCATAGAATGAAGCAGAGGATTCTGAAGCCTAAGGGGAAGGCAGAGTCACAGGATGGAAGGAGTTGCAGCCACCTGCCTTCTCCCCCCACCCTGCTTCAGTGACATGAGAAAGAAATATTCTGTTCTATTATGCCAACAGAGATTTGTTGTTTGTTACAGCAGTTATCCTCTCCTGATTAATATACCACTTTAGTTGGCACGATGCACAAAAGAAAACAAATCTGGGATGTGTCCTTTGGCTCCCATGCCATCTCCATTGTCATACTGCATAAAGGAAGGTGATGGAACCAACCATGAGCTCCTGGGGTCACAGTGGGTGAGACATCTATATCCCATGGCTTATCCCAATTGTGTGGGTATCAGAAGAGGAGGACAACGGGTATTCAGTCATCTTAATAATATGAACTTCAATCTGTACAGTGCTTTGTAATTTCAAAAAGGGCTTTCTCAATACATGATTTTATGTGATTAAATTGAATAGGGGTGAGAATCCCCATTCTACTGAAAAGAAACTGAGGATCAAATATAGTGATACTTACCTATAATCTCACACACACATTAAAAGCAAGGATATGATCCACATCCATGTCTGCAAACTCTAAATCGAATGACTTACTGAGGAGAAAGTGGGTGAGAGACAACAGGCATCCCAAAGCCAAGGTTGAAATGCAACAGCTGATTGATGAGAAAGAAAAACAAACAGACTAAGAGAGTGAGGGTGGCCACCACTGTCAGGAACACATGTGCTCCATTGCCTCTTGAAACAGAAGATCATAAATCATTCAGTAATGCAGCTCAAGAAGGAGCAGATATGCCATGCAACAAGGACTGAGGGTGTGAGGTGGAGATAATGCAAGAAGCAAAGATGGTATAGTGGGCTCAATGGTGGCCCCACAGCCTCCTCATCCTTGGAACCTGAGAATATTTCCTTGTATGGCAAAAGCTGTGATTACATTAAGGATCTTTATAGGAGAAGCATTTCCTGTTTGTGGGGAGAATGGACCCTACATGAGATCAGAGGTATCCTCATAGGTGAGAGGCAGAGGGAGCTCTGAGATGGATGCACAGAGGAGAGGGTGAAGATGGAGCAAAGAGGGATGCTGCACAAGCCAAGGACTGCCGACAGTCACCAGGAGCCAGAAGAGGCAAGGAACAGCTTCTCCCCTAGAGCATCTGGAGGAAGTACGGCCTATCGACACCCTGGTTTCAGAGTTCTGGCCTCCAGAACTGCGAAAGAATAAATTTCTATTTAGGCTTTAAGCCACCAAGCTTGTAGTAAATTTTACAGCGGCTCTGGGGAAGTCATACAGATGGGTTATATTACTATGTGAGTCATGTACCAGAAGTCTACAGAGAGGGAAGCCCTGGACGGTCTAATCCTTGCCAGAATCCAGAATGTGGATTTCGTGAGAGCATCCAATATGCAAGACCAAAAGATGTTAGACTTAAGCTAATTGGCTCAGAAAACATTCCAAATTGTGTTGTACTTTGACATTAGAATGAAAGCAGATCATGGGAACTAAAATTTGGGGTACTTTGGAAGCTGAGACAGTTCATAGACCAGTGAATAACTGGCTATAAACATAATGTAATTATGATCTCTACACCCCCCTTTGAAGGCACACCCCCTTTGATATCCTCTCCTGTAGCCAGGGGAGAAATCCAGGCACTAGGGGTAAGTCAGATGAGTGGCAAATGATTTTTAAATGTAATTCAAGGGACATCTGGGTGGCTCAGTTGGTTAAGTGTCTGCCTTCGGCTCAGGTCATGATCTCAGGGTTCTGGGATCAAGCCCCATGTCGGGCTCCCTGCTGAACAGGGAGTCTGCTTCTCTTTCTCCCTCTGCCCCACCACCCCCCACTTGTGCTTTCTCATTCTCTCTTTCTCTCTCAAATAAATAAATAAAATCCTTTAAAAAAGTAAATAAATGTTATTCAAGGTTGTGTGTGTCTGTGTGTCTATCCATGTGTACATGCATGTATTCCCTTTGCAGAAGGGGGTAGACTAGGCAGTATTTGGAACAGGGACATGGTTAACCCCTCCAGGGCTTATGCGGCAGAGGTGGAGGGAGGAGCATCTCCCCATAAAGGACAATCCAGTGGGATTGGGCCTTCCAACTTCTCTCCCCAGAAAACAACATAAAAAGGGCAGTTACAGTAAAGTAACAGTAAAGTTACAATAAAGTAAAGTATTTATTAAAACCCATCACATTCTTCCACACCCTTTGGGAAGTATAGTGGAAAAAGAATAAGTATTGTAATCAGACAAATGAAGTTCCCACTCCAATACTTCGCTCTGTGACTTAATCTCTCTGAGCCCAACTCTTCCCCTCTATAGGAAGGGCCAGTGTCTACATCACAGTTTCAGAACTAAATAAATGATGTATATTATTCATTTCATATATACACTCAATTAACATTAGATCCCCTGGAAAGTAATATTAGCTTCGATGTCATGTGGAACCCAAGTGATATCTGAGATGGACTTCTATAAATGGGGACCTCAGAAGTGACCTCACTCTTCTTAATCAGCAGTGATTACCTCCTTCAAAGCTTTAGCTCCTTGTTCCAAATCTAAACTGATCCTTTCACCTCCCAAGCCAGACCTCCTAGAACAGATGTTCTCACTGCCGAGAAAACTCGGATTTAAAACTGGACTTTCTATTTCTTCATTTGATGTCTTCATTAAGTCTTACATTTGCAGAGACCCCACTGATCGTTTATGGCCATTTCCTTTTATTACCAGGGGTTGCCACAGGGCAGTGGAAGCCTCCTATTCAGGGACCATCAGCAAATCAGGGGCAAAAAAAGTGAGGGAACTCAGCACCCAGAATTCACCCTGTGGCAGCTCCCAGCCTCACCCCTCCACGCCCCCCTGGTGGCGCAGGGAACCAGCAAAGGCCTCAGACCTCAGCTCTGCCACAGAAACAAAAACACAACAAAGTCACCAGCTTTTCCTACTGTCCCTTTGCATCTCGTCAGGTCAGTGAAAAGCAAAGCCAGCACAAACAACTGCTTCTTTTAATTTTAATATTGTCAATTGTAATAAACTCAACTTAGTTTTACTAGCAAACTGTTTCCTGTTTGTTCAGGGGGATTAAGCTGTAGTCTTCCAACCCTGCCGTCACCAGATATTTGGTTTTGGAATCAGACCGCAGCCTGCCACAACACTCATGAATTCTGCTGCCTGCTATGGATCTGGAGCCGGGGCTGAGCCTGTACAGCTATTGGGTTCATCTGCCGCTAGTGACTCGACACAATATGTAAACAAAAGGGGAAGTACTTTCTGAGGCATTGGAAGCACTTGTTGACAGCAGATAAAATGGTTGCAGCAAGTTTGTTGACTCTTTCCATTACTTAAATAGTGGCCGGTTATCTTTGCATAACCATGAACAGGAGACGTCAGTGTTACGCAAGCAGTAGAGATGAATAAAATTTTATTAAATTGCGGGCCGCCTGGGTGGCTCAGTCAATTAAGCATCGGGCTCTTGATTTCCACTCAGGTCATGATCTCGGGGTTCTGGGATCCAGCCCCTAGTCTGGTTCTGTGCTCAGCGGTGAGTTGGCTTGAGATTCTCTCTCTCCCTCTCCCTCTGCTCATCCCCACCCCTCCAGCGCTCTCTCTCTCTCTTTCTCTCTCAAATAAATAAATAAATCTTTAAAAAAAATTTTTTAACTTGAGGCTGAGCATTGGGTGACTCTGGACAGCTGAGAATCAGGTGAAGGTAACCAAACCCCAAGGAAGGGGCTTCTTGTCTCCAAGGGGAGCTTCTGAGCAGAGAGTGCTCTTCGGGCTCGCAGCGTTCTTGGATTGGCAGCCATTAATGAGTGTCCTGGCATGTCTGGGTCAGAATGGCAGCAGGACCACAACCATTGTCCCCAACACTTGTCGTTTCCAGGTTGGGACAAAGAACGAAGTATAGCGGAATCTGAACTTACACTGCAAAGCCACAAACTTCTTAAATATCTGAAACCCAAGAAAGAATACTAGTAACAGGTTGGCTGGTAGGACTTCCCAGTGTCCTGAAGTGAATTTCTGACCATGTTTCTAGGCTGGAAAGTCTCAAAGATGTCATCTGAGATGAAGATGTTGACCAACTCTTCACTACATCTGGCAGTTTATGATTAGATCCTGCCAGTTTCTCCACTCTGCTCTCCCTACTCCCAGTTCCAGTGCAGAAGCCACTGGAGGGTTCTCCGCCCCTGTAGCCACCAGGATCCCTCTTCTGAAGGGTCTTCAGTAGCTGGCCTCTTTGCCAAAGCATCTTTCTCCTGAGTAATTCCTATTCATTCCAGTTTCAGGGCTTTCCTTCTCCCACTCCTTGCGCTGCCCAAGTCCGAGAGAGGTGCTATTCCATCAGCAGGACCTTGATATCCTTTGTGTGCTGCTTACTTGTCAAGAAACCCCTGATTCCAGTCTGAGTTCCCTAAAGAGGAGCATGTCCACCTCATCCATCTCTATAGCTCTGGCACTTCACGAGACTTAGGACACATGCCATTTAAATATCTGCAGTCTGAGTGGAGGGTGGGAAAATTCTGTGTGTAAGTAGATATTTGTTTGAGCCCAGTGGTGGGGAGAGAGGGCTTAGTGGGGAAGAGAAGGACTCCCAATCAAACTGCTGATGGTTTTCTTTCCAGAGCACAGGCCATTTGTCCCTGTATCAGTAGGCATTTGAACATTTGAGATATAAAAACCAAAGCAGCTCTCTGGTTGGCTGTAACTACCCTTAAAAAAATGAGACTTGGTCAGTATGCCTTCTTCAATCCCTATAGCTCCTAAAACACTTAGGTGTTCCCAATACATCTGTCTGGGCTCAGAGTATCCCTTGCAATATACCACTGCACCTCCCTCTATGCTTGGGTCATTTCTTCTGTCCAGTTAGCTTGATTCACTCATTAGGCTCAAATCCCGAGTCTTGGACCTTGGCTCAGGCTGAACATGCAAGATTTTCCCTTCATCAGGCTAATGAAGTAAGAGTCTTATGTCATCATTAGTGCTGATGTTAATCCAAGCAGAACTAATACTGGTGTTGTTCCAAGTAGAATTAACCAAGCCCAGCCCCCAACAAGCCAGATGTTAGTCAAGCATTTCTTACTGATGTTAATGAATAACTCCCTTGGGTTTCACAAACAGCTGAGTCCACCAAATGAACTTCAGGGACCCAGAAGCAAATTGCCTGCCTAATAGAGATTTGTCCTAGGAGGATACCGAGGACTTAGAACTTCTGGGCTGAAAGCAAGAAAGAACTCCCTTTTCCAGGTAGCAAATAACCATACCACTCTTAGCTGTCCAAAGAGCAAAGAGAAGGCCACCTGGAGCCAGCTAACAGGCCCCAGAGGCTTTGTAGGCAGTGTTCCTTTGCAGATCACTTTCTTCTTGTGTGTCTATCCCCATAGGGGTTGTGCTTTTGTATGTTTATTTCCTCTATTGGACTGGGAGGGCAAGGACTATATTTTTTCACCTCTACATCCTCAGCACCAGGCAGAGAGATCAGTTAAGGGTTGGATGGAAATAAATTATGGTAGCACATCTTCCTGAGATTGTTTGCTTCATCATCCGATTCTACATGGCTCTTCTCTTACTCTCCTTCAAGTAAAACATATCAGCTCTAGACTTTCCGTTTGTACTTGATGACTGCTGTCATAGGAATGTGATAATAAGAATAGAAAGCATTTCTAGGAAGAGCCAGACACTCTGCTAAGAAATTTGCATGCATTTTTCAACAGTCCATGAAAACAGTATATCAGGATTTTAAAATACATGACCAAGGCTTGGGATCTGGGCAGGGTGCAGGGGGAGGGGTGGTTGGTTAAATGATTGGCTTTAGGTCATAGGACTAGTCCAGAGAAGATTCAGAATGGCTGGTGAGTGACATATCTGCCATTCCACTAGCAGTTGGGTGACCTATTCAGCAGAAAGTTACCCATCTACCCCACCAGGAAAATAATAAGGCAGATGTCTATTGTTTTTTCTTCCCAAGCCTTAAAATCCCCGTAGTAGGAGAATTTGTAAATGAGAGTCTTAAAATATTCTCAGAAAAATAGAAGAGACAGGAAGATAATGGAAGACTTTTTTAAAGAGTATTTTTAGATTTGCTAAAATAATGAAAACAATACACCGAAGAAGCTATCAAAAAATTTTGCAGATGTTTAATTATTACAATTGGCTACTTTACAGTTGATTTCCATTTACTCTACTACTCCCCCCGCCCCTCATACTGGAATACTTTCAGTCTCTGAGTTTCAGTGGGATGCATATAAAGGTCTTTTAATTAGTCACAGATAATATGGATACCAACAGGCTTTCTCCCTCTGTGGCTGCTCCTCCATCCAGATGTTCAGGGTCTCATCTATAATGACTCAGCTGTTGATGCTCTCTTCCTGGATCCCACCAAAGACCTAGAGATGAAGAGGAACTTGGACTCCTACACTGGAAAAAGTGAGGCTTTATCAATCCGCCCCCCTGCTCCCCGATGGAGCCTTGTTCCACCCTTGCTAACTTCACACAAGAAAACAGCGGGACGCCCTGACCTACCTCCGCCCATCCTCTCTCCCAAGTTTCAGACAACACCTTCCTAGGAGGACAAGAATATGCTCCAAAGGCCAGGTTTAGTTCATCCATATTTTCTTTCCCTCTCTTAAAGCAGCATGTAGAAATCCCCATGCCCATTCTTTCTATTACTTCTTCCACTTCATGCCCTTTGTCTCTGCCCAGCCTTCAGTCTCCTCTCTTTCTAATCATTGTTGTCAAGAATGACTAAAACTTTCAATATACTTAAATATTCAGTTGGAGGAAAAATATAGAGAAGCAAATCTATTTAAGTAGGCTTTTCCTAAACAACACTTGAGGTTGGGGACACAATCTATACTACATACAGATTCTTTCCTTGGGCCAATGCCCAGTCCATTTGGGCAAACCTGTTTCCGAGAGCCAGACTATGGCCATAATAATAGACCCTTTTTTGAACACCCTGTACTCCAAGCACTGTCCTAGACTGGGCACTTTCCACGTAGTATCTGGAATTTAATGACCCTCTAAAGAAAATATGATCAGGGCGCCTGGGTGGCTCAGTTGGTTAAGCGACTGCCTTCGGCTCAGGTCATGATCCTGGAGTCCCGGGATCGAGTCCCACATCGGGCTCCCTGCTCAGCAGGGGGTCTGCTTCTCCCTCTGCCCTCTTCCCTCTCATGCTCTCTGTCTCTCATTCTCTCTCTCTCAAATAAATAAATAAAATCTTTGAAAAAAAAAAAAGAAAATATGATCATCTCCATGTTACCAATGAAGAAAGTGAGGTCCATCAATTTTAATTGATTTGCTTTAAAGTTAAGTTATTGGAGATGAGTTCACTGCTCTTCCCTTCGTTTAAGAAGCAACTGTTCATACCAGAGAGGGGAAGCATGCTGGCATGTCTAGAATAGACAGGTCCAAACTTCTGTACATAATCCCAGGGCAGCCTCTCCTCTAGAGGTAAAACATCAGAGCCCCACAGGGCCACCGAGACACATGTCCCACAGTCTGTCACTCTGTTGCCCTCCCACGCTAACCCTGCTCTATGTGATCTAAAGTATGACATGATGAGGTGTTTTCCAACAGATAAAATGCCATATTTAGAAAGCCTCCATTTTATATTTGGCTTTTATACATAATGCCAGCTCACTCTCTTTCCTCACTTTTTCAATCCTTAATTTTCTAGTTTCAAATTGAGATATAGTCCATAGCACTATATGACACTTAGTCATGATAAATGAAAGATCCAGGTATTCTTTCAAAGGAATGGTTTCCTAGTTGGATATAAGGAACTAAAGATATCAGTGAAAATTCTAGATGGAAAATGTGTTCCTTTTAGGGCCATGGATTCTTTAAGTGTGAGATATGCCTTGAGCATCTACTATATACCAGCATTTTAATGATATAATTTACATGTATTTTCACATTTAATCTTTGCAACTCGAAGAAGTAATTATAATTATCCTTATTTTATTGAAGATTAAGGACACCAAAAACTGGAAGGCTAAAAATTGGCAGGGCTGACATTAGAACCCAGGACTGTCTGACAACAAAGCCTACAAATGGGCTGGTTTAAGGAGTCTAAATCCTCATAACAGAAACATAACTCCTCCTCCCAAGAGGATTCTTTGTCATGGTTGTTCCACTCAGCTTGATAGTTGACATCAACTTCTTGACTGGCCAACTGTTGTTCTTATGCCTGTTAATCTAGGCACCAGGTGTGTCTGACCAGCCTGCTCATTGGAGTTAGGGGCACATGACCCCATCCGTAAAGTGGAAGGCTGCTGTTACAGTAGAGTTGTTCATGTCAGGCCTTCATCTTGACCTAAGCCCTCTCTTTAAGACTAAATCTAACCCTAACTTGAGATAGTCTACCTTGCAGCATCTTTGCCCTTTGCTTCCATGCCATCTGTATATTCTTCGGGGGTATAAATGATCCTCACGTCCCCATGATCCTCCAGGGTCAAGGCCTAGAGCTGACAACACCTAGGAGATTCTGGCAAAAGCACAGCAGATGAGCAGGATCCCCATACACCTCTTTCCAGGAAGAGAAATTTGGGAAGAGGATGGTTGGGCGGGAGGTTGGTGCTGGGCCCACTTGAACTTCTGGCTGTATCCCATCCATGGTTCATGAACCAGGTGCTGGGCTTTGCTGCCCTGCCAGGGAAGGTTGCTGGTGCTACAGTCACCCCTGGTGAGGGACACTCTGGGAGAAGGTACCACATGCCAGCATGGCAGGCTTAGAAAAAGAGAACAAGACAAGGACTGGAAGACTTTGCATTATTAATTTAAAGCAAATGATGCATTTTAGCTGGTGGATTCAAAAGCAGATGTCTTTGGAAATAGCTAAGTGTGAAGCATTCAAGAGCTTAGCGTTGTGATTGAAGGTGATAAATATGCATTGCAGTGATGTTAACAATACTATATCATATACTCAGAAGTTGCTGAGGCAGTAAATCTTAAATGTTCTTACCACAAAAAAGAAACGGTAATTTTGTCACGTGATGGAGGTGTAGCACTAGCACAATGGTGGTAATCACTCGGCAATAGATGAGTGCATCAAGTCCACACATTGTACACCTTAAACTGATACACTGTTATATGTCAATTATATCCCAATAAAGCTGGAAAAATTAATCAGTTTTAAATTAATTAACTAATTACTATGAATTGTTATAACCTCGTAGTCATATCTTTTATTCCTCTCCCCCTGTGTCCTACTCTGGGTTGTCGGAATGACAAGTAGCATGTGAGAAATGTGTGCTACAGAATTGGTTATCCCCTACTCATCTCTGCGTCCTTCTCCGCTCCACCCAGCACTCAGGCCCATACTCATATAGGTGAATGTGTAATTCCCAGGTCCACCCGGGGGTTTAATCAATGCAATTAGGTAAATTACTTGCATTGGTTATCCAGTACTTCATGTGTGCTCGCTGGATGGCAGCGTCACAAGTATGTTGCTGAAGTCCCACCCAATTCAGGGCATTTCTCTAGTTTTGGATATAATCATCTAAATATCTCCACACATATGTGTAAGATGCCATTCCAAGCACTCCAGTATATTTTCCATTCCATCTTTTCTCAGCGAGAACCCAAACATTCATCTCAATAAAACCATTAGCACATGCTGAATGCAAATTGCAAAGCCTGGGAGATCCAGAGTCAGTGCAGACACGGGGGAAGGCCACAGCAGCGTCCATGGCCCCCCTCAGTCCAGCGATCCCTGGGCTCACATGCCCTCAGCCCCGTCTCTTGTCTTCGCAGACTGTCAAATGGCCAGCCTCCTCTGATCCCTGCCCTCCTTTTCCTCCAAATTAAATTTCAACTTTTTGTAAACCTCTGTGAAAATGACAAGCCAGTGTCAGAGCTGTCTTTTAATACACAAAAGCATAAATAATGCCATCCATCAGGTCTGTCACTCAGAAAGATAGATTGCTAGTTGTCCAGACCCCCGAATGACACCAAAGCCAAAGTTAGAAAGTGTCTCTTTTCTTTTCTGTAGTCACTCCCTCACTCACATGCTCTCTTGCTCACTCTCTTTTTTATTTGCTGGACTGCTTGATTCTGATTAATGGTCCTGTCAGGGTGGGATTCCACTTGCTCGGATAATGAGTCAAGAATGTATTCCCTGTCACAGGCGCGGCAGATGTCAGGGGCAGAAGGGCTCAGGGATGCCAGAAACAATATACAGTTTCTTCCTAGTCCCCTGACAGGCCAATATGCTGCACAAGGTCTAATTTATGTAGACAAAATGCAGGCGGGGCCACAGCCACCAGGAAACTGCCCCAGAAAGCCGTGGCTACAAGGCAGCTCGCTAGCAGGACCCGCTCGTTGGCTGGGCGGCCGGCAGCAGGCTGGTAATGAACGTCAGCAACAGACTCAATAGTGCTGCCTCCCAAGACATGACCGCGCCGAGAGGCCCAGGACCCCTCTGACTTCATTAAACTGCACTTTATATCATTATGGGAAAAAATCAAACAGGGCAGAGGGCTTCTGTTTCCTTTAACTGCTTGATTAGGTTATTCACTGCTGGGCTTGGGCATTATCATCCCGGAGCTGCTGAGAGGTGCTGGTGGAGCTGCTCCATCCAGGCACCCTCCTCGTTTTCGTGGGACTAATTTGATCTCAGAAGTTTTTGCACCGACAGAGACCGTCAGGGCTCCCATCATTCCACTGGCGCTCGGGAAAACAAGAACAGCTTCTTGGCCGGAATAGAGACCCAGAAGCATGGTCTCAGCTCAAGCGTGGACATACTTGCATACAATCAACCTGTCCACATAGATTGCATGCATATGCACATATTTCTTTTTTGAGAAAAGTCTCCTGGGCTGTTTCTTGAATTATAACATTAAATCAATATATATTCCCCTTAGAAATTAAAAAAATGACCACATTCCTCTGACAAACAACTCAGGCAGTTACATGTTAAGGACACACTGGAATTAAATAAATCAAACTCAGGCTTGGGGACGGTCACATCACCAAGACTGAGAAGATAAAACTCATGTTCACCAACCTCCATTTTCATCTTAACCGTGTCACAAACATCTTCCATTCAAACAAACCAACAACTTCAAAGAGATGCTAAGACTCCATGCAGTAAATAAGTATTAAGTTTTGCGTGGCTTCTAGACTTGATTTCTGTGGATTTAATGGAACTCTTCTGATAGGGTCTCTGGCTTCTGGTGCAAGGCTGTGGGCCCTGCTGGTTAATAGGAAGCAGGCAACAAGACTGAGTTTTAAAGTCCAGTAAAATGTTATAAGCTCACTTGATGTTCTTCTTTCTAATGGTGTTTTTTCCTATTTTACTAACATGTTTTGTCCTTTGCAAAGACTTTTTTAGTTTCAAAAGGATGTCACCATTATAGTAGTCAATGTGATAGGACAGAAAGAGTATATGAGTCCAGGAGTGAGCAAGTTGGTGTTTGAGCCAGGTTCAAGCCTATGGGCAAATTGTATCAGCACTCTGTACCTCGTTCCTTTTAACTATAAAATGTGGCTGATGCCATCTACCTGGAGGCATTTGAGGTCATGCATACACAGTGCAGAATATGTAGTAGGCCTTGTATAAGCATTTTCTGAAAACCAGGTGGCCAATAAATGGTAGGAATTATTTATTATATATTTTGTTTCACTGCCTAACATTGTGCCACAAAAAAATTATTACTATGCAGATATGATACCTTTCGCACTATTTAGTAGGTAAAAAAGAAATTAGAATGGGCCCCCATGGTCATTGCCCCCTTCAGCTGCGTTCAGGTACACCGATCTTGAAGGTATCAGGCCAGTCCCATCTTGCTCATACTCTCCAGAGCCCAGTCTGGTTCCAAACACATTTCCCAAATTCTGTCTCTTGACCTGCAAGTTTAACCCTGTTTCTTCCAAATCCTGAGTGCAAATGGGTTTCTCCTAATTCCATCCACACAAGTTCCACTGCTCATGGCCACTTGAGATCTTCACAAGAGCTAGCAATGGGGAAAGAAGGCAGGATCAAAGTTCCAAAGTATTTTGGTTTCACTAAAGTGAAAAGATACACTGTTTAATGGGGGGGGGGCAGGCGGAGCAAGTTGCAGAAGAGTATGTATAGTAAAATCCAATTTATATTAAGTATATCTGTATTCATTTCAATTTACTTTAGTTAATTTCTGGAAGGATACATAAGAGATTTAACAATAGTTACCTCTGGATAGTAGGTGGGAAGTCAATTTTTTTTTATCATGACTGTATGTTGCTTTTATATTAAGAACCAAATTTAAAACAAAGAAAAAGAAGCAGGAAAGCCAAACTAAGCAAACCTTCTCTGTGAACTCCCCCAACTTAAAACACTGACCTCTCTCTAATGGCCTAGAATTTACTAGAGAACCATCAGGCCAAAGCAAATATCACAATATAAATGAGGCCCACCTTGTGAAAATTTGGTGTAAAAAAAAATCCAAACACAGGCAGCGCTCCAGCAGAAAGAAACTGCCGCAGAGAACCTGGCTTTGAAGTAGCAGGTCCGATGGTGGGAAAGGAAGCTGACAGTGAACACAGGCAGCCTTGGTGCTAGGGCTACATGCTGAGGACCTGCTAAGGGGAGGTCACAAAACAGACATGGGTGTGGGATGTTTTATGATTCTTAGAGGATTTTCCTGTTGCAGATGATTCTTTCAATGGTCAGCTCCTACGATGTGGTTATAGGTTTGGATACATCACTAAGAGCCGGGAAATGAACATTTATGATGTTTAGAGGCCATATTACCAAATGGTGAAAAATCAGAACAATCCAACAAAATGATGGTGGAAAGTGACTACCCCCTCCAAAATAATAAACCAAAAGAAGCAATTTCCAGGCAACATGTGAGAAACAACCTAGTGTGTATAATTAGCTACTTTTGCACCAGCTTGACCATCAAGCATGCAGATTCTGATTCATCTGAGTGGAGGTCATGCATTACAGACCAAAAAAATCCCAGAACTGAGGCACTAAGCTAAGGTCACCAGGAAGAGGTCAGGGTGAGAACACTGGAACCCACGTTGAGAAGAGTGGAGTGGAAAATTAATTTTAGATCCCAGTTACTGACCTGTTTCCAAAGGCCTATCTGTTCCAGGGTGCAGGGAAGTGTGGTGTGAAACCCAACCTTGGCTGATCATGTGCCCCGGTCTAGGGCCTTGCTAACATGAGCTGCAACCAGAAAGCCAGCCCTGCAGTCAGCAGTCAGACAAGCACTGGAAACAGTGATGTCATTGGCTGCGAAGGGTCAAGAGTCACAGAGATGAAGGACATTTCTGCTATTAAGCCATTTGCCTCCGGGTATTCCCTCAAATGTCCCTACACAGCCCTAATGAGGGGGAAGAGCTGGAGTTGATAGCTGGTTCATCTCTGCCCCACACACAGTATGTCCTGCCTCAGTGTGAACACAAGAGTGTTCCCACTTACATGAGGCTCTCGGTTCTCCTTTCCATTTTAGTAAATCACCCAGGCTGCCTTCTAGGACATCTCAGATCCAACCTTCTCTGCCTTTCTTATGGTAAGAGGCCCCAAACCCTTTCTCTGGAAGCACACTCTGGTGTGAAATATAAAGCCATGTCAGGAGCCTTCCTTTGCTTTCCCTGGGGATATGCTCTCTGGTGACACTCTGTGGAGGCGTAAATGGGAGGGAAGGATCTTGACTTCCCTCCAGTCAGAAAAGTACTGTCATCTTTGGTAGGAGCAACAGTGCCCAGTGGGGCTGCTGTCCACTGGATGACACTGCTATTTGGTGGTGGTGGTGCTTGGGGGGTAGTAATTAGCCCAAACCTACACGTTACTGTCACCATGATCTCCCCAGACTAAAACACATGGGGCCCTGATGACAGTTTAAACAGGTCTTCTTCATTGAAGAGGCTAGTAATTAACCCAATTCCCTTATCATCTCTTCAAGGAAGTCTCTCTAGTTAGAGTAGTTCCCTCCTAACTCCCTGTTACTATCTATTTTTAATTTCCTTCATCAAGTGCATCTTAAAGTCTGGGTTTTCTCAAAAGCAGAACCTGAGGCAAGGACTTGGTTTTGTGGGTCATTTATCTGATAGTCGAACCCAGGAAGCAGAAGTAGGGAAGAGAGCACAGAGGAAAGCCAATATGAACATGTATTACCATGATCTGTGGTGTAGACGCCTGATTCCAGTCAGACTCCCAAGAAGACGAGACTTTAGAACACAGCCCAACACGATCCACCTTAAAGGTAGGAAGCCCAGAACATTTACCCACCAATTCTCAGTGCCCCCTGTTAGTTGAGGGTTGCCCCTGGAAGCATGAATTGTTCGCTGCTGCCTGATGCTGGCCAAGGGTCTCCTGAGAGGCATCTGAGAAAACCAAGAGGCAGAATGCAGAAGACACAGGAGGCAGACTAGAAGTAGTACACTGACAGCTCCAGGAAAGTCTGAGCTTACATGGAATTGTCCACCAAGGGTACAGGCTGCAATCAGAGGTAGGCCAAAGGGATAGGGCATGGACAGTAGAGGCATCTCCTACAGTGCTTGCTCTGAAACTCTCCTACTTATAAGATACCTACTCATTCAATGTCTCTCTCACTCCACTGAAGAACAGAGACCCCTACATAAGAGCAGAGACCTCCAAGTGCCCATAACAAAGCTTTATAAGAATTGGAAACTGACACTGCCCCACCCCCACACAAAGGTGGTTACACCGTCTCAGGCTTAGGAGTCAGCCAGAGGAGCTTGCCTGAAATCTGCCCACTCTGCCCCTCAGTCAAGCCCTGTTGTGCAAGGCAAAATCTGCCCAGCCACAAGGGAAGCCCTGAATATTTCCTCTGTCTTGTTGACTGCAGTACACACTGTACCTAGTATAGTAACTGCTACATAGTAGGTGTTCAATACATTTTGTTGGATGAAATAGTTCAAGTTTACTTGGCCAATCCATAATGAATTATAAGTTTTCTAACCTTTTCCACCCTTTGAACATCAGAAGTAGTTTTCTTCTCCAGATGTCTGGTGGTCACGTGGAACAGAATGTGTTTTCTGACCTCAGGATGTGCTGGTTCTCCCAGGGCTCAGGGGAAGGATGCAGTCTGCCATGATAGACTAAAATTCTATAGCCCTCCACTTCAGGCTGAAGTTAGTGTTTGCCTAAATAACCTGAACATAAACACCCTTCCCAAATACCCAGTCTTGCACACCTGTTTCCACCCCTTACCTGCTTCTAGTTCTAGAAATATATACCTCCTTCCACATTTACCAAACTTTGATCATATTTCTTGCAAAATCCTAGCTCAGGCTTTATGACTTAGGTGGCATTTAACCCTTCCTTTAACCCTCTGAGTTGTTTTATAATGATAACTCATATTAACTAACAGTGAATGGTTCACCCCCAACTCATAACACTGTTGCTTGTGAAAAAAGAATCTGGACTCTTTTCCTGACCACGGGATGGTTTTGTGGTCAGAATGAAAGTTGGATTTCATCTACCACAAAAGCAAAAGCCCCATATTCTCTATTTTTGTTTATGGCTTTTCCTTGAATTTTTTTAAACCTAAAAAGGAGGCAAGAGGAGCAGATAGTGTCCTGGTATCTGAGAGACATAGGAAATAGTTGCTAAGCATAGGCCATCACTAGGGCTCTCCTTGATGCACCCAGGTTTCTTGATCTCACAGATGCATATGTATACACATAATCTCACAAAGAAATCACCAGGAGTCAGAGTGTTTGATTATATACTATGAGCTGAATTTTGAGCCACAAATACAGGTAAAACTCTGGGTTGATGTTCTGACCCAGAATGATCATATGAGGTCCAGAACCAAATCTTTTAGATAAATTTATGCACGTTCTGCATGGAGCACTGGATGTTATACGCAAACAATGAATCATGGAACACTACATCAAAAACTAGTGATGTAATGTATGGTGATTAACATAGCATAATAAAAAAAATACAGGAAAAAAAAGACATGTGAAAGGCTATTTTTAGTTTTGTAAAAGACTTCTAGGTTATAAATACCCACCTCAGCCCAATTTTAGAAGATACTCATTTATAAAAAAAAAGAGTAGCTCAGTTTATAGTAGCTTAATGAATTCTGACCTAAGAAAGCAAAAAGGGTATTAGGTAGTGTTATGGGTTAAACTGTGTCTCCAAAAAAGATATGTTGAATCCCTATCCCCAGTATCTCAGAATGTGACCTTATTTGGAACTAGAGTCATTGAAGATGTAATTAGTAAAGA
>NC_138370.1:28083488-28089154 GCF_054177405.1 Leptonychotes weddellii
CGCCTGGGTGGCTCAGTCGTTAAGCGTCTGCCTTCGGCTCAGGTCATGATCCCAGGGTCCTGGGATCGAGCCCCGCATCGGGCTCCCTGCTCCGCGGGAAGCCTGTTTCTCCCTCTCCCTCTCCCCCTGCTTGTGATCCTGCTCTCACTGTGTCTCTCTCTGTCAAATAAATAAATAAAATCTTTAAAAAAAAAAAAAAGATGTAATTAGTAAAGATAAGGTCATACCAGAATAAGGTGGACCCTTAATTCAATATGACTGGCATGCCTATGAGAAAGGAGAACACCACATGAAAACGTAGATACACATGGGAAGAAGATGGCCACATGACAATGAAGGCAAAGGTTGGAATGATAAATCTACAAGTAAAGGATTGCTAAGAACTGCCAAAATCTAAGAGGCAAGGAAAGATTTTCCCATTAAAGCTACCAGAGAGAGCATGGCACTGCCAACATCTTGATTTCAGACTTCTAGCCTATAGAACTGTGAAGCAATACATTTCTGTTGTTTTCACCACCCAGTTTGTCGTACTTCGTTAGAGCACTAGGAAATGAATACAGGAAACAAACTAGGATGACAGCATAGGAAGTAGATCCCATTAGAGCTCTAGAAGTGTAAACATTGCCACCCCCCACTGCCCATGGTGTGTACTGAGCCCTGCTGCAGTGAGCAAAGAAGATCTTCTGGGAAATTCTGCTCAGTGGCCAGACATTTTGGCTACATTGCCAGTCTGCTTGTAACTGAAGAATATGGTTCTTTGGATATGAAGTAGGATTCCTGTGAAATTGGGAGATGCAGCCCTCCACCATCCTGAAGTTTTGCAAATCACTGGGGAAAATAAGATGTGGATTAGATGTCATTGGAACTTGGAAGAAGAAGGAGGAGGTGAAGGAGGTGAACGGGGCGGGGTGGAGGGTGGGCAGGGGAGAGGAGAGGAGATGGAGAGGGGAGGAAGAAGAAGAGCGGTACAAGGCAAGATTTCCAAAAAGAATCAAGGCTCTCATCTTCTTCATCCTCAACCTCCAATTTATCCCCAGATATGCATTTTTGAACCCATTAACTTTCTCCGTTCCCTTGACCCTAGCACTCATTCAGAGCCTCACACTTTCTCATCTTGATCACTGTTTATACAAGCCTCTTAACCCACCTGTATACAGTTATCAGAGTGAGCGTGACACTCCCTGCTCACAGCCCTTCCCTAGCTTCCTATCACCCATGGGGACTACACCAGGACCTCCAAAATCATACTTCAATCCATACTTTCTGTACAATCCTTAACCCCTCACTACAGAGTATCCTCAACTCCAGCCCAATCAATTATATACCTTGATTTTTCAGAAGTGTCTGTATTTTCTCCTACTAGAAATGTCCTTCCTCCTTTTTTACCTTATGAGCTTCTCATTCTTTTCAATCCAGCACAGATATCACCTCCTTTATAAAGACTTTCATTGGTCCTTACCCCAGCTGTAACAGAATGAATTTTTCCCTCTCCTGTGTTCCCATAGAACTTAAAAAATGACACCTACCACAATAAATTATTGTTATCTAGCCATGGAACAGTTTGCCCCATCAGTCTGTATGTTCCAAGAACACCTTATTTGACTACAGTATCCCAAGGCCTGGCATCATGGCTGAAATGTGGAAGGTTCTCAATAAATATTGTAAAAATGAAGGATGTGTGAATGAGAATGCCATACTCCAAGCACTATGGTTTACCCCCATTGTCCCCCAAACTGGTCAGATGTCCTCCATCTGGCGCCATTTCCCAACCCGTAAGGGAAATTCACCGGATTCTCAGATACTAGTACCTTCTCTTCTCCTGCATCTCTGCACTGGACTCTCAACAAGTTCAAGGTTGGCTTCAGTCTAGGAAAATAAATAGGCCTCCCCTTAGACAAAATAGAGCCAGCTAATTTATATGAGAAGTCGACTCCAGGTCCCCTGCCTCCTGGACTGAGCAGAGAGAGCAAGATGAAGAATTCCACCATGAGTTACTGCACTCAGCCTGGCCTCTTTCTAACATCGGGGCCTTCTGCTCCTGTGACAAAGTTTATGTTCTAAGTCATTAAGTTTTTCTGCCAAAACACAACGTGTTTCTTTTTAAAGGCCCTTGTTCCTGCTCAGAAATTTCTTAATCAGAAACAGTGACTAACTGTTCAACTCCAAATAAAGGAAATAAAATTAAATGTCCCAATTGCTTTTTGCTGATTTGGCCTTTGGTTTCATTTTATTATTTTCTTTACAAGACTTAGGCTTATGGAGGAACTCCCCAGTGCCCAACTCACAGTTCTGCTGTGGAGGGAGAGAGGTATAATGCCCAGTGTGACATTTGAGTTACAGTTTTTCTAAACCACATGCAAACCTTGATGAATAGAAATGTAAAGTTTCAACACTGAAAACCAGCGTTCCTGGCCTGGGGTTAGAAGACTTGTGTGGACCCCTGCCTGCAGAAGCATTGGGGCATTTCCAGAACCAAAGAGACAATGGTTCAGGAGGAAAGAAGAGCATTCTGCCAACTTCTACCTCTTCAATTGCATTTCGGCTCCCTTTCCTATTTATGAAAGGCCACTGCAGTTGGCATCCATGCTCCAACCATGGAAACACCTGGAATGTGGCCATTCAGGGACATTCTAGAGAAAAGTCCAGAAAAGAGGGAGAAGAGTCCAAAGAAGAAAAAAACTATAAGAATTGAAGGAACTGGGTAGAGACACTGAGAATCATTGATGTTAGAACCGGAGAACATCTATTTCATTGCATACCTTGTACAAATAAATAAAAATTAAAAATAAGATAAAAATTAAATTAAATTTAAAAATAAATAAATAAATAAAAATAAAAAGAGTGAGGCCTTGAGAGACCTGGACTCCCAAAAGGGGATAAAAATTGTTCCATGCCATCTTCATTCTACTGGATGAAAAAAGCATAAAGGAACAGGGTATGTCAAAGTTTAAAACTTAGCACAGTTCCTGGCACAAAGCACACTTGATAAAATAACATTAAATAATAGTTCACACAGGGGCTAAAATAACCTAATATTGGGGCGCCTGGGTGGCTCAGTCGTTAAGTGTCTGCCTTCGGCTCAGGTCATGATCCCAGGGTCCTGGGATCGAGCCCCGCATCGGGCTCCCTGTTCGGCGGGAAGCCTGCTTCTCCTCCCTCTCCCACTCCCCCTGCTTGTGTTCCCTCTCTCGCTGTGTCTCGCTCTGTCGAATAAATCAATAAAATCTTTAAAAAAAAAAAAAACTAATATTTACATTGTCCCTCAAGTAATTTCCCACAATGAGAGTCTGGATTTACTAACCTTATTTTGAAATTACTCCAAACTTACAGAAGTTGTGAGAATAGTACAAAGGATCTCCATATACCCCCTCAGCCATCAACTCATCAACTTTTTTAATGTTTGCCACATTGTGTTCTCTATCTACCTATATACACACACATATTATTTATTCCAAAACATTTGGAGTAGTTTTCTTTGGGCCTGTTTCCCCTGATTGCTTCAATGTGTATTTCATGAGAGCAAGGACATTCTCTAACAGTTATCAAATCCAGGAAATTTCACATTCGCACAACACTTTAATCTGTAGTTCATTTTCAAACATCAACGTTGTTTTAATAATGTCCTTTATGTCATTTTTCCCACATGAGACCCCACCAGGGTCATATCCTCTATTTGTCTTGCCTCCTTAGTCTACTCTAATCTGCATAGATCCTCAGCCTTTCTTTGTCCTTCATGAAACTGAGATGGTTGGAGAGTACAGCCCAGTGGTTTCTAGAAGCCCCCCCATTTTGGATTTACCTGATGCTCCCCCATGAGATTCAGGCCAGGCCCTTCTGGCTGGAGCACTGCATGAGAAGGGCTGTGTTCTTTTCAGTGCCTCTGGAGGCACACTAATTTTGCCCCTTCTTGATAATGTTGATTTTGATAAGTGACTTCTCTGCTGCAGAGTTACTAGTTTTCCTTTCGTAATTAGTAAGTAATTTGCGAGGAGCACTTTCAGAACATGTCAATATTCTGTTCTCCATCAATCCTCACAATGGATTTAGCAGCCAATAAATTGTTTGCCTTTTACTCACTGGGTTATAATCCATTGCTGACATTATTTGGTTTAGTGCTCAGGTTATCCCAGATTTGGCCAGAAGAACCCCTTCAGGCTCTCCTTTATCCTGTTGGCATGTGCCCCCCACCTTTTTTAACTTACGTTCTTTTTAAATTTTTGGCAATACAGGATGCTGTAGGATCCTTTGTGTCTTTTCTGCCTTGTTCCTGAAATCAGCCTTGATCTGGAGGTCCCTGGTCCCTTTGAGTGAGGAATGGTATTTAAAAATCAAGACCTAGATGTCAGGTACGGTCATTGCTATCGGAATGTCATTGGTTAAAGGTCCTATCAGCAGAGCGAGCCAATAATATATATTTCTGAAATTATCTGCTTATACTAGTACCTCCAATCCAAACCAATTCTTTGTGGGTATTTCTGTATTTCTCGCCTTTGCCTATTTCTTATTTGTAGCTCTCTGTTTCACAGTGAGAATCCTGGCTCACAAAATAAGCAAACAAAAATTATATATATTAATTTGCTTAGTCCTATAATATACATAAAAAAATAGTTTTTTAAACTAATGCTACATGCATAATAGTTTTTTATGCACTACCATAAAAAAAATGAGAAAAGTTCAAGAGATGTTTGCATGTTTTTCTTTAGATGAAGATATAGTCAAAGCACTGTTCAAAAGTTACTTAAACTAGCTTTTATCCCTCCCTTTTGTGTGGTTATATTATTCCATTGAAATAACGTAGGGTCTCTTTATTTCTCTTTCTAAACAGTTTTAAGGCTTTTCCTCCATCCTCACTGGCTTACTTTCATTTTTTTTTTAATTTGTAGAAAAATAATATGATTCCCCTAGTCAAAACCATATGCAAATGTATACCCCAAAAAGTGTTCCCTCCCCTATCCCATCTGCCTTATTTTCCTCCACCTTTATTCTATGTAGGGAACCAACTTCATTAGTCTCCGGTTTATACTTTCTGAATATTCTTTTTCCAAAATAAATTGGCAAAATGTGAATTATTTCAAAATAAAAAATAAAAAGATCTGCATATGTTTTCTTATTTCTCCTTCCTTGACACAAAGTAGCATATAATATACATATTCTTTTTTTGTTAACATATAATGTATTATTTGTTTCAGGGGTACAGATCTGTGATTCATCAGTCTTACACAATTCACAGCGCTCACCATAGTACTTACCCTCCCCAATGTCCATCACCCAGCCACTCCATCCCTCCTACCCCCCTCCACTCCAGCAACCCTGTTTGTTTCATAAGATTAAGAGTCTCTTATGGTTTGTCTCCCTCTCTGGTTTCGTCTTGTTACATTTTTCCCTCCCTTCCCCTGTGATCCTGTCTTGTTTCTCAAACTCCTCATATCAGTGAGATCATATGATACTTATCTTTCTCTGGTTGACTTATTTCGCTTAGCTTAATATCCTCTAGTTCCAGCCACATCATATATATATATATATATATATATATATGTATCAATCAATCACATCTTCTTTATCCATTCATCTGTTGATGGACATCTAGGCTCTTTCCATAGTTTGGCTATTGTGGACATTGCTGCTATAAACATTGGGGTGCATGTGCCCCTTTGGATCACTACATT
>NC_138370.1:28089254-28099624 GCF_054177405.1 Leptonychotes weddellii
CAACATCTGTCATTTCCTGACTTGTTAATTTTAGCCATTCTGACTGGTGTGAGGTGGTATCTCATTGAGGTTTTGATTTGGATTTCCCTGATGCCAAGCGATGTTGAGCACTTTTTCATGTGTCTATTGGCCATTTGGATGTCTTCTTTGGAAAAATGTCTGTTCATGTCTTCTGCCCATTTCTTGATTGGATTCTTTGTTCTTTGGGTGTTGAGTTTGAGAAGTTCTTTATAGATTTTGGATACTAGCCCTTTATCTGATATGTCACTTGCAAATATCTTCTCCCATTCTGTCGGTTGTCTTGGTTTTGTTGACTGTTTCCTTGGCTGTGCAGAAGCTTTTTATCTTGATGAAGTCCCAATAGTTCATTTTTGCCCTTGCTTTCCTTGCCTTTGGCAATGTTTCTAGGAAGAAGTTGCTGCGGCTAAGGTTGAACAGGTTGCTGCCTGTGTTCTCCTCAAGGATTTTGATGGATTCCTGTCTCACATTTAGGTCTTTCCTCCATTTTGAGTCTATTTTTGTATGTGGTATAAGGAAATGATCCAGTTTCATTCTTCTGCATGTGGCTGTCCAATTTTCCCAACACCATTTGTTGAAGGGACTGTCTTTTTTCCATTGGACATTCTTTCCTCCTTTGTCAAAGATTAGTTGACCATAGAGTTGAGGGTCCATTTCTGCACTCTCTATTCTGTCCCATTGATCTAGGGATACACATTTTTTGTACTTTCTTTTTCCACTTAATATATTTAAATTCATTTCATATTAAATCACAGAAGTCTTCCTAATTCTTTTTACAGCTCCTTAGTCCTCCCATGAGTACATATAGCAGTTTGTTCAACCAATTTTCTATATTTGGGCTCTTAGGTAATTTCCAATATTTTGCAGTTGTGAACAACACTGCCATGATTAACCTTATGAATATATTTTTGTATCATTGGAAATATATCTGCAGGGTAAATTGTTTGGTCAAAGGGTAAGTACATATGTAGTATTGTTGATAACCTTAAAGAGGTTACACCATCTCAGTACTCACCAACAATGTGTGTGAGTGTTGTTTTTCCCACAGCCTCACCAACAGAGTGTGCCTGAGAGTTGAGAAAATGTCCGTATTTCACTATAGTCTTATAAGTGAGGTTGAACATCTTTTCCTATTTTTGATCTGTGTGTGTGTGTGTGTGTGTGTGTGTGAATTGTCTTTTTAAGTCTTAATCTTTTTTTATAAAATTTTTGGTCATTTTCCCCTTAATGTTAGGACTTGTTTGTACATTAACCCATTATTTGTTGTCTATTTCCAGTATTTTCTACCAGTTTGTTACATGTCTTTTGACTGTGCTCATGGTGTTTTCTGTCATATATTTTTTGAGGTAGGCAAATTTATCAATTTTTTTGTGCATCTTGACCTTGAATTGTAGTTACCAAGCCATTTCCTACACCCAAATGAAAGTAGAATCCATCCATTTAAAAATTCTTATGTAATTTCATTTTTATGTTTACATCTCTAATCCATTTGAAGTTTTTGTAATGTATGGTGTGTCTAAATGGCTATCCAGTTATCCTGAATTAGTTATTAAAAAGTCCATATTAGCTTCAATGATTTCATATGCCCCCACCTTGATCACATACTAAATTTCCAGATGTACTTGGGTTTATTTTTTGACTTTCTGTTCCATTCCATTTTGCCTTACATCATGTGCTAGTACCACACTACCACACTAAGTACCACACAGAGACTTTATAGCATCTTTTCATATCCAGAGGGCCTGTCCTCCTCATGGATCTCCTTCTGTTGTTTTTTAGACGTTCTTACATGCTTATTTCCTGTAAAAATGTTAGTAACAACTTCAATAGTGCCAGAGAAACAATGTATTGATATTTTTATTGGGAGAAATATTATCTTGATGATGTGGAGATATTCTATCCAAAAACAAGAGATATTTTTCCATTTGTTTAAGTCTAGAAGTCTGAATCATGTGTGTGTGTGTGTGTGCCTACATTTTTCCTCTATTTTTTTAATACTTTTCACCCTAAAATAAAATCACACAAAGCAAATGTAAAGCTTAGGGAATTATAGAGCAAACAGCCTTGTAAGCAGATCAAGAAATAAAACTTTGCCACACCAAAAACTCTCCATGTGCTCCCTCAGTCACCGTTCCCTCCCTCTCTCCAAAAGTAGCCATATCCATAATTGTATAGCAATCATGTCCCTGCTTTTCTTTATATTTAAACACCAGGTGTACATCCTTAGATGCTAAGGTTTAATCTTGTTGATGAAAAAAATGTTTGCTATGTGCCTTAAGTCTCATTTAATCTGCAGATTTCTCCTCTAGACCTTTCTCTTCTGGGCAGTTCATCTGCTGAAGGTCCTGGACTATCAGACCTGTAAAGTTGTCATCGTCTGGGTGTTCCCAATTGCAAACTCAAGAAGTTTGTTCCTCCTGGAAATTTGCATTTCCTGAAAAATTGCAGCTGGGACCAGAGGATGGATTAGGCTCAGCTTTGATCCCCGTGGTAAGATTATTGGTGGTATTGCATTATTTTATCAAAGAACAGAGAATGTCAAAGATTTCATCTTTTTTGATATTAGCAACCACTGATGCTCAATGCCTTCAGTCTTTTTTTTTTTTCAGTTCTTTTGATTGTGTGAAACCCCTTCTCTAATATCTTCTTAGAATATACAGATGTGGGTTTTACATCTTCTATAAGAATCAGAAGTCAGCTCTGCTCCCTCCCCTTTACCTTTACCCTCATCCCTATTACCATCCACATGTGATACCACAGAAATCACTCCAACATACTTGCTGGTAGGAAATTCACACTGCCTATAACACCTCTTAGCAGAGGAAAGAGTTGCATAGCCAATGTCCCAGAGAGCAGCCATCCTCAATGAGTTCTGGATATTAGGGAAGCCTAGGGACCTGGAGTAAGTAAATAGTTTTGGTTTGCTTATTTGTTTTAATTTATTAACATTTATTGAAATACAGAAGAATGCTTGGTTCTGAGGAGAGAATCAGCACTAGGTGTACTGCTCCAAAGCATATTACAGAGCTGAAAATTTCCTTAGATACAAGCTGCTACCAACACCTGTTTGACCCAGAAGCAATCGTATCTAATGGTGACTTCTCTAAGGTCACAACCAGAACTAGAACCCAGTCCCCTCTTGCCTACCTCATTCTACTACATAGGAACACTGTCTCAGTTGGCAAATCTTCCTTTCTTCCCTCCTTCCTCACCAAGTGTAGAAAACCAGGCTACACAAGGTCTTATAGCCCCTGGGAAGTACTCTTAGGGCAGCTTTTCAAGTAGAAGTTTTCATTACTCATTATTATTTTTTTAAATTAGGCACCTGCTATGTACCAGGCACCTTGCCTAGCTATGGCTACACATAATGAACACACATAGTCCTTCCTTCATGGGGTTTCTTATAATCCACTGAGGGAGAGGAACAATAAGTAAGTGGTTGCATAAATAAACATAATTACAGATGGTACTAAATGCCATGTAGAAAAATAAAAGAGTGCTATAAAAAATAATAATAACAGAAGGAGCTCCTTTAGAATGGGCACAGGCCTCTCTGAAGGGTTGGTCATTTATACTCTTCATGAAAGATGCAATGGCACATGGCAGCCATAGGCACCTTCCTCTACCTTAATGTCATTCCTTGATTTCTTTAATGAACTTGTATTAGTATGTTCTTATTCTTATGCACAAATTACTTAGGTGCTAAGGATATACCAAGTTGAAATGGAATGGTCCTTGTCCTAATAAAACCTGTGGGAGGAAAAGATGGTGGATGAGTAGGGGACCCTATCCCAACCAGTCCCCAGAATTGAGCTGGATATCTACTCTGAACACCCATGAAATGTAAGAAGATGTAAGAAGGTAGATCTCAATGTAAGAAGATAGATCTGGATTGCTACAAGCAGAATATCACAAGGGGTTGGTTTTGAGGTACAAAGTGGGGAGCCGTGATTCTCTGGGCACATAGTGGAAGATAAATGGAAGTGGGGTGGGAGCTGTGGGGATCCTACACTGCCGGTGAGTGATAACTTCCTGCGCTGGGGACCGGGCACAGACTAGGGGACCAGGCACAGACTAGCAGACTGGTAGTGGTGCAGAAAGGATTTTAGGGCAGCCCCCCTGACTGAAACCAGGAGACGCAGGGCCACTCTTGTGACCTGGCGGTGGCTGGTGGTTTTAGATGCACAAAGGGCAGAGACGTGCCCCAACCTGGAGGTGAGGACTGGGAGCCCTGCTAAGGGGTGCACAACCCAGGATGCTGCAGTTTATAGCAGCACAGACAGAAACAGAGATAGTATGGCCTGGAGACCTCACTGAAGAACAGACTGCAATCTCTCCCTTCTAAGGCAGAAGGTTGGAAATGATCTCTTCTGTTCTGACTCTCGGAAGAGATGCAGAAACCTACCAGGGAAAGCCGCAAGAGAACAAAAGCCCCCAAAAACCGGTTTTCACTGAGCCCATCCCCACCAAAGGGGGCAGGGCAACTCTACCCAAACAGGGTTGCCTGAGTAACAGCACGGCAGGGCCCTCCCCCAGAAGACAGGCTGGGAGAACAAGAGGCCAACAACCCTAAGATCCCTATAAAACAGGTGCATCTTGCTTGAGTTGTGGTCAATAATTTGGACTCTGTACATTCCCTCAACCATGCCTCAACAGAATGACTAGGAAGAGGAACCCCCAAAATAGGAAAGACTCAGAGACTGTGACTTCTGCCACAGATTTACAAATGGATACAGATATAACCAAGATGTCGGAAATGGAATTCAGGGTAGCAATTGTGAAGACAATAGCTAGAATGGAGAAATCAATTAATGGCAACATAGAGTTTCTAAGGACAGAAATGAAAGCTGAACTGGCAGAACTTAAAAATGCTATCAATGGGATCCAATCTAATCTAGATAATCTAACAGCTAGGGTAAGTGAGTCAGAAGAACAAATTAGTGATCTAGAAGATCAATTAATAGACAAGAAGGAAAAGGAGGAGGCCAGGGAAAAACAACTCAAAATCCATGAAAATAGAATCAGAGAAATAAGTGACACCATGAAACTTTCCAATGTCAGAATTATTGGGATCCCTGAAGGGGTGGGGAGAGAGAGAGAGGACTAGAATATATATTTGAGCAAATCGTACCTGAGAACTTCCCTAATCTAGAGAATGAAATATACATTCATGTCCTAGAGGCAGAGAGGACTCCTCCCAAGATCAAGGAAAACAGGCCAACACCCCGGCATGTAATAGTAAAACTCGCAAATCTTAGAACCAAGGAAACCATCTTAAGGGCAATTAGGGGGAAGAGATTCCTTATGTACAGAGGGAGGAACATGAGAATAACATCAGACCTATCCACAGAGACCTGGCAAGCCATAAAGGGCTGGCAAGACATATTCAGGTACTACACAAGAAGAACATGCAGCCAAGAACACTTTATCCGGCAAGGCTGTCATTTAGAATGGACGGAGAGATGCAGAACTTCCAAGACTGGCAGAAACTGAAAGAACATGTGACCACTAAGCCGGCCCTGCAAGAAATATTAAGGGGGTTCTATAAAAGGAGAAAGACCTCAAGAGTGATATACAACAGAAATTTACAGAGACAATCTATAGAAACAAGGTCTTCACAGGCAACATGATGACAATAAATTCATATCTTTCAATAATCACTCTTATTGTGAACAGCCTAAATGCTCCCATAAAACGGCACAGGGTTGCAGATTGGATAAAAAGAGAGGACCCATCCATATGCTGTCTACAAGAGACTCATTTTGAACCTAAAGATACATCAGACTGAAAGTGAAGGGATGGAGATCCATCTTCCATGCCAATGGACCTCAAAAGAAAGCTGGGGTAGCAATTCTCATATCAGACAAATTAGATTTTAAGCTAAAGACTGTAGTTAGAGACACAGAAGGACACTATATCATTCTTAAAGGGTCTATCCAACAAGAAGATCTAACAATTGTAAATATCTACACCCCCAGCATGGGAGCAGCCATCTACATAAGCCAACTGTTAACCAAAATAAAGAGTCATATTGATAACAATATGTTAATTGTAGGAGACCACAATACTCCACTCTCAGCAATAGACAGATCATCTAGGCAGAAAATCAACAAAGAAACAAGAGCTTTGAATGACACACTGGACCAGATGGACCTCATAGATATATACAGAACAGGAAGAAATTGACAACCTGAATAGGCCAATAACCAGTAACGAGATTGAAGCAGTGATCAAAAACCTCCCAAAAAACAAGAGTCCAGGACCTGATGGATTCCCTGGGGAATTCTACCAAACATTCAAAGAAGAAATAATACCTACTCTCCTGAAGCTGTTTCAAAAAATAGAAACAGAAGGAAAGCTTCCAGACTCATTCTATGAGGCCAGCATTACCTTAATCCCCAAACCAGGCAAAGGCCCCATCAAAAAGGAGAATTTCAGACCGATATCTCTGATGAATATGGATTCCAAAATCCTCAACAAAATCCTAGCTAATAAGATCCAACAATACATTAAAAGGATCATCCACCACGACCAAGTGGGATTTATCTCTGGGATGCAAGAGTGGTTCAACATTCGCAAATCAATCAAAGTGATAGATCACATTAATAAGAGGAGGGAGAAGAACCATATGGTCGTCTCAATTGATGTAGAAAAAGCATTTGACAAAATACAACATCCTTTCCTGATTAAAACTCTTCAGAGTATAGGGATAGAGGGAACATTCCTCAAGTTCATAAAATCCATCTATGAAAAAACCCACAGCGAATATCATCCTCAATGGGGAAAAGCTGAGAGCCTTTCCCTTAAGATCAGGAACACAACAAGGATGCCCACGCTTGCCACTATTATTCAACATAGTACTAGAAGTCCTAGCAACAGCAATGAGACAACAAAAAGAAATAAAAAGTGTTCAAATTGGCAAAGAAGAAGTAAAACTCTCTCTCTTCGCAGAAGACATGATACTTTATGTGGAAAATCCAAAAGACTCTACCCCCAAATTACTAGAACTCATACAGCAATTCAGTAATGTGGCAGAATACAAAATCAATGCACAGAAATCAGTTGCTTTCTTATACACTAACAATGTAACTAGAAAGAGAAATTAGAGAAACTATTCCATTTACAACAGCACCCAAAACCATAAGATACCTCAGAATAAACCTAACCAAAGAAGTAAAGTATCTATACTCTAGGAACTACAGAACACTCATGAGAGAAATTGAAGAAGACACAAAAAGATGGGAAAACCTTCCATGCTCATGGATCGGAAGAATAAACATTGTTAAAATGTCTATGCTAGGGCGCCTGGGTGGCTCAGTTGGTTAGGCAACTGCCTTCGGCTTGGGTCATGATCCTGGAGTCCTGGGATCGAGTCCCACATCGGGCTTCCAGCTCAGCGGCGAGCCTGCTTCTCCCTCTGACCTTCTCCCCTCTCATGCTGTTTCTCTCTCTCTTGCTCTCTAATACATAAATAAATAAAATCTTTAAAAAAAATGTCTATGCTTCCCAAAGCAATCTATACCTTCAATGCCATCCTGATCAAAATCCCAGTGATATTTTTCAAAGTGTTGGAACAATCCTAAAATTTGTATGGAATCAGAAAAACCCCGAATTGGCAAGGAAATGTTGAAAAAGAAAAACAAAGCTGGGGGCATCACGTTGCCTGATTTCAAGCTATATTACAAAGCAGTGATCACCAAGACAGCATGGTACTGGTACAAAAACAGACATATAGACCAATGGAACAGAAGAGAGAGCCCAGATATGGACCCTCAACTCTATGGTCAAATAATCTTCAACAAAGCAGGAAAAAATACGCAAGGGAAAAAAAGACAGTCTCTTCAATAAATAGTGCTAGGAAAATTGGACAGCTACATACAGAAGAATGAAACTCGGCCATTCTCGCCCCCACTGCCACTGCAGTGACCTAAAAACAGCAAGAATGGGTCCTGGTAACTAGAGAGAGACAGAGTTGCCACCTCCACAGGCTCACATCTTGCCTGTGAGTCATTCATCTTCCAAACGCTACCAGAAATCCCTTTGCCCCCTCCCTGTTCTTCCCTGGGGCCTTACCAAGTAGACCAGATCTGCCCATGGGTCTTGGTGAGTATGAGCCCTCTCTAAACTCAAAATGGATGAAAGACCTCAATGTGAGGCAGGAATCCATCAAAATCCTAGAGGAGAACATAGGCAGTAACCTCTTTGACATCACCCACAGCAACTTCTTTCAAGATACATCTCCAAAGGCTAGTGAAACAAAAGCAAAAATGAACTATTGGGACATCATCAATATAAAAAGCTTCTGCACAGCAAAGGAAACAGTCAACAAAACAAAGAGGCAACCCGCAGAGTGGGAGAAGATATTTGCAAATGACACTACAGACAAAGCGCTGATTTCCAAGGTCTATAAAGAACTTCTCAAACTCAACACCCAAAAAACAAATAATCAAGTCAAAAAATGGGCAGAAGACATGAACAGATACTTCTCCAAAGAAGACATACAAATGGCTAACAGACACATGAAAAAATGTTCAACATCATTAGCCACCATAGAAATTCAAATCAAAACCACATTGAGATACCACCTTATACCAGTTAGAATGGCAAAAATGGACAGGGAAGAAACAACAAATGTTGGAGAGGTTGTGGAGAAAGGGGAACCCTCTTACACTGTTGGTGGGAATGCAAGTTGGTACAGCCACTTTGGAAAACAGTGTGGAGGTTCGTCAAAAAATTAAAAATAGGGCTACCCTATGACCTAGCAATTGCACTACTGGGTATTTACCCCAAAGACACAGATGTAGTGAAAAGAAGGGCCATATGCACCCCAATGTTCATAGCAGCAATGTCGGCAATAGCCAAACTGTGGAAAGAGCCAAGATGTCCTTCAACAGACGAATGGATAAAGAAGATGTGGTCCATATATACAATGGAATATTACTCAGCCATCAGAAAGGATGAATACGCAACTTTCACATCAACATGGATGGGACTGGAGGAGATTATGCTAAGTGAAATAAGTCAAGCAGAGAAAGTCAATTATCATATGGTTTCACTTATTTGTGGAACATAGGGAATATCATGGAGGACATTAGGAGAAGGAAGGGAAAAATGAAGGGGGGGGTGAAATCGGAGGGGGAGACAAATCATGAGAGACTATGGACTCCAAGAAACAAACTGAGGGTTTTAGAGGGGAGCGTGGTGGGGGGATTGGTTAGCCTGGTGATGGGTATTAAGGAGGGCACCTACTGCATGGAGCACTGGGTGTTATATGAAAACAATGAATCATGAATCACTACATCAAAAACTAATGATGTATTGTATGGTGACTAACATAACATTAAAATAAAATAAAATAAAATAAAATAAAATAAAATAAAATAAAATAAAATAATAAAATAAAATAAAAAAAAAATAAAACCTGTGGAGGGGTGCCTGGCTGGCTCAGTTAAGTGTCTGCCATCAGCTCAGGTCATGATCCCAGAGTCCTGGGATCGAGGCCCTCATCGGGCTCCCTGCTTGGAGGGAAGCCTGCTTCTCCCTCTCCCACTCCCCCTGCTTGTGTTCCCTCTCTCGCTGTGTCTCTCTCTGTCAAATAAATAAATAAAATCTTAAAAAAAAAAAAACCTGTGGACTGGCAGAGGAAAAACATAAATGGAGAGTTAACAAAAAAGAGTAAATACAAACAAAGAAGGAGAACGGCTGAAGTGTGGCTGAGTTTGGGGATGACCAGCTTCAGGATTCCAGATTAGTGTTGTGGGGGCAAGGAGATGTTTTAAATTCAATTCTAGTAACATCAATGGTAAACAAATTAATAAAACAAAAAGCCATTAAGCTGTAGGGACAACAAATGGTCCAATCAGAAATCTCATCTCACAACATAAGTGATAACAGAGGATCCAAGTGCTACATGTTAGTTCATTTAGTTAGGTACAAGAAGGGTCATTTACTCCAAAGTCCAAGAAAAAGCTGATGGAACGGAGACCAGGCAAAGCAGAATGTTCTGGTCCAACAAGCCACTCCTGATACAGGGATGGATACAATCTGGTCTACGCTAGCCTACACGCTTTCTTTCCTTCTCCATCTTTGAGTTCAGACTGGTTCTGGAAAAATATCTTACTACCTATTGAAAAGAACTGCAGTGACCTAAAAACAGTAAGAATGGGTCCTGGTAACTAGAGAGAGACAGAGTTGCCACCTCCACAGGCTCACATCTTGCCTGTGAGTCATTCATCTTCCAAACGCTACCAGAAATCCCTTTGCCCCCTCCCTGTTCTTCCCTGGGGCCTTACCAAGTAGACCAGATCTGCCCATGGGTCTTGGTGAGTATGAGCCCTCTCTTTTCTTCCATT
>NC_138370.1:28100124-28118431 GCF_054177405.1 Leptonychotes weddellii
CTGGTGGTGGGTATTGAGGAGGGCACATTCTGCATGGAGCACTGGATGTTATGCACAAACAATGAATCATGGCACACTACATCTAAAACTAATGATGTAATGTATGGGGATTAACATAAGAATAAAAAAAAAAACTTAAGATGATGAGATGAGAAGAAAATACAAACTGACCTCCCTCCACCCTTATAAATAAATTGGGCAGTTTTCTTTCATTGTCTATTTTTTGAAAAGTTAGATAAAATTATTTGTCTTTTAGAAGTAGTAAAATTCATAAAGAAAGTAATCTAGGCCTAGAAATATATTTAATTACATATTTATTTTATATATAAATATGCATATACATGCATATACATATATGTATATACATATGCGCATATACATGTGTGTGCATGTGTATATGCATATACATGTATATACATATACATGTTGCGTGTTGCATATATGTACATATATGTATATGCATATGTATATACATGCATATACATATACATATGTATATACATATATATGTGAGGAAATAATGGAAATTATTTCAATTTTGAAGTACCTATTTTGTCATATTTTAATTTATATTTTACCAATTTTATATTCTTTTCCAAACATTTTTCATCTTACCTTAGTTTGTAATATATTGACTTACGGTTGCTTAAAATTTTCTTCTAACATTAAAAAAACTGATTTTACTTGTATCTCTTGCTTATATCGTGTGTGTTTGCATCTTCTCTATTTTTCTTGATCACTCTTGTTAGAGATTCATCTACTTTGTTAACCTTTTCCTGGCTCAGTAATGGTACCATCATCCAATTAGCTACTCATGCTGGAGTCCTCGGCACCATCCCGGCCTCATCTCAGACCTCACATGGGTCCATCTACAAATTATTTGAGATGAGATAGAGCCTGTATCTGACTTCTCCTTACTGCCTCCCTTCACTGCCCTAGACAGGCCTCCCCTAGAGCACTGTAACCCCCTTCCACAGGATCTAACCCCAAGCTCCCTCTGTGAGCCCACCTTGTGCCCCCCCTTACCCCCTTCTGGCCACCCTGACCTCCCTGCAACTCCTCCAACAAGCCAGCAGTTCTCTCTCTTAGAGCCTTTGCCGTGGAGGCTCTTCTCTCAGAGAGTAAAATTGGGATTTGGTATTTTAAACCTCAAATTCCATAGTACGCCCCATCTTCCATCTGTCTCAGGCAACTAGTTCAGCTCCTACTTCACAATGAAAATAGAAGTCAAAATAGTCATGATCTAACATGGAGTAGGACAGGGAAAATCCTAAAAGGTGCCACAGCCAGTTGTTGAAGATGGGCAGCTGGTTGTGGGGAGAGATACAGACACATGCTCAGGATGGGCACCGCTGGTGGGTAGGAGGGTGAGCACAGCAAACGTCGCCACTCTCTGTCTTCTCTAAGAGTCTCGTGGTCTGGCAGCCATGATGGTTTTCTGGCTTTCATGATGCTTTCATGATGCTTCTCTGGCTTTCATGATGCTTTCATGATGCTTCTCTGGCTTTCATGATGCTTCTCTCAAAAACGCTTTACCTGGTAAAAGGCACCAACCATGTATGGAGAATGTGCTCTTGGAGCAACTGCTCTCCCTGTCCTCTCCCTTCCCCAGCTAAGACCGCAGCCCAGCCACCCCCTACCCTCCACCCCCACACACGCCTGACATAAAGAAATCAATCATGCCTGACATAAAGCAATCCCACCTGGGCATAGATCTTCCCCACTTCTGCTCTTTCCCTAAGGAAGTTCACCTCTGTGCTCCTCACTGTCACCCCCAACAACTCTCCCCATAGGCCCTTTCTCTCGTCCCCATTAAACAAGGTCAAGTTAGATGTAGCTTAAGAATGAAAATAGCTCCTTCGTCCCTGTAGCTTCTACCTTCTCTCCCTCCACCCTCTTCACAGCCAGGATTCTCAAAAGAGGTATCTCACTCCTTGTCTGTACCTCTTCACCTTTGTCTCACTCCCCCCAGCTACCCTGGTCAGGCTTCCCTTCACACTCCATCTAACTAGCTCCTGCCCAAATCCCAACCACCTTCATTTTCCTGTGTTCTTAGCAACATTTGACATAACCAACCCTGCCCTCTTTCCTGAGATGCACCGCCCCAACCTGGCCCTTTCTTCAGCAGCCAAGGATAGTATCTTTCAGAAGAGACTTTACTGCTCTCACCCCCTATTAAACCTTGGATGTTTCTCTTCCTTTGGATTCCATGACTCCTTTCTCGGCTTTCTTCTTACCTCTCAGACTTGTTTATAGTCTCCTCCTCTTCAGCCTACCTTTAGTGACATCGCTTAAATGTAAATGTTCTTCCAAGTTCTGGGATCAATCTTCTCCTCTGTAAAATCTCCGTGAGTAATCCCATCTTGGCTCCAGAGTCATCTATATGATGATGTCTTCTCAGAGTGGGGGGAGGGGGAGAAGAGAGAAAGAGGTCTCACCCAGACCTTCCTTCTGACTTGCAAACTCTTTCCTGATAGGGGGCTAACAGGTACTTCAAACTCAACATATTAGCTTCTGCATCCCACCAACAACCCAAGCCTGGTCCCTCTGATTATATCTCAGCGAGCAACACCACCATTCCACCCAGTGGCCCAAATAAAGCTGGGAACCTCTGCTTGGCTCCTTATCTTCCTTTTCCTCCTCTTCCCTTGCCACCTACCATTAGTGACCTTAGTATTTCTGAAATAAATGGTTTCCTTTTGGTCCCTAGTGATTTTACCTCTGTTTTGTCTCTCTAGTCTTTACCATTGCAGCACCTTTGTCTACTTTCTGCTTTTGGTTTATATTTTTAAAATTCATTCACCACATTGTGGCCATGCTGATCTTTAAAATATTTTTTTTGATTACATAAGTCATATATATTGATTGCAGAAAATCTTAAAACCACAGAAAACCTTGAGATGAAAACTAAAATGGCCCATAATTCTACTTTCTAGAGGTAATCACTGTTAACATTTCACAGTTTATGTACATGTGCATATATATGTATGTTGCACACTTTAAAACAAAATTGAATTCATATATTACACATATTTTGATACTACTCTTCTCCATGAAATAACATAAAACTTTTGCATGTTAAGTACTTTTTATTTTGCCAGTTTCATAGGTAAAATAAAATAAAATTATTTCAATTTCCATTTTCTTGGTGACAAGTTAATTTAAACATAATTTCACAAGTTTATTAGTTATTTGAATATGCTTTCTTTAATGACTACTTCATGGCACTTACATATTTTGCTTTTGATGTTTATTTACTATTGATTTCTTTGTGTATAAAAGTTGCTATGGATATTACGCACATCTCAAATATTTTCCAAGAATTATAACCTTCCTTTTAATTTTATATATTACATTTTAGAAAATTTCTAAATTTAATGTGATGATATCTGTTAACCTTTTCCCTTATAGTTTTTCCCTTGCTTTAATGTTTTAGTATCACTCCTTAATGTTCCCCAAATTTCTATTGAAATTTTTATTGTAATTACATTAAGGTTATAAATTAATATTCTTTCTATCAGTTGAGGAACATGTCATGTATCCTTACTAATTAAAGTCATCTTTCATATCTTTCAGTAGCTATGAACTTTTCTTCATGTAAATTTTCTGTTTGGTTATTCCCCAGAAATTGAATATACATACTCCTGATGCTATATGAATGGGATTTTTATTAAGATATTTTCTAATATGTTGTTAGTGTAGAGTAAATGTATGAATGATTGTATATTTATTTAATAACTAGTAATCTTATTAAACACGCTAATGCTAACAGATTTCCAAATCCTTCTTGCAGATTTTCCAGGTTATGAAGAATATAATCTATTTATTACATCATTTTTCTTCTCTTTCCAATATTTTAGCTTCATATTTTCTTGTCCTATTTCTGGGACTCTCAGAATACTATTAAATGATAATGCTGGGAGCCAGTATGTTTCATTGTCCTAGACTTATACCAGATAGTCCATAATGTTTTATTATTTAAATATAATTATGGCTTTTTATTTAGTATACCTGTCATTCATCATGTTAAAGTACTTCATACATCAAGTGTAGTAAGAATTGTGTTTGTAATTAATCAGGAATGAAAATTAAATTATAAAATCTTTTAGGGCATCCTAAAATATTTAAAATAGATTAATGCCAATGTATCTTTGCATCTCTAAAATAATCCTTTCTTAGCCATCCATAATCATCCTTCAGCATTCTGTTGGATACAATTTGCTCATATTTGAAGGATTTTTGCACTTATACTCCAAAATAAGATTGACCTATGGCTTTTATATCTAAAGTATTGACTGTCATGTTGGGTTCAACGTTATGACAGCTGGTCAACTGAGAAGATTTCCCTCTTTTCCTGTGCTCCTGAAATGGGCTTAAATAGTGTAAGAAGTATTTCCTCCTTGGATATTTTCTCATAAAATACTTTGGGGAGATAACTCTTTTATTGATTTTTCAAGTGCATCCATACTTATTGGTTACTTTCTAAATAGTCTGTAATTGTAGGTTCTATTTGCTTTTTACTTAATTCTAAACAAAAGTTGTTTTTCTTTTTTCTTTTAATGTCCAAGTGACTGATTGTTTATGTATATACTTTTATTAGAATTTTTATTTTTGCATCATGATCAGACAGTGGGGCCTGTAAAATTTCTAGTCTTTGAAATTTATTGAAGATTTCTCTATAGCCAGGAGTAGGATTAATTTTCATAAACATAGCATGGATGTTTCAAAAGAAGATGTATTTCTATTTAGAGAGTACATGATTCTGTATACATTAGGAGATGTGATATATGTTTCATTAGATCCAATGTCATTATTTACTCAAGTTTTGTTGAACGTGCATGCTGGATCGTAGGCAACACCCTTTCTAGTACCTGGCACAGCTATGTGTTTTTCCTATTTTTTTGAAAAAATTGGATTGGTCATTTTCACAGGATTCTGGGAGGCAGAATTAGATATCCATAATCACAATTCCATTTTACCCAGAAGTTCCCAGGTAAATCTTTCTGAAATATAAATATCATAACACCTTTTTATCTAAATATTTTTTTTAAATATTCCTTTTCCACTCTCCACTCCCCATCCCCTGTTGTCCTTGGGATAAAGCACAGACTCCAGAAATTGACCAATAAAACCCTTTAAGTTCTGCATCTTGCTTGCCTCTCCCTTCTCCTATAATCAGTTCATCAGTCCTGGTGAAACTGTTGGCTTTTCTCTCTTCTTTGTTTCAGGGGTTTTGTACCAGCTATCCACAAAGCCCAGAACATATTCCCCACCCCCTGTGTTTACTTACTTAGATTCTACTTATCCTTTAGGACTCAGCTTAAACACCACTTCCCACCCTAGGCCTGAGATAAAGCTTCCATAACTCCCTCTGTATTCTAACTTGTCCTTTGTTATTTGTATTTGTAATTGCCTCTTTTTCTAATTAGGCTGTGCCCAAAGATTGGGTGACTTGTTCAGTGCCCAGGGTAGTGCCTCTCACAAAATCAATACTCCACAGAACTGTGGACAGGGTCAGGGCTACTAAATTAGTTCCAGTCTCACTGTTTGTGAGTCTGTGCTTATTACCAAGGACTGGGCAGAACTGAGCTTTCAGGTTGAATGCTTTGTAAAAATAATAATTGTAACTGACATTTTTGAGTACTTACTACATTTCAGGCACCAAACATAAATGTTATTATTTAGTGTCAGCTCTGTGAGTGTGTGACCAGTGCAGTTGCACAGGACACCATGCTCAATAGGGGGCCCCATGTTTGTAATGCTCTGTGGGAACACCTTGAAATTTATCTCCTAACTTAAGTCTGACAAGACAATGGAGCATGGACTGGTGGTTGTTTGGAGCCTTAGCTCATGCATGGTCACACCTCCTTCTGCTCCCACACCTCTCCAGGATGGGTTCTCAGTCACCTGTTCCCACCCCTACCCAAGGAATGTTGTCATCCTCTGCACCTGGGTGGCATCCTGAGAAACGGGAGGGTTGGAGTCAGGCATCTGAACGCTGCATGTCAAGTCATGGGGCAGGGCAGCAGGCACCTGTGGCGATTTGTGTTTTGCCCCACAAGAATCCCTGTTGTCCTAAGGATGGCAACGTTAAATGTCTAATAAAAAAAAAAAAAGACATGATGGGTTGATAGACAATGGAAGGAAAAAAAGAGCTTTTATTCCTGCATATTGTTATTGTTGTTGTTGTTGTTGTTGTTTCAAAAAGGGGTCTTGCTTTTTCATTTTGCACAGGGGCCTCACGAATTATGTAGCCAGCCATGATGTTATTTTTCTTATTTCAAAGATAAGGAAAGCAGAGCCACTGCTAATCTTATATGGTGATTCTGTGAAAATGAGAAAGACTTCTCTGGGCAGACCAATTATAATACACCATTTTTCTATGGCTTCACAAACAGGATACCTTTATGTAAGGCACAAAACATATAATCATCTATCTGCAATGACCCTGAGGAAAATAGGGGATAAAACCTACCCAAAGTAACAGGGCTCCTACAGACTGCATCAGTATTCAAATCCATGCATTCTGGCCTCAGCATCTGTGTTCCAAACTAATATACTAGTTTCCCAATTTTGCCTGATGAAAAAATATTTATCTAAGGTATCTTTGAAGATTCAAATTTCAAGGCTTTACCTAATACCCTAGAAATCAGAATGTCTAGGAGAGAAGTCTGGAAAGCAAGCCATATTTTTAAACAAGTGCCACAGGTTATTCTTATTATCTTAGAAACTAGAGAAATATTGTGATACTATACAAATTCTGTAACAACTGACTCTTTAATTTGCAAAGGATACAAGAAGAAAGTAAATAGATTCTGACTGGCAGAAATGTGATAGAGAAAAATCCCAGCCAGTAGCATTATGTTCAAATGGACAGCAAGTTTTGTTACTATTGATGTTATTTTTAATGTACCCTATATTTATTTTTGACAAAATCCCATCCTCACATCCTTAACAACAATTTTGCTCCAAATGGAAAGGAATTAGAAAGGATGAGAGAGCTTCTCTTTCAGTCCATAAATGAAGTTGGTCCTATCACCATAAAATACTAGAAAACTGGACAAAGTAAGTGAAATAACTATTTTCAGACAAAGTAAAATGGGTAGTGTTGGACTGTGAATTCTAAAAGAAAAACACTTGAGATGAGCCATATACTCATCCTGGCATTTTTCGCTAAGGCATTTATCAGACCCTCACCGAGGAAACCTAAGCAGAACAACAGAATGCTGAGCTGAGGAGATCAAGACTGGAATTCAGAGGGACTTAGGTAGCTTGCATTTATGAGGAAGAGTACCAAGAAATTACAAAGAAATCAACATAGGGGAACCAAGGAGTCTTTGGCTGATTCTAAATTGTGTGCATGTGATGTGAGTATTTATAAGGCAAGGTAAAGAACAACTACCTGCGGGCGCCTGGGTGGCTCAGTTGGTTAAGCGACTGCCTTCGGCTCAGGTCATGATCCTGGAGTCCTGGGATCGAGTCCCACATCGGGCTCCCTGCTCAGCAGGGAGTCTGCTTCTCCCTCTGAGCCTCCTCCCTCTCCTGCTCTCTGTCTCTCATTCTCTCTCTCTCAAATAAATAAATAAAATCTTTAAAAAAAAAAAAAGAACAACTACCTGCAAAACTAAATCTGAACAATTACTGAACGTTGCAAAGAATCAAGACACGTTTGAGTTATAATCAACCAGAATAAAAGAGGCTTCATTGAACACCTAGAAGATTCAGTAAAGATGTCAGAAGGCAATTACTTACAGGTAGGATTACATTAGCCCTAGTATAAAGCCTGCTTTAGACATGCCATAAAATATAGAGAGATAAATACATATAGATACAGATACAGACATAGACATAGATACAGATATGATATAGATAAAATAAGAAAGTCTTGAAAGGAGCAAAATGATCTATAAGTAAAATTAACTGCCTGTTAAAACAAAACTCAGCATTCATTAAAAGAAAACAAATACAGGCATTAAATAATACAATAAATCCAATGTCTAGCACTTGATCAAAATTACTAGACAAAGAAGAAAGAAAATGTGACCCATGATAATGAGAAAAATTAATTCACTGAATGTTACAAATCAACAGAAGTATACCTAGAAATGATAGAGAGGTTGAAATCAGGAGACAATTGCTTGAAGACAACTATTAGAAATATGTTTAAGGATTTAAAGGAAAACATGAACATAATGAGGAATAAAATGGAGACTATAAATGATCCCAATGGAAATTCTAATATCAAAAATACAATATTTGAAATTTAGAATTCACTGGAATTGAACCAGATTAGGCACTAAAGAATAAAAGATAAGTACATTTAAAGACATAGCAATAAAGACTATCAAAACTGAAGCATTTAGAAAAAAACATGGAAAAAAATGTTATTAGAACTTCAGTGTCTTTGAAAAGATATCAAGTGGCCTATATATGTGTGCTTGGATTTCCAAAAGAGATGGGAGAAGCAAAAAAAAATGTTTAAAGAAATAATGACTAAATAACCTCTACATTTTATGAAAAAGAAAACCCAGCAGATCAAAGTTTCTCAAGAAATCCCAAAGAGAACAAATACAAAGAAAGCCATACCAACATATATGATTAAAGATGCTGGAAAGTGTTTAAGAGAAAATTCTTTAAAATAACCAAAGAAATTAGAAGGGAGTAAAGATAAGAATATCAACAGATTTCTTATGAGAATCAATGCAAGCCAGAATGATATTTAATAAGGCAAACAAAACCAGAAACAAAATAAATAAACAAACAAAACTGGTCAATCTAGAAATCTTTGTTCAATGAAAATATACTTTAAAAATGAAGGTAAAAATTATAGACTAACAAAAGCTAATTCCTCATCAGAAGAATTACACTACAAAAAATATTAAAGGTAATTCCAGGTAGAAATTCATATTTAAACAAAAGAATGCAATTTTCCAGAAATTGTAAATATGTGGGTAAATATGAAAGACATTTCCTGACTATATATTTTTCAAAGATAATTGTTTAAAATTATAAAATAACAACACTGTGCTATTTATAACATATAAAGAGGTAAAATATATGACAAAAATAACGCAAAGAACAGGAAAGTGTAATATGGGAGTATATTATTTTTGGTAACAGCTTTATTGAGATATAATTTACATAACATACAATTTCACCCATTTAAAATATACAATTCAATGCTTCTTAGTATATGCATAGAGTTATGTAAACTCTACCACAATCAATTTTTAAAAATTTTTATTATCTTAAAAAGAAACCACATACCCTTTAGTTATCCTCCTCCCCTAACCCAGCCCTAAGCAACCACTAATCTACTTTCTGTCCCCATAGATTTCCTTATTGTGGACTTTCATAGGAGTGAAATCATATAGTATATTGCCTGTTTTGAGTAGCTTCTTTTACTTAGCACAATGTTTTTAAGATTTATTCATTATGTAGTATGTATCAGTACTTCATTTATTTTTATTGCCAAATAATATTTCCTTGTTTGGATATACCACATTTCAATTATCCCTTCATCAGTTGATGGGAATTTGGCTTGCTTTAGCTTTTTCACTAATAATACTGCTATGAACATTTTGTGTAATTTTGTATGCAAACATATGTTTTCAATTCTTTTAGCTATATAAGAATTGATACAACATGTGCTAATTCTATGTTTGTTCTTTTGGGGAACTGCCAAACTACTTTCCAAAGCAATTGCACCATTTTACTTTCCTGCCAAGAACGTATGAGAGTTCCAATGACTCCATATCCTCATGAAATCTTGTTATTGTCTGTCTTCTTAATTTTAGCCTTCCTGGTAGGTGTGAAGTGGTGTCTCATTGTAGTTTTGACTTGAATTTCTCTGATGACTAATGGTGTTGAACATCTTTTAATGTACTTATTGGTCATTTGTAAATTTTCTTTAAGGAACACTTAGATCATTTGCCCACTTTTTAGTTGAATTATTTGTCTTTTTATTATTGAATTGTAAGGGTTCTTTTAGAGGCATACTTTTTTGAAGTCCTTGCATTATACATGGAATGGTATAGTATTATTTGAAAATAAAATGAGATAGGGGTGCCTGGTTGGCTCAGTTGATAGAACATGTAACTCTTCATCTCAGGGTTGTAAATTTGAACCCCATGTTGGGTGTAGAGATTACTTAAAAATAAAATCTTTAGAGGCACCTAGGTAGCTCAGTTGGTTAAGTGACAGACTCTTGATTTTTGGCTCAGGTCATGATCTCAGGGTTGTGAGATTGAGCCTTGCTCCGGGCTCTGCACTGAGCATGGAGACTGCTTAAGAGTCTTTCTTCCTCTTCCTCTGCCCCTCCACCCCACTCACAAGAGCTCACTCTCTCTCTCTCTTAAAAAGAAAATCTTAAAGAAAAAGAAAGAAAAGAAAAGAAAAGAAAATGAGATAAGTTAAAGATGCATATTGCAAACTATAGAGTAAACACTAAAACATAAAACCAAGCTGTATGGCTAATAGACCAATAAAAGAAACATAAAAAAATACTCAGCTCAAAAGAAAGCATAACAAGGGAAACAATGAACAAAGTGCATATGGAACAAACAGAAGAAGAAAGGAAGATGGCAGACTTAAACAACTTTACACTTAAACTCAACTTTAATATATATTGATAAATACATTAAATGAAAAAGTTCTAAACATACAAATTAAAGGGCAAAGATGGTTGGAATGCATAAAAAATGCAAATGTTAAATAGATATTGTCCAAAAGAAACAGATTTTAGAAATAAAGGGTTGGATAGGCTAAAAGAGAAATGAGGGGGATAATAAAAAATCAATAACATGTATAACTGGAAATGCACAAATACTTGAAAATCAAACAGCACATATTTAAAAAAATAGATGAAATAAAAAATTGCAAGGATTATTGGAGATATTTTAAATGAATAATAATGAAAACACTTCCTCACAGTGCAGTATTGATATTAATCTAAGTGTAACAGAGGATGCCCAGTTCTGACATACAAAGAGCTTGTAAGTCACCATTCCCTTCCTTATAACAAGAAAGAACTGGAAAAACTACAAATGAATGACTTTCTTGGACCCATCAGAGAACTGAGGTTGCAGGGCAAATTGCCAAAATTTAGAGTGACAGGAGAATTCAGAGAATCACAGTTGAGATCTACTTACCTTGAGCAGAAGCCACTGGAACTGTTAACTGGCAGGAACACTTAAATGGTAATTTTGACAAATTGCTGGAGGCTGAGTGTAGACTAGCATAAATTCCAATTCCTAGGGCTCTAGTCTTAGGCCCCCACATTTTTGTGGATTTTACCTCCATGAATCCCTCCAGCTTCTCATAGTCAGGTGGCTCTGTTTGGAAAAGAGGAGCAATAATCATTGTTAAATACGTCCAGAGTGGCATCCATAACAAAGGTGATGCCCCAGGTGAAAAGATCTTACCAAAATTTATCCCACTTGGAGAAAGGACACTTGTTAAACTCTAGCATCTGTTCTCTATCCTTCCTGTCTCACCAAGGGAGTAGGAAAAAAGCTAAGACAAACCAGTGCAGATCACAGCTCAAGGACATGGGCCCACTGAAAGACAGAATCTTAACCATAAGAGTATAGAATGCTCCCCCAACACCTTACCATGGCACCAACAGCATTCCAGTATAACAGTGCGTCACAGATGAAAGAGTCTCAAGGTCCAGACGCTGTCTGAGGAGCAGTACTTAAGGAAGCCCAAAGACAAAAGGGAAACAGAAACAAGGACATTCCAAGAATTTGAAGCCTCTGGCACCTACAGCTACAGCAAACATTAAATACAGCCTGATTCTTAGCAGATTAGCAAAAAACCTCACACTAACCGCCTGTTTACCTCAGTCCCTATTACCTGATACAGCATGTTCCATTTTCAACAAAAAATTCAAAGCATGCTAACAGCAAGAAAAAAACCACAGTCTGAAGAAACAAAGTAAATATCAGAACCACACTCAGATATAATTGAGTTAGGATTATCAGGCGGGGAATTTAAAATAACTATGATTAATATGTTAAGGTTGAATGAAAAAAGTAGACAATATGCGAGAACAGATGGGTGACGTAAGCATAGAAATGGAAACTCTAAGAAAAATCCAAAGGAAATGTTAGAAATCAAAAACACTATAACAGATATGAAAAATCCCTTTGAGGGGTTTATTGACTAGACATGGCCAAGGCAAGAATCAGCAAACTTGAAGAAAGGTCAATAAAAACTTCACAAACCAAAATGCAGAGAGAAAACAAAAGGGGGAGAAAACACAACAGAAATCCAGAAACTGTAGGACTATTTCAAAAGATATAATACAGGCATAATTGGAACATCAGAAGAAGTGAGAATAGAGTAGAATATTTGAAGTAATAATGTCTGAGAACTTTTCAAGATTAAGAACAAACACCAAAGCAAAGATCAAAAAGCACAGAGAACACAAAGCAGGATGCTTAAAACAAACAAAACAAAACAAAATCCCACCCAGGCAGATTGTATTCAAATTGCAGAAAACCAAAGACAAAGAGAAATCTAAGAAGACTCCAGATGAAAGCAAACACCTTATGTATAGAGAAAAAAAGTACAAATTTCAATAACTTCTCTTCAGAAAGCTTGCGAGCAGGAAGAGAATATAGTATTTAAAGTGTTTGGGGAGAAAACTCTAGAATTCTATATCCAGTAGAATTGTACTTTAAAAATGAAGTAGAAATAAAGACTGCCTCAGACAAACAAAAACTGGGGGCATCTATCACGAGCAGACCTGCCCTGCAAGAAATAAAAAAAGTTCTTCGGGGAGGAGGAAAATGATATGTCAGAAACTTGGATGTACATTACCTTAATCCATTCAAGGTGTGGAACAAAATACCACAGACTGAGTGACTGATAGACAACAGAAATTTATTGCTCACAGTTCTGGAGGCTGGAAGACTAAGATCATCATTGGACTCTGGATAGTGTGTTTGACAAATGGTGTTGCAACAATTGGACATCTGTGTGCAAAATAAATGAATAAATAAATAAAAGAACCAGTTCAAGACCTTAATCTTCACAAAAATAAACTTGAGATGAATTATAGTTTAAATATAGAATGAAAAACCATAAAACATATGAAAATGTAGGTAACTGGGTTTAGTGATGAGATTTTAGATATAATACTGAAAACACAATCCATAAAAGAAAAAATTGCTAAATTGGACTTTATTAAAATTAAAACTGTAATTTTAAATTAAATTTTTTTTTTATTAAAAATTAAAAATTTCTCTGTGAAATACATGGAATAAGAATACTCAGTTAAGAAAATACACAGTTAAGAAATCATTAGACAAGCCATGGAATAAGAAAAAAAATATTTGCAAAACACTTAGCAGATAAAGGACTTTTATTCAAAATATGCAAAAACATATAAAACTCAGCAATAAGGAAAAGAATCAAAAATGGGCAAATGATCTGAACAGACAACTCACCAAAGAAAATACACATAGGGAAATTAAGCACATAAGAAGATGTTCAGCCTCATTTGTCATCAGGGAACTGCAAATGAAAACAAGAAGTGATGCCACTGCATACCTATTCAAATGGCTAAAATTAATCAAATAAAACTAATAATACCAAATGCTGTAACATTGAGGAACAATAGGGATCTCATTCACTGCTGGTGGGAATGCAAAATGGAAGAGCCACTTTGGAAGACTTCGGAAATTTCTCACAAAACTAAACATACTCTTAACCATATGATCTAGCAATCTTGCTTATAGGTATTTACTCACGTGATCTGAAAACTTATGTCCTTGAGGAGGGCATGCGATGTAATGAGCACTGGGTGCTACGTGCAACTGATAAATTGTTAAACACTACATCTGAAACTAATGATGTACTATAAGTTGGCTAACTGAATTTCAATTAAAAAAAAACTTATGTCCATACAAAATCTACACACAGATGTTTGTAGCAGCTTTATTCATACCAGAATATGAAAGCCACCATGATGTCCTTCAGTAGGTAAATGCATAAACAAACTGGAACTGTCAGAAAATGGATGAGTATTCAGTGATAAAAAGAAAAGAGCTATCAAACCATGAAAGACATGGAGCAGTCTTAAAGGCATACTGCTAAGTGAAAGCAATCTGAAAAAGCTACATACTGCATGATTCAATTATGTGACATTCTAGAAAAGCCAAACCTATAGCAATAATAAAAATATCAGTTGTTGCTAGGGTTTCTGGAGAGGGAAGTGTTGAGTAGGTGAAGCACAAGGGAGTTTTCAGGGTAGCAAAATGATTCTATGTGATACTTTAATTGTGGATACATGGCACTATGCAATTTTCAAAACCCATAGAACTTCACAGCAGAGAGTGAAACTTAATGTGTATAAACTTAAAAAAAAAATAAATTAGGAAGTCAGAGGATCCCGGGATGGAACAAAGACTGTGACAAAACAACGTAACTATATCACTAATAGGACAAACAATTTTGACTGAAGGGATGGTGGGAAAGGCACTGACATAAGTAACTTTGGAAATGAGTGAAGTCTGTAAAACCAAAGGCAAAGGGAACTGTGCATAAGTGTTTACTCCAGCTGATAAAGTTTTTCCATGGAGAGATGGGTTAAAATCTGATACTGCTTATTCATGTCTAGTGAAACTGGACAATTAAGTAAATGGGTGGTTTATGGAGGGATTTAGGTTTCTCACTGCTGTTGTTGGAGTTTTCAGATAAGCAAGGGAAGGAGACTAGATCAACCCATGTGGTAATGGATTAGAGTTGGAGCCATCAGTATGAATTCATGTTTAGCTTAGTATAGATACAGATGGTTGCATAGGGAAATATTTATATTTATGTGTGTCTGTAATGGGTTGATGAGTGTCTCCCCTAATTGTGGGAATGTGACCTTATTTGGAAATAGGGTTTTTGCAGATATAACTAGTTAAGAATCTCATGATGAAATCATCCTGGATTTAGGAGGGGACTTAAATCCAAGGACTGGTATTTTTATAAGAAGAGTAGAGGCACAGAGAAACAAGAGAATAAGGCAATGTGAAGACAGAGGCAGAGATTGAAATTGTGCTTCCACAAGCCAAGTGATAACTACAGCTACCAGAAGATGGAAGAGACAAAGAAGAATTCTTCCCTAAAGCCTTCAGGGGCAGCACGGCCCTGTTGACAGCCTAAGTTCAGACTTCTAGCATCCAGACCTATGAGAGAATAGATTTCTGTTGTTTTAACCAACACATTTTGTGGCATTTTTTACGGCAGCCCTTGGAAAGGATTACAGTGTGTATGTGCTAGGGTTAGTATATGCACATGAATTTCCTTACTCCGTCAGCAGGGGAGGGGGCGTGGCTAGAAGCAACTGCATGGGGATAGCAACAAACACACTAATACCTAGATCTCAATTTCTTTTTTTTTTTAAGATTTTTTATTTATTTATTTGACAGAGAGAGACATAGTGAGAGAGGGAACACAAGCAGGGGGAGTGAGAGAGGGAGAAGCAGGCTCCCTGCAGAGCAGGGAGCCCAATGCGGGGCTTGATCCCAGGACTCATGACCTGAGCCTAAGGCAGACGCTTAACGACTGAGCCACCCAGGCGCCACTAGATCTTGGTTTCTAATATTATTTCCCAATAAAAAGAACCAGAGATCCTTGCAGAAATGCCTCATTCTAGAACAAGGACAGACAATATATAAGATGAGCCTGAAGCATCTTATAATGCCAGAAATTAAAGAGTTACTCAGGTGGCCTAGGTGGCTCAGTCCATTAAGGGTCTGCCTTCAGCTCAGTTCATGATCTCAGGGTCCTGGAATCGAGCCCCACGTTGGGCTCCCTGCTCAGCAAGAGTCTGCTTCTCCTTCTCTCTCTGCCTGCCCCCTCGCCCCAATCACACTCTCTCTGTCTCTCTCTCCCTCTCTCTCAAATAAATAGATAAAATCTTTAAAAAAAAAAAAAATAAAGAGGTACTCAAAAAACTAAAAATAAAGTAAAAACCAACACGTTGATGGGGAGAAAGGGACACCAGATCCAATTGAAATGGCTCCCAATGGTCAGCCATGGAACAATTTGACAAAATAATTATCGGATTATAATGCAAAGTGTAAAATAAATATTCCATAGTGATATAAATGATTGAAGAAATAAACAAATGGGGGAGAAGAGCGAAATCTCCCTGTAGAAGAATTCCAAATATTTATGTAGCCAGTCTGCCCTCAAAGAGGTGCAGTATAACTTCCTACTCAAGTGTGCACAGAATGGAAAGTGGGGAAAGAGAGTGACTTCACAGTGCAGAAACCTGGCAAGCGCTACCTCAGCCAGGTGATCAAGGTCAGTATCAGCCGTTGTAAGTCGTGTGGATGGTACGTACCCTTGGTGTAATGTGCTGACGATGGCACTTTACCTCTGTGGTCTTCCTCCCAGTAATACAAAATTCCAGTCCAATCATGAGAAAAACATCAGACAAATCCAAATTGAGAGAAGTTCTACAAAATACCTGACTGGTATTCCTCAAAACTCTCAAGGTCATCAAAAACAAGGGAAATCTGAGAAACTGTCACAGAGAAGAGGAGCCAAAGGAGACACGACGACTAAATATAAGGTGATATCTTAGATGGGATCCTGGAAGGAAGAAAAAGGATGTTAGGTAAAAATTAAAACTCTGAATAAAGTATGGACTTAGTTCATTAATTTGAACAGCTATACCATACTAATGTGAGATGTAAAAAATAAAGGAAACTGGGTACAGGATATATTGGGAAATTCTGTACTATCTTCACAATTTTTCTGTAAATCCAAAGCTGTTCTAAAATTTAAAATTTTATCCAAAAAGTAAGTTATAAAAACATGCACTATGCATCTACAGCAGTGCTCAGAGGAAAATGTATAGTTTTAAATGCTTCTATTTGGGGTGCCTGGGTGGCTCAGTCATTAAGCGTCTGCCTTCAGCTCAGGTCATGATCTCAGGGTCCTGGGATCGAGCCCCACATCGGGCTCCCTGCTCGGCGGGAAGCCTGCTTCTCCCTCTCCCACTCCCCCTGCTTGTGTTCCTGCTCTCGCTAACTCTCTCTCTGTCAAAAAATAAAATAAAATAAATAAATGCTTCTATTTTTACAAGTTTAAAATCAACGTAGCTAGAAAAAGAAGAGTTCTTTAAACCTACAATATGTAGAAGGAAGGAGAAATAGTAGAGAGTAGAATAGGAAATATTAGCGAAAAATCCGTGAAACCAAAATTTGTTTCCTTGAAAGAGCAATAAAATTGTACACTGATTGATAAATAAGAGAAAACATAAAATCCAAATGTAAACAATGAAAGATACTATCCCTTTAATAGGTAATAAGGGAATAAACAAAGAATTTTATGAAAGCATGCCAGTCTAGATTGCAAGAAGTGGGCAAATTACTTAAAAGTTACAAATTACCAGAACGGATGTGGGAAGAAATTGGAATTTGAAGTAGCAGTATATCTATTTAAAAAAAATTGATCTAATAATTAAAAATCTTCTTTAAAAACCCTCAGATTATTTCATTAATGAATTCTACCAAATATAGTCTAGGGAATAAGTGATAGAAGTTCTATATACTATTTCCCAGGAAATAGGAAGTAACACTTCCCAAATCATTTTATGAGATCAGTATTACTCTGATAATAGAATCAGGAAAAATAAAATAAGAAAAGAATACTACTGACTAATTTTCTTCATGAATGTAGACACAAAATTTTTAAACAAAATATTAGTAAATATAATCAAGCAATACAGAGAAAATATAATGCAGGAGGACAAAGTATCTTCATATCAGGAAAATAAAGTTGTTTTAACATTCAGAAATCAGTGTAATTCATCACATTAAAAGAATAAAGATGAAAAATTGTCTTGATAAATACAGGAAAAGCATCTGACAAAAATTGACACCCATTTATGTTAAAATCCTCTAAAGAAAGTAGAAATTGAAGGAAACTTCCTCAATGCAATGAAGGATGTCTATGAACAATTTATGGCTAAAGTCCATTGAACCTTGATCACTCCTTAGTGAAGAAGAAAAAAAAGGTTAAGCATTGCAATTTTCTCAATTGAAAGAGATAAACAAAACAGTTGGTTTTAAAAATATTTATCGAATATCCAAAAGATGTCGGAGGAGTAGGAGACCTGGATTTCGTCTCCTCTCAGGAATTCAGCTGGATAGGGATCAAACCATTCTGAACACCTACAAACTCAACAGGAGATCGAAGAAAGGAATAGCAACAACTCTCTGAACAGAAAAGCGACCACTTTCTGGAAGGTAGGACGTGCGGAGAAGTGAATCCGAGGCGATATTCGGGAGGATAGACG